>NW_020954587.1:21619457-22059094 GCF_900497805.2 Vombatus ursinus
TTTTTTTTCTTAAGACTCATTGTTACCATGTCACCACTTGGCTCTTAATTCAATTTGCCTCTGACTGCTCAAGTTCAGAGGAAAGCCGAGATATACTGAAGGTAGACAACAACAATAGAGTGAAAAGGTAACAATATAAATATATTAGACATGTATTAAATAAATAAATCAGATACATATTAGACAAAACATTAAGGCCCAATGAGATAGGAAAAGAGAGTATAAATAAGTGGAGTTTGCAAAGGAAGCCGGCTAAAATAAAATTATGGTCAGTTTTAAAATGTGAACATAAAGAGCATAGTAAAGAAAAAATGCACTAAAATGAGTGAAATTAATTTTATTATAAATTTAATAACTGTTAACAAATAAAAATCAAATAAATGTACAAACAAAAAGCAAAATCTTACCAACTTCCCTAAGCTAGTCCTAAAAAGGCAAGAAGAAAAATTAATATACAACAACCTCACTTTTAGGTACTTTTGTTCGGTATCTTCTTCCAAGCCTGTCCAAAATTCTACCACTTTTGGCCTTGTCTTCCTTCCTTCCTTCCTTCCTTCCTTCCTTCCTTCCTTCCTTCCTTCCTTCCTTCCTCCCTCCCTTCCTTCCTTCCTTCCTTTTTATTTTCTATATTTGTTATCATTGTGTATAGATTTCTGGATCTGCTCATTTCAATCTGTATTATCTAATGTTGGCCTTTAGATAGTTACTCAAATGCTATTGTGTGTGTCTGTGTACATATTTGTGTATACAATTTTATGGTAATATTCTATTACATTAATGTTTCATAAATTATCCAGCCAGTCTCCAATTATGGGATATTTATACATTCCATCATTTTTCTTGCTATTACAAATAGAGAAGTTATGAATATGTTTTTAAAGATATATCCTTTTTTCATTTCTATGTTGTTTTTTGGATTAAAGACTTTCAATGGACACTATGTTAGATAGTATAGTGTCTGCATTCTCCCCCTCTCTGTATTACCATCCCTGTTTCCTCAGAGACCTACCAAAGTTGTAATATAGACCGATCTACCTATTTATCAATCTATCTTCCACTAGTTATCTGTTTTAACAATGTGCCTCTACATTAGGAGTACTAGATAGGATACTGGCCTGGACTACAAACCCTTCAAGGGCAAGGACTGTTTTGTTTTTATTTTGGTATTGTTGGCACCTAGCACAGTGCCTGGCATTAACAGTAAACACTCAATAATTGATCGGTTGATTGAATCTAGAGTCAGAAAGACCTGGATTCAAATCCCACCTCTGAATTCTGCTAGTTGTATGGCTTAGACAAATAGTCATTTAACATAGTATTACCACAGCAAGAGTTCCCTATCTTGAAAAAATCAAGCATAACTATTATAAAAGAACAATTTGAGGCCTATTTTTCTGACTGGACTATTGGTTTAAAGTGAAACAAGATGGTGGACTAGGCATTTTCCCTGATTTCCATGACTTTTCAAGCTTTCCCCAAACAGAAATTATGTACCAGAGATAAAATATCAAAATTATCTGATGCTGGCTAAGAAATACAAAGGTAGATCAGTGGAACAAAGTAGACATACAATACACAATATTAAGGGATTATAGGAACCTTATGTCTGATAAATGTAAATATTTAAGTTTTGGAGATGAGATTTCATTATCTGATAAAAATTGTTGGGAAAGCTGGAAAGCAATCTGGCAGAAATATACCAAGATAAGGTCAAAATGGACACATGACCTAGATGTAAAGGGAGACATCACAAAAAAATTAGAACAAGGAATATATTACTTATCAGACTCATGTATAGGAAAATGATTTATGAATAAATAAAAGATAGAGAGCATTGTGAGGCATAAAATGGATAATTTAGATTATATTAAATTTAAAAGTTCTTATACAAATGAAACTAATGTAGTCAAGATTAGAAGGAAAGCAGAAAATTGGGAGAATTTTTTCATAGACAGTCTCTCAGATAAAGGTCTCATTTCTCAAATATATAAAGAACTTTATCAAATGTATAAGAATAAAAATCATTCCCCAATGGACAAATAGTCAAAGGATATGACCAAACAGTTTTTGAAGAAGGAATCAAAATTATATATAGTCATGTGAAAAAATGCTCTAAATCATTACTGATTAGAGAAATGCAAATTAAAAAAACTTTGAGATATCATCTTAATCCTATCAAATTGGCTAAATGATATTTGCCCTTCAGCTGGGGAAAGGCTAAACAAGTTGTGGTGTATGATTGTGATGGAATACTACTGTTCTATAGGACATGATGAGCCGCTTGGTTGTAGAAAAACATGGAAAGAGTTGGCCCTATGAAGGAAGATGCTATTCACCTCCAGAGAAAGAACTGACAGATAGAAATATGTATAGTATGGTCTTACATATATGTATATGTGTGTATGTGTATGTCTATCTATGTATGTATATAGACATAGATGTATGTAGATTCATATGCAATTGTAGCCTTCTCTAGGGTGGGGTGGAGAGGGAGGGAGAAAAAAATAAAAAGTGCACAGTAGAGAAGAAAAGAAAACTTAGAAGGAAACACAGAAAAGCTGGGTAGCTTTGAAAACAGTGTAGTATTTATTATATCATTTTTCAAAAAAAAAGCAGCTAGTCTGAAATGGAAATTTATGGTTTTATATTGAATCTACTCTGTTTGTTCTGTTGTGTAGATGGAAATCTTTTTTTTTTGGTTTGGTATTTAAGTTTAAAATGAAGAAAAACAATTTTTAAATGTTGAGTTCTAAATTCTCTCCCTCTCTCTCACCCCTACCCCACCCAGTAAAGTGATCAACATGATATATCATTTATGCATGTGAAATCATGCAAAACATATTTCCATTTTAGCCATATCATGCAAAAAAAGAGCAAAAAAAAAAGAAAAAAGAAAATAGTTCAATTTGTATTCAGAATTCATCAGTTCTTTCTCTGGAGGCAGATAGTATTTTTCATCATGAGTCCTTTGGAATTTTCTTGGATCATCGTATTAGTGAGAATAGCTAAGACTTTCACAGTTGATCATCTTTAAACTATTGCAGTTGCTGTGTACAATGATCTCCTGGTTCTGTTCACTTTGCATCAGTTCATATAGGTCTTTCTACGTTTTTCTAAAACCATCCTCCCAGTTATTTCTTATAGCACAATAGTACTCCATCACAATCATGTGCCACAACTTGTTTAGTCATTCCCCAAATGATGAGCATCCTCTCAATTTTTAATTCTTTGCCACCACAAAAAGAATTACTACAAATATTTTGGTATATACAGGTCCTTTCCCTTTTTCTTTGATCTCTTTGGAGTACAGACCTAGTAGTCTGTAATAGTAGTAGTGCTACTGGTGGATCAAAGGGTATGCACAGTTTTATAGCCATTTGGGCATCTCCTGTAATCAATATTATTGTTGGATTCAGGTTCTTAATCCATTCTGCTATCCACTTCTATTTTATGGGTAAATACATCTCATTCATATTTGTAGTTATGATTACTTTGTATTTCCCTCCATCTTATTTTCTTCTATTTATCCTTTCTCTCTTTTTATCCTGTCCCTCCTCAAACATCTATTTTGCTTCTGATCACTGCCTCTCTTAATGCTCCCTCCTTTTCATCATCCTCGCTTCCTCTTATCTCCTTCTCCTCCTATTTCTCTGTTGGATGAGATAGATTTCTATACCCAACAGTGTGTGTGTGTGTGTGTCTGTGTGTGTGTATTCTTTCCTCTTTGAAACAATTCTGATGATAGTGAAGTTCAAGCATTGCTAGCCATACCCCTCCCCTGCTGTTTTCCCCTTCACCATAAAAGCTCTTTCTTTGTGTGCCTCTTTTATGTGAGAAAATTTCCCCCATTCTATCTCTCCCTTCCCCTTCTCCCAGTGCATCTGTCTTTCTCACTCCTTCATTTTTTTTAGATCAACCCAACATAATCCACTCACACCAATAGCTTGTGTCCATGTAGACTCCTTCTAACTGCCCTAATAATGATTAAGTTCTTAGGAATGACATGTATAATCTCCCCACATAGGAATGTAAACAGTTCAATCTTACTGAGTTTCTTATATGAATTCCCTTCCCTATTTACCTTTTTATGCCTCTCTTGAGTCTTGTGTTTGAATGACAAATACTCTATTTAGCTTTGGTCTTTTCATCAAAAATGTTTTGAAAGTCCTCTATCTCATTAAATATCATTTTTTCCCAGGAAGGATTATAGTCCATTTTGCTGGGAAGGTTATTCTTAATTGTAATCCTAACTAGTTTGCCTCCCAGAATGTCCTATTCCAAGTCCTTTATTTCAGAGGAGAAAGAAATGAAAGATAAAAGGAAGAATATACTAGTATACAAAGTAGAACAATAATATAGTGGTGGACTAATCAATTCAGTAATATTTAAGCAGGATGTTGGGACAGTTGTGATGGGCAAATAATGCTATCAGTGCAAATAGACACTCTGGGAATGGGAAGAAGTCAAAGAGCCCACCTCCACCTTGCTAGGTGACCTGAGGGAAATAACATCATCCCAAGGAGGGAGCTTTGAGTGTGGCTTCTGGAACATTTGGTTAAGAAAGTTGATTGATGCTTATGGAAGTGAATGTTGAAAACTAAAAATAAGTAAATAAATTTATTTAAAAAAAAAGAAAGAAAATTGATTGATGGCCAGCCTATGGATGTGATTGGAAAACTATACAGAGAAATTAAGGCACTAGGGTCCCTCAAACCCCATCCAAGCCTGAGGCATCCTCCAAAGCCCCTGTCCCTTTTGAATCATTTAGGGGAAGATACAGAAATCAGTCCATGGAGCAAAGGGGATACTAATGGGCTCAATATTTGTGTGGACCCTTTCCAGAAACCTCTAGGCATGTTACTGTGTGTAGGGACAAATGGAAACCCTTAGAGTCACCTGAACCACTCCACAGAGTTAGCACCACATAATATCAGGTTGCCAGAAGACTAAAAGATATTTCTTCTCTAGTGATGGAGATGAAGGAAGCTGGAGTACTTTTCTATACCAGATCTCATTACAGCAGCTCAGTGTTACCTGTGAGGAAGGCAGGTGGTACCTAGCAGCGTACAGCAGACTGTTATTGTTTAGTTGTTTCAGTCATGTCCAACTCTTCATAACCCCATTTGGGGTTTCCTTGGCAAAGACACTGGAGTAATTTGCCATTTCCTTCTCCAGCTCATTTTACAGGTGAGGAAATTGAGGCAAACAGGGTTAAGTGACTTGCCCAGCTTCACATAGTTAGTAAGTGTCTGAGGCCAGTTTTGAACTCCAGTTTTCCTGACTCCAGGCCCTACTTTTCATCAATCAATCTCCATCACTAGAGAAGGGTACTTTACCACTGTGCCACCTACCTGCCCCAACAGTGAACTACAGGGAGCTAAACAAAGTCATGCCCAACTCTAAAACTACTCCTGATCTCATCAGTGTAATAGACCAGGCAGCCCAGGGAAAGTGGTATGGGACTCAACCTGGACAATCTTTTTTTTTCTCTATTTCTGTCGCTGAGGAATAGTTTGTTTTCATCTGAAAGGAGTCCAATATGCCTCCACTATCATTCCCCAGGGCCACCTGAACTCTCACTTCATATTGCCGCATTGTGGACAGAGTCCTGAAAGAGGCCTCCCTTCTTGAAGGCATTAGTGTTTACAATGTTTATGACATAATGTTAACTGGGACAGTTGAGGCCACCATGCCTGAAGCCCTAGAACAGATCATGGCCTATATGAGGGACAAGGGTTGGAAAATCAACCCTAAGAAAATCCAAGGTACAATCCACTCACAGTCAAGTTTTGGAAAATATAGTGAGAGGGAAAAGCCCAGAGGATTCCAGACATGGTCTGAAATAAGCTATAGGCACTAGTTTCCTCTCAATCTAAGAAGGAAGCCCAGAGACTTGTTGGACTCTTCAGGTTTTAGAGAATCCACATTCTAAATGTCTATATCTTTCTTTCTTTCTTTTGCAAGGCAATGGAGTGAAGTGACTTGCCCAGGGTCACACAGCTAGCAAGTGTCAAGTGTCTGAGGCCAGATTTGAACTCAGGTCTTCCTGAATCTAGGGCTGGTGCTCTATCCACTGCGCTATCTAGCTGCCCTTTTAAATGTCTCTGTCTTTCAAGTGGTGCCCGGAACAAGCTATAGCTTGGAAGATTTAAAGCAAGCTGTCCAGTAGTTTCTCCCCTCAGGCCCTTATGAAACTACAATACCCACCGATTTTAAAGGTCTCTATCCATAAAGACCAGACTGAGTGAAGCATTTGGCAGGTAGCCTCCTCTGGCAAGAAGTCAGAATAAGCCATCATGTGGCATCTGGAGCTCCAAGCTCCTCAGAGAAGGTACTCCTTTTGAAAAGCAATTGCTTCACTCTTGCTGGGCTTAGCTGCTACTGAAAAGATGACCTGAGATCACTCAATCACTTTTTACAGAATTGCCTAGTAGCAAGAAGGGTAGAACACAGAAGGCTTCTATTACTAAATGGAAATGATATATTAGCAATCACACTTTCCTAATCTCTCTGTTGTTAGTGTTCTTCATAAACATAGTCTGGTAACTATTTCAGAAACTGAGATCTCCCATCTAGACTCTTCACTAAGAGCTCTAACTCGTAAGGAACTGGCTCCTAAGGGATACTATTTGTATGCTTAAAATGGTTCCATCTACTATAAGAGTGACATGTGACTAGACTTCAAAAACCACCAATCTGGTAATGGGAGATACCCTCAGGAGTAGGAGAACTGGCAAGTACTTCTAATTGTCTGAGCTATAGGATGCATGGCTAACATGTGAGGGAGCCCTGAGGGATAGAGTAGAGAGTTCCTGGGCAGTGGCCCTGGCTCTGGCCAAGTGGTCTGAGGCCTGGTAAAAATAGGACTGAATAATCAAAGACTCTCCCCTTTGGTGTCAGAACCAACAGAGAAATTTTAGCATTGCCTCCCACTGCATACAGTTGTTTGTGAGTCATGTCGAAACCTATCAGAGACATAGGCTAAATTACCAGTTTGGAGCTGTTAAAAGAGTAGCAGAGGTTGGGGAATGAGTCCAGTGTCAGTTTGGAAATTTGGGTAATGATACCCAAACAGGCACATATGATTCCCCCTTACTAAGCAGCTATTCCTAACTCAAGTGGCCTTCAACCTGTCTCCAACTAGCAAAATGGAATTTTCCCATCTCAGGGTAAGACGGTTGCCCCAGCTGCTCAACAGCCTCGGCCTGCCCTCATCAGGTGTCTGATTTCCTGGATAACCATATTTGCTACAAATTGACGTTACTCTGGAAAGGGGAAGGGCTCTCTTGTCCACTTTATTTTTTGGATCCAGTCTTTAGGAAGACTTACCAGATAATAATGGACTATTTGGGGGGCATAGTTCTGCTTGATCCTCTCTGGCCTTTCCTTATTCCTTCTCATGGAAGAGTTGTCTTAACCTCATTATCCTTACCTCCTTGGAAGTCTCCATAAACCATGGAGAAGTAGCTCAGGTCCTCCTTAATTAGTAGACTTCCTTTCCTTTGAGACGATTTAGGAAACTCCTTCCTAGAAACGGCTTAGGGGACCACATGGTAGTATTGTTGGGAGGCATCTTGCTTTCAAATGGCACAAGGGAGGTTAAATTGTTGCTATATAATTGATGAGTTATATTCACCTGGAAGAAAGGGGATCTCTTAGTTTACTTGGTGGTAGTTCTGAGTCACTGGACAAGGCTGAAGGAGAGTCCTTGTTGAGCCGGAGAAGAAGACAACAGCCCATCTACAGAGGCTTCTAAGCAGGCAAATATTTTGTATCATTACCTTGATGCAGTGCTCTGGTGGGCCAGGAAATACTGTGAGAGCCTCAGTATCAACTTGGATCCCAAGATAAGTTAAGTGCAAGAGGCTGATGACCTCTTAGCCTACAGATGACCTTAATAAAAAATTGTTGACTATACTAAAAATGTCCATGCAGAAACACCAAAAATACAAAAATATAAACTGAATATAACTTCAAATGTGAATGGATTAGATGATCCAATAAAATATATTTTAAAAACAAAGATACACACAGAATAAAATTAAGGGGATGGGGAAAAATTTGCTATGTATCAAGTGAATCCAACAAATCAGGAGTTGTAATCATTCTATCAGACAAAGCAAACATATATACATACATATGTACATATATAGTGCCAAAAAAAGCATAAATAAGGAAACTATATTATGCTGAAAGGAACCTTAGACAAGAAACCAATATTAGCAATAAACTTATATGCTCCAAAAGCCGTAGCATCCAAATTAATAAAGGAAACATTGTCTGAGCTGCCAGAAGACATAGACAGTAACACTATAGTGACAGGAAATGTCAATGTTCTTCTCTCAGTTCTGGGTAAGGCTAACAGAAAGATAAACAAAATGGAAAAACATGTAACTGAACAAATTGTTAGAGAAACTAGAGATAAAAGATTTATAGTATCTTTGAAAAGAGACTACAAAATAATACATATTTCTCAATTTTTACAAAACATTTTACAACAACTGAACTTTTACAAAAACTGACACTGATATACTGCAAATAAATGAAAAAAGACAGACATATTATATATATTTTTTACAAACCATAACATAATAAAAATCATCATTGGTTTGGGTACTACAAACAAAAGATACAAATCCAAATGGAGATTTAATAATGAAATCTTAACTAATGAGTGGATTAAAGAACCAGTCATGAAAATAATTAATAATTATGTGAAATAAAATGATAATGATGAAACAGCATATTAAAATTTCAGAGATGCAGCTAAAGTGGTCTGCAGGAAAAAATCATATCTCTACAAACAAATATTAACAAAATAGAAAAAGAGAAGATTAATGAACTGAATATGAATTTTTAAATTTGAAAGGCAACAAATAAATCTAAAATAAACACAAAAGAGGAGACATTGAAAATTAGAGGGGAAATAAATAAACTGGAAACCAAAAAAATCACAATTAAAAGTAAAAGCTAATAAGTGAAGACTAATAAAATTGATAAACTTTTAGCTAACTTATTTAAAAAGAAGTGGGCACAAAATAAAATCAATAAAATACCAAATAATCAAGGTGAAATCACAACAAAACCAGAAGAAATGAAAAAGAAATCTCAGAACATATTATGCATAGTTACATGATACCAAAAACAAGAACACAAAAGAAATATAGGACTATCTTCAAAAATGTAAATTGCCCAAACTGTCAGAAGACCTGATAAAGATTTTAAACAATCTCAGAAAAGGAAATATAACTACTTATAAAGAAACTATTAAAAAAATTAAAACTTCTGGTCCTGATGGATTCACAGAATTCTATCAAAGAACAATTAATGTTCATGGTTCAAAAATTATTCTCAAAAAATTGAGAAAGAAAGCACTGTATCAGAATTCTTTTATGAGACATACCTGTATGTATTTCTAATACCTAAACCAGAAAAGGATAAAATATAGAAGGAAAATTATAGGCCAATATCATTAATGAATATTGATTAAAATTTTTTAAACAAAATCCTGTCAAACAGACTACAATGATTTATCTGGAAATCATTTGCTATGATGGAATGGGATTAATATATTAGGGATATAAAGAAAATGGTCAACATAATTCACTAGAGTAAAATTTCCCTCATAAGTCACAATGTTAAATCACTGGAGAAAATGTGTACTGACAATTAGAGGAGCCAAAGAAAAGAACTTGAAAGTGAAGGAGTCTGTGAGCATGCACGCCAAAGACATTTCAAATCACAACCAGAAATACTCCTTGTAGTGAAGGTCCAAAGACTAAGGATGGATTCCAGATGAGAATCTACAAACGGCTTTATGGATTTGCACAGTCCTTCTAAGAGTGTTAAATAGATCACTTCTATCAATATTGAACCGGATGTAGAAGTTGAAGTCACAATTGAAGGTGTCTAATAATATTTTTAAATTATATGGTTGTAATTATTAAATTTTGTTTACTTCTTTGGGATCAAGTAAATGCTAGCATAAGTAATCTCTCATAACGTGTTTAAAACATGATAAGGGAAGATTGAATCCTAAAGCATTTTACCGTAATAAACCAGATGCAAATAGTAGATTATCTTAGTAGGGAACTATAATAAGCAGCTTGTGTTATTGAAGAGAATGAAGTTACCATTATATAATATTGATTAAAATACATCTAGAGATTTAGCAACTAAGGATAAGTGTATAAGAAATGTTAAATTGTTAGACTTACAATGTATCACCTAAATATAATTCCATAACGGTGAATGAGTTTTTTTTACCCTTTTACTCAGTAATACCACTACCAGGACTATACCCCCCAAAAGATCAAAGAAACAGGAAAAGGATCCATATGTACAAAAATGTTTATAGCAGCTCTTTTTGTGATAGCAAAGAATTGGAAAGTAAGGAGATGCTCAACTATTGAAGAATGGTTGACAAGTTATGGTAAATGAATGTGATGGAATACTATTATGCTGTAAGAAATGATGAAAGGAATGGTTTCTAAAACTTGAGAAGACTTGTGTGAACTGATGCAAAATGAAGTGAGTAGAACCAGGAGAACAATTTATACAATAACACTATTACAAAGATAATCCACTCTAAATGACTGAGGAACTCTAGTCAACACAACGACCAACCTATATTTCCAAAGGACTCATAATACTATTCACATTCAGACAGACAAGTGATGGACTTGGACTGCAGATGGAAACATTTTCTCTTCTTTTTTTCCTTTGTTTCCTTCCTTCTTTTTCTTTCTTTCCATCTTTTGGACATGGCTAATGTGAGAATTTATTTTGCATGATTATATGTGTGTGTGTAATGGGTTTTGTTTTTCTTTCCTTCTCAATGGATGAGTGAAGGAGAGAATTTAGAACTGAAAATAAAATAAAATAGAATTAAAAAAAACTTTTTAAAATGGTAAATGTGTGATATGTTTGTATATATTTAGTTGCTGATATATTTTATGTCATTTATTGAGATTTGCGTTTTATTTGACAAAATGTTGCTATGTCTGCATGGTTGATATTTTTGCATATACAGTATTTCACATATTTATATATTAGGTCATCTATTTTGAAATATGATTGTGTGAATATATAGAATATATGTATATGTATTCATATACATATAGACTGTCTAGAACATGAAAAATTGTGCTGCATTGAGCCAATGTAAAGTGTTTACATTTTTTATTTTCAGTATTTTAGTTTAATTTAGTATTTAGTATAAAATATTTTAGTGGTTTATATGCACATATTTCCTATCTTATAGGACTCTGCTTGCTATGTTATACCCATTTGCATGTATTCTATGGATATAAATTATTGCCATAACATATATATGAATTATGCCCTGTATGAAATTTAAATAGTATTTTTTTCCAATTACATGTAAGGACAATTTTTAACATTTTTTTAAAATTTTGAGGTCCAAATTTTCTCCTTCCTTCCCTCACCATCCCCTGCCTGAGATGGTAAGTAATTTGATATAAGATATGTACTCTGCACGTAATTTAGACTGTAGTGACTTGGTAGTTAGATCCTATCAGGTAATATCTTACATTGTGCTTTGTCTGTTGAATGAATTGTAATATATGTTTACTGCTAATGGAACCTGTGATGATTACTTGGGATGCTGAGTTAACATCCTTGCTGATGTTTATTTTCATGCTATGCTATAAATTTCCATGTGTCAAATGGCCACAGCAGATTTGAAGGGACTTCAAAATTTCTAACCCTTGGAGCAATATGCATCACAATGCCTTTCAGACATAGAATTCTCCACTAATTAGTGAAGTTCTATCAACAGGAATATAATACTTTGATTTGTCACAAAGTGGGAAGCCCTTTGGAATAGGAGATGGGAATCTAAAAACTCAATATTGTTGTTTCCCTCCCCTCCCCTGGGCCCCAAGATGGAAAGGAAACTTCTTGATAAATAAAAATAGGGTCACTAAGGAGGCCCAGAATGTGAATTTGAACTGAGCTCTGTATGGAAGTACAGAGAGTCCTGTAGTCAGATTCATTTGCAATTGGGGATGTGAGAGAGAGTTGAGAGACTGAGAGAAATAGGGAACAGAACAGACATGACAAGCTGTTGATTGTGGGCTATATCTGCCTATTGACACTCCAGGAGGGATGTAGCTAAAACCAACAAATATTTGTGGAATTTATCTCTCCAGAATATTTGATGAAATATGGTGATGTGTTCTATCTCTGCTACTCAACATGTCAGATACTAAAATTGTTCTCTTCTTTAGGTTTGTTCATAATTTCTAACTGAATTAATACTTTAATGTTGGATTAATCTAGATAAATATGATTGATCATAACTTTTTTGATTGGTGTGCTTCATTGTCTCTGAGTTTTAACTGTCCTTGGTACACAATTGAAAATTAGTCATCAGTAAACATAAAGGCTCAGGAACAATTTAAGACAAATGAGATTGGTTTATTAATGTTAACAAATGTTTCAAAGTAGGTAAAATTGAGTCTGGGACATTTCCCCCTTAGTGGACAGTGAGTCAAATGCCTTTGCTATCTGGGAAGAGACTGGGTTGCTGGGTCATTTTGGCTTTTCACTGGCTTCCTCCTCCTCTCCCAAATTCACAAGGAAATCTCTCTGCAGTGGCAAAGAGTATCCCCTCTTTTTCATTATTATTTTTTTAACCATTTTTACCATTTTTTTTTACCATTACCCAAAGAGACCTTCAAATTCTTACAGACAGTACCAGTTCTATATAAACAAACATCAAAATAACTTATGGTATCTGTCCATCAATGTGAGGAGCCCCTAGCTCTTTCAGGAAGGAAGAGCTAAAATTCACCTCTCTGCTTTTTCTCAGTACATTGTATTTATAAATTCACTTTTTAAAAAATCTCATTAATTCCCTCAGAGTAAAAGTTGCTCAGATATAGTTTCTTTGAGACTATCCTCAGATTTGTTACCTTTTTCTACTGTCCCCCCAACTCCTTCTGAAGTGGACATATGTCCCTGTTTTCCATTGTTGCAAAAACTGGTCTTATTGACTTAAGCTTCTCATGAAAAATGCAAGTCCTAGTCAACTACAGGTCCTGTCATGTAATAGTACTTTTAATACAAATAGCTTTTCAGCTCTTTTAAAAAGTATTCATTTCATTAAGATAAAAGACCAAGAATGGAATTGGTTCAGGTGAGATTTTTCACAGTCTTATCTCATTGCATTTAGAACGAGTTCCAAATGAAACCACCAAAAGTAAGCAACTATGAGAAGAACATTGAAACACAGTTAAAATAAAATCTCAACACACCATTAATTCAAAAGAGAGGAAATCGTTGGTAAATGTCCTGATCATCCAACTTAGAATAGTCAATTTTCATACAATCAACTTCTATGACCACCTATTTATATAAAAGTACAAACAGCATACTCAGTGCCTGTTGAAAGACTTGGATCAATAGGAATAACAAAAGAGGGAAAATTTTTTTTTTGAAGATTTTATCAAGTCTATTGATTTAAAGAAACCTTAAAGAACTACACAAATACACCTGGATTTTCAGTGCCAGAGCATAGCAATGGTAAACATGTTTTTCAAAAGTCATTTTTAAAGGCAACATGTAACTCAAGAATAGAAAATAATGTGGCATTGTAACAGCTACAAAAGGAATACCTCAGGGAGGGAGCGCAACTTTGGGCAACTATAAAGGGTAAGATTGACCTTCAAATTTCTATTCCTTTAAGTAAACTGATAGATTTATTGAGACAGTCATAATAGGTGCATAATAAATAAATGCTTGTTGATTGATTAGCAGTATGACTTTGCAAAGATTCTGAAGATTTTTACTGAGAAACATCCAATTTTCAAAGTGTATAGTCTGTGACTCAGTATGAAATTTCTGGACTTACACAGACTATTCAGTCCTGAAGGTTCCTCAGTAGCATCTTGATAATAATGTTTACCACCAGCAGCCTTGGGAACTTCTGCATTTGGTTCATTTTTAGATCTCTGCTAAGAAACTTCAGGGATCTTCAGAGTTAACAAGCAAGGTTAACAAGTCATGAAATACTGAACATGTTCATTATACATAACAAAAACAGAAAGTACTTGTACTTGAAACTGCCTGGAAACTCGTTCCTGTTCCTGAGACAAGCAATCCACCTGCATCCACCCCACCCCCAACCTGTATAAGTTGCGAGTATCATTCTGGAATCAAGGCTCTCTCAAGCAGGGAAAATACTGTTACTAGAGAGAGATTTTCCCTCCCCAGAGCTGAACGTTTCACTTGACTCACAGTATCAAAAAACACAGTCACAGTTTGCACTCCCAAATCACGATGTTTTGTCTCATTGCTTCCTGCCCCTGCAACTGCTTATTTGCTAGAGGTTTATAAATAGAACCAGCATTTTCTCTCCACTGATAGCCTTGGTTTCTGGGACAAAGCTCTTTGTCCATATGTCTTTGGCCCTAGCTTCCCTAGCAGCTTCCCTGGTGAAGCTCCCTCCCCCACCCCCAATGAAATGTGTTTGGCCTCAGCTTCTTGGACACAGCTTTCTGACCTGGCCAATAAAAAGCCCAAACAATGAGGACTCTGGCCCTCTCGGTCTTGGTGGGTACCCCGGACCACTCGAGTCATCATATCCTGTAGATCTGCTGAGCAGTGAGGGAGCAAGGGAGCTGCTGATTCCATTCTTTATGTCTTTGCTGTGTTTGGGCAAAGTAAACATCCTTTGGTTAATGTTAAATGTTGAGTGAGTGCCTCATTTCTTCCCAACATCAAACCCGTACTAAGGGTGCTGACCTTAGAGCCACGCCTACCTTGGGGTTTCCTTTCACACCAATCCCTGATTTAATGACCTTTTGCTTCAGTGCTAGAGCCTCTGCCTATAGATCTGTTCCACCCTGACCCCAAACCCGACTCAGTATGGGAAAGAAGAAAGGATTGGACTCACAGTTTAGGTCAGTCCCAAGTTCAAGTCCAAAGCCCAGACAGATTTGCTCAGGACCCTCGTCACCCAGGGTTTTGCTGTGGCTTGAGCTCCTAGATTGGAGACTCTACTCCTTGCACCTAGAACAGAAAAGGATGAAGGAAAAGACCCAAACCCCAGGCCCATTTCTCAGGACCATGTGGCCTATAGTGGGGGGAGGGGAAGAGAAGAAGGAGGTAGCCCTCGGGCTCTCCTCCTTTACCACATAGTACTACTGTGTACCACCACATACCTACTGTGAGCAAAGGAATCTTTCACTTAGACACATATACAGGAGAAACCCCTCACCATGCTCAGTTGGTCAATTTTAAAGATGCAGATATTTCTACCTATGTAGCCCATGGAAGAAGGTTGCTCCCAATCTCATGGTAAGCTAAAACAGAATGTCTACCCACGCATACAACAGTTCTTCTGTCTCCTGGAGGCAGATCTCCATCATCTTCAATGCAGATGATATCATCTTAGATAGTCTAGGTATGTGCCAAACCCCTGTTACACTGATATCTAATTCCTTTTTCTTCTGCAAAGGGTTATAGCTATTAGCATGAGATAGTCCATGCCAATGGGAACCTGTTAGTGTTCCTACTGAATGGGGGACAGTGAAAGATGAAGTAAGCATTGTGAAAGTGCATTTGAAAGCTCTGTTTTTACAACAAAAATCAACTATTACACTTTTCTAATCACAGAGGATGTTCCAGATATCTCATGCCCCTATTACTTAGTTCGTAAGAAAATAAGAACACAACCTAAGGCAGATTTTCTATAATTTCAGAGAAACATCCTCCTACAGTTTCTTCTTTTGACCTATATTTTATTTTATGCATAGCCTTCATAAATTTGGAGTCCCACCCACAAACTTTTAGAGACTGAGATAATTTCCTGGGTTGAAGGAATTTGAGACTGAGTTGAACAGGTTTGGGGAGAGAGAGTACAAGACCTGAAGGAAAGAAGGAAGTTTAGCTGGGGCTGCAGAGACCAGGAAGCAGGGCAGAAACTTTCTAATCAGGAGAAAAACAAGTGGGCTGCTCCTGGAGTGGCTATCTTCATCATCCCTTACAGACAGATAGGCTCATAACAGTTCAGTCTGATCTGTAGTGGACTATCCCAACCCCACAGCATTTTTTCTCTACCATTTCTCCTCTCTCCATCAGTTTAGGTAGAGCTTAAAAAAAGAAAAATATGTCCCATTTTGCCATCCACCACTATTGATGGTATTTTGTCGGCCTGACTCCCTTTTATATATGTGTTTGTTCCTATGGTCTACAGGCATGGTGTTACTTGAGGTCAGAGTGTGCATGGATGTGTAGCCCTAAAGAGTTTTATATTCCACAGAATACCTATGCTAAGATGCTGTAGTAGTGTGGGAAGTTAAAAGATCTCACTCTGGGCATTATAGTTTCAGTTTAGTTTTGTAAATGGTCCTATAATTATCACGCAGAGTCCTCAAAATTAAACTCATATTTTCCCTGAAAGGGCCACTGAAGCAATGGTACCACTGAGAGTATTAGTGCAGGTCACACAGACTAAAAATCCAAGTCTTTTTCCTGAAGGAAAAGGCAAAGCTAGAAGGGACTAGAGAAGAAAGTCTTGTCTCCCAGCCAGGGCAGTAGGTGTGATCTATGAGTATTTTGACTCTACCTCTTTCTGATTGGGAATGAAAAATGAAGAAAGCATAGATTCTCTTGCTCCACAGCAACACCTAGTGTTGTAAAACCTTCAATAATCACCCCAGAGAAGATTGAAACTACTGTGCTAAGAATCCTGGGGCCCTCCGTTTTCTGAGTCTCCTCTCAGACCTCAGGATAACTATTCCCATCCCCACCCCAAACTTCCCTGGCCAGTTTCCACCAGCCTCTACTTTGTCACTGGTGATATTATTAGGTCCTGTGGATTCAAGTATCACTTTTGTGCAGGTGACATCCCTAACCTCTCTCCTGTACTACAGCCTCATATCATCAATTGCCTTTGGGCGTCTCAAACTGGATGTTCCAAAGACATCTCAAACTCAGAATGAGCAAGATAATGTCTTTCCTCCAAAACCCTCCCTTCTTTCTTAACTGTCAAGGGTGCAACCATCCTCTCCGTCACCCAGGCTCACAACTTTGGTGTAATTCTAGACTCTCCACTGGAACACACTCTACATATCCAATTTATTGTCAAGTCTTCTCATTTCTCCCTTCACAACATAAGTCACATACAGCCTGTCCTCTCCAGTCACACAGCTACAATGCTGGTGCAGGCCTTCATCCCCTCACACATGGACTACTGCAAAAGCCTGCTGGCTGCTCTCTCCCTCAAGTCTCTTACCATGGGATCCTCCTAACTAGGAGGTGGGGAACCTGAGGCCTCAAGGCCACATGTGGCCCTGTAGGTCCTCAAGTGCAGCTCTTTGACTTTATCCAAACTCCATATTGGAAGATTTGAGGACCTAGAGGGCCACATGTGACCTCGAGGCTGCAGGTTCCCCACCCCTGTCCCAACTCAATAAACTCCAGCGACTTTCTTATTACTTCTATGATCGGATATAAAATCTTTTGTGTGGCTTTTAAAAAGTCTTCTTACATTTTATTCTTCTCCATATACTTCAGTGACACTGGCCTCTTTACTATTCCTCACACACCACACTCCAGCCACCAATGTGTTGCTCTTCCAGGCCTGACGTGCTCTCCTTTCTGCTTCCTACAGGCTTCCCTGGCTTTCTTCAAGACTTATTTTAAATTCCACCTTCTGCAAAAGGCCTTTCCTGGACTCGCACTGCAAGGGCTTCTCTCTGAGATTGCCTTTCGCTTATACTGTGTATATCTTATAAATATAGGTTTATATGCATGTTGTCTCTCCCAATAGAATGCGAGGTACTTAATTGTAGGGGTCATGTTTTTGCCTTTCTTTGTATCCCAGCACTTAGTACAGTGCTTGGCACATAATAAATGCTTATTGACTAATCAGGGGTGGGGAACCTGCAGCCTCGACGCCACATGTGGCCCTCTAGGTCCTCAAGTGCGGCCTTTTGACTGAGTCCAAGTTTTACAGAACAAATCCTTTTATTAAGGGGATTTGTTCTGTGATGTTTGGATTCAGTCAAAGGGCTGCACTTGAGGACCTAGAGGGTCACATGTGGCTTCAAGGTCACAGGTTCCCCACCTCCGGACTAACTCTTAGCTGGATGTTGACATCCTACCCCCATTCCCACTTGTGTCCGAGGTAACTCAGAGCCCTAACCTCCTTAAACCTTGGACCCACAGCTCCCTTCCCAAAATCTTCGTATAGGGAACATGTGCCTTTCTCAAGGTGAGTGGGCATTTTCCATCTACTACCGCCGAACCTGAAGGACCCTAAGTACAACCTGGCTTTCCATCCTCCATGAAGCTGAACCCTCCTTTATGTGTGGTCTCCTTTGTAACCCCTGGAGAGCAGAGTCTCTCTCATTTATTTGTATCCCCAGAACATAGAATAGTACTTGGTATATAATAAATGTTTAAGTCCTTTTCCATCCATTCAATCTATTAACAGGAAATTATTAAGGACCTACTTTGTGCCAACTGCACAATTGAGATATGAAGGCAAAATAGTCCCTGCCCTTAAGGAGTTGATTTTCTGTCATTAGGAGTTTACTCATGGAACTTATCATATGTTGCCTTTTATATTGTAATATGTGTCTTAAGACCTGTTATATTCATCTTTCTATATTTCTATAGCATCTAATAGAGTGTTTCACACTTGGGAGGCAATCAGTCAATAAATGAATGGATAGGTTTTTTAAAATACATTTTAAGAGAATATACAGTTCTAGCAAATGCTACTTTCCAAAATGAAGTCATATGCTTACTATACATGCACATACACTCATTTTTAGAATTTTTACCCATGGCACAAGAAAAAATGCCATAAAAAGGGTCATTACTTTTGGTTTTAGTTCTAACTTAAAAGGGTTTCTAAACAGAGCAGAGGTTAATAATCTGGTGTTCACAGCCTGGGGTAAATTGATACATTCATTCCTGTGCAGATGCCTTCTATGATGATTACTAGTCTCAACTAACTGTGTTTGCAGGACAGATTATCCATTCTCCCCTTATTTAACAGCCACTGTTCAAAGTACTAGGAACACAGCTGTCTCTTACAGGCTTTACCTACTTTTCAAAAGGCCCAGAGTCACATGACCAAGATGTGTGTCTCAGTAATAGAAAATCTAAATTAATCTTCATAGAAAATGGAGAGTCTTGTTTGAATCTACAAGAAAAAGGAGAACACTTCTAGGTAAAATCTGCTTTAGACCAAAGTGGGACTTTAGGAGAATCCTGTGAAAGTACAGAATTGGGGGAGTGTGTGGGAGGGGAGGATAAGCGATGGAAAAGGATGAGGCTTGCTGAGCATTGCACACAAAAGTCATTTGCTTGCTGAATGAAAGGTTTAAATTTTAAAGTTTTTGCATTGCCAAAAGTCTGAAAAGCTTGAGAATGGAAGGTTTAATCTTCCTGCCTAGTGTTTGAGACAATCATTTGCAATCCTTCATCTTTCTTTCCCACCTCTCTCCTCAATGGTGATGAAAAATAGAAGACACTTTTGCTCTATCTCTTTTAATCCCATGGAGACAGTGTGACTAAATTAGGCATCATTTGAGCAGATTTATAGCAGTCATTTTGCCAATAGCTGTGCTATCACCACTACTATTATCAAAGACACAGAATTTCCATGGTAATGCTACTAAAAACTAAGGAAACGTATTAATTTGAAGAAAGCTTCTTACACGTATTTCAGACTAGTGTGTATGTGTGTGAACAGGGGTAGGACAGAGGAGAACACAGCAGTCCTAGAGCCTTTGAAGTTGTTGCTCTATTTGAGGTCACCCAATCTCCCCTACTGCTCCCCAGTCCTAGATCTGTACATTTATATGTGGCACATAGCTATTTCTGGGGCTTTGTTTTGATTCCTCCTTATGGAATTAGGGAATATTAAGAGGGAATCTTTCCCTCTTAAGAGGAGCTGAAACTGTTGAGTATACCATGACAGTTTTAAGATTAAGTGAAATTGTTAACTCAGAAACTAAATATGTACTCTTTTCATGGAATAAGAAAACCTAACTAAGGTAGAAATGCTTTTAAAGGGTGACATAAGTGGAACCAAGGCAATTTTAGGAATTACAGACAGGGACAGAAGAGGCAACAAAATGAATACAGATCTATTAGAGGGGAAATATGGTGTAAACTGAGCCAGAGAGGAATACTTTTCTAAAAAAAATCTATTAATGGCAAATCAGCCAAAATTAATAGACATCAAAAAGAAAAACCCAACCTCTCCCACCGAATCAAAAAAGTAGAAACTTTTGACCTCAAGAATAAGTCAACCAAGCTGAAACTAGTATCTGAGCTCCAATCAGGATCTAATTTTACTCTAGGGATTCAGTGATCCCCTTGTTAAGTTCCTGTTGGAGAATACCATTCCACCCCTATCTCCCCCCCCCCAATC
This sequence comes from Vombatus ursinus, assembly GCF_900497805.2. NCBI lineage: Eukaryota > Metazoa > Chordata > Mammalia > Diprotodontia > Vombatidae > Vombatus > Vombatus ursinus. The sequence goes on from NW_020954587.1 coordinate 21,639,877, forward strand.
TGAAACTAGTAATTTAGCACAAAAAAGGTTGAAACAATCTTATGCTTTATTAGGCTCCCAAGTAACTATATTGCCAGATACAATAGGAGAAAATGAAAAAAACCCAAACCCAAACTTCCAAAACTAGATTTGGATAAATAGTTTTAGATATACTAAAACACTTGGATGGAATTTTTACTCAGATAAACCAAGCACAGAAAATTCATATACATAATACTAAACAACCATTTCTCAGCCCTCTTCTAAACTAGTCATTTTATATACCCATAATTAAACATTCATTCTAGATATTTTAACACTTAGAGAAACTGACCATCTCCCAACCGGACTTCAAAGAAGCTTAAAAGACAGTGAGGCTCCCTACTGCATTGGGATTGGGGATCTATATTTTAACCTCAGCTGTGCAAGATTTTATTTTCCTTTCTCCTTTCTCTCTGTATTCAAAGGTCTAGATCATAGGAAGTTAAAAATCTCATACTGGTCAGAGATTTATGTAGTAGTTGCTATCACAGACTCAGATGAAGCAACAATTAGAATGGATGCATTAAGTAAAAAATTTCTCTATGGTAGAAATAAAAAATTAATATTTAATGATTAGTAGGAAAGATTTTTTTGGGATCTAGCAGTCTTGCCTGTCCCAAAGTGAATTGCAAATAACCCTCAATATAAAATCAAAGAAGTCGATAAGGAAATTACCTAAATTCTTAAGGATTTAGAACAGAAAGGTAGGAAAACAACTAGTCCTCCTATTTTCTCAGGGTGGCCAGTTTAAAAAAAAAAGCAAGCAGTGAATGGAGATTTACAGTGGCTTATAGAAAACTAAATGCTGAAACTCGGCCCATCAGTGAGGCCTTCTTAATACTTTAGACATTATTGATGAAATTAAAGATGACGGACCTTGTTTTAAAGTTATTGGATTAAGTAATATGTTTTGTGCAGTCCCAATGGCCAAAGAAAGCCAGGAACAATTTGACTTCACATGGCAAGTGGCAAAGTATACATTGTGTAGATATATGCTATAAGGATATATTTATAACCTGATGTTATGCCATAACTTATATAGACAAGATCTAAATAGGATTAACACAGGCACTTTCTTTGTACAGGATTACATAGGAGTCATGACAAGTGAGAGGTAGAGAAAGTTACTGATGGAATTATTCAGGGACATAAAATAAAAGATAGGTAGTTGCCCTATCAAAAAAAAATACAAAAAGGACCATCATCAGCTAAATTTCTAGGGATGATTTGGACTTTAAAAGGAAAATTGATTCTTCAAGCAGTAGTAAAAAAAGATCTTAATCTTAAAACCCCCAAAGGACTAAAAGGAAGCACAAAGACTAGTTTTTGGAGAAACCACAATGCCCACTTAGGTATGATATGAGATCCAATGTGTAAAGTTATGAGAAAATAAAATAAAAAAACTGAATGGGGCTTGAAACAACAGCATGCATTAGAGAACTTAAAGAGACGCAGCAACATGCTATACCTCTGGTTCCTATTTCCTCCGACTCCTCTTTTAAATTAGAAGTCAGCTATGAAGGATATTTTACAGCCTAATCCTTATGGACCAAGCCAAGGGAAGATAATGAGAAAGCTTATGGGTTGGTAAGATTTTGAACTCAAAAGATGACTTCCACAGATTTAATATATCAGTATGGAAAAAGATAGCCCTATCAGTATATCATTCTCTTATGGAAAAAGAAGACCACCCAAGGTGAACATTATGAATACTGATCCCTGTATTAACATGGACCAAAATCACCCTCGATGAATGTGTCAGAACAACTGCTAAGTAGTTAAAGCTCAAGTGGAAATAACTCAAAAGAACCTGCACTGGGTAAACAAGGTAAAGCCATCTTCATGAGGAAATAGGAGTTCATACTGTTGACATGCCATCTAAGTGGACAGAAAGAGATATCATTAGAGTAGGCCAACACTTTGTTGAGTGGTCTTTAATCTTGAGTAAACAAACAATTGGTTTAAAGACAGGTGTGCTATTCTTACCCGGCAAGTGATAAGCACAAGCAGCCACCCTAAGCCTTTCCACTGGGGAGCAAATGGCTAAATGAAGGGATGGAAAATCAGTCCCATATCCTGAATTCAAGGGAATGTGGCTAGTTATCATAAAAGCCACAGGGAAAAATCTGGATAACGTAGTGATAAATACTAACTCTTGAACTGTCACTAATGAATTATCCATATGGCCAGCTAAATAGAGGAATTATACTTGGACAGTGAATAATAATGAGGCTTAGGGAAAGGCGTTGTGAGAGGACATAGCCAGTGCAAATATTAAAATATTAAAATTGAGGTTGGATACATTTCAGTTCACACAAAAGGAAAACAGATGAGGCAAAGTAAAGTGAGAAGGTAGACCATATTGGTAAATTGAGAAAGATAAGGTTAAAGGAAAATAGTGAAAAGAAATAAAATCCGAATGAAATGGGCAAATGAGAACATTTGACACAGACATTTAGTTCACCAAATCTTGGATTGAAGATAGAATGGAATTAAGAATAGAGGAAGTAGTCATACAATCCACACTGCTACTTTGCCATATTTGCCAAGAGATTAGACTGTTATTGAAACCGTTACCTGGATCCGTCACCAAAGGGTGGTCTTTAGGAAGACAGATCCAATTGATAAGCTTAACAAAAATCATTGTCTAACTACAATCTACATGTGCACAGGACTAAATTTTGTTCTTCTCTTACCCATGCAGATGCTTACTCCACTACCAATTTATCAATTATCAATGTTTATTAATTAGTTATTATGAATCAACCTATTATGATTTACAGTAATCAAGAACTGGACTGAGGCTCAAAAAATCATGTAAAACTTTAACAGTTCATAATCCTCAAGCTGCAGGTATGATTAAACAGATTTAATGGAACACTCTACTGAGTCCATTGGGATAGGGAGTTAGAATACAGTTTGGGATGCAGATGGAGCAGATAAATTACTCCAGTAAGACAATATAGTAAGACAACTTACATACAGAGACCTGACTGATTCTTTCCCCTTTTGACAAATGGCCAAGTGCTGTGATTTCATCATCAATGACCTTCTGGCCCTGTTGCTGAGAGTCTGTGCTCATTTCATCACATAACTATTCCTGTAATATACCTCACAACACCCAGTTGTAGCAGCTTGTGACTAAGCGTGCCTTCACTCCCTAGTGGGTTGCTTCATACTCAATTGTTTCTGGGCATCACAGCTGTGACCAGGTCAATTCTCCTGGTGACCTGTGCATCAGTCAGTCATCAATGTAGCTTCATATGTGATTGGATTTCACCTGAGTCAATTGCTGATATTTTACTTTTGTGTCGTCACTTACTTTATTTGTAGACTCCTCAAACCGTGGTGCAAGTTCTATGGACATAGCAGTGCTTGATGGACACACTTTATTCTCACCTCTCTAAGGGATTTTCTCAGATAATGAAAGTCCGATTATTTCTACTAGACCCTTTGGTGTAGTTTGCCAACTGTTGGTAAAAGATTTTTTTTTTTGTGGAAAAAGAACCATGCCAGCAAGGAAGCAAGCCAAAAGAGATCATGGAGCCTAAAAATGTGGATGTGGACGTTTTAGATGTAGAACTGCGATACAGTGAGTCCCAATCCACTCCTTTGGAGTGCTCTGAACAAATTCATGAGAATTGCTGCTGATCAAATACACCACAACAGGTAGAATTTCTTTTTGGTCCATTTTTAATAAATCTGTCAGCTCCTGCCTCAAATTAATGGCGATAGTTTTTGCAATCTGCATGACCTTCCTACAAGAAGCCTTCTTTCCATGGCACCCATGTTTTTCCAATTCCTCCTGTCATTCATTTCAACACCAAGTCCCTTTGCAGCCACACCAAATTCTTCTTTGACTAGCTTTATTGATTGGCAAAAGATGTATTGGGATCTTAGATGGTTATGACAAAAATCAGACAAAACCCACTGACGACCTCCTAAGAATCATAGACTGTGTGTCGTGGACACACTTTTTCTGCCCTGGACCGCTATGATCACTTCTATAAAGAATGGAGAAGTTGATAAATGGATCCTCTCCTTTCTTCCTACTTAGTTAAAGGATATTATGGCTGAACACTCCTTCTCTCGGCTCCAGGTATCTTCTCTGGCTATCTCCCATGGTTGATAATGTTCTCTTGTGTGTCAGTCAAATCAAAAGACTGTATCCCTTCTATTTCCTATGGGGTATTCAAAGGATAAAAGTATATGTCATCCTCTGCTTCCAAGTCAGGGTTGTAATAAGTAATACTCCCCACCACCATACTGGCAATATCCTGTATCAATATTCATACTTCTTGTTGCCTGAGATAATCATTTTATTGATAGCATGGTAAGATGTTGATTACCCCCATATGTCCCAGCACACCATGCTGTATCTTCTCCTTCCTCAGCTTCACCTATTGACCTCCTTAGCTTTAAGTCCCAACTATAACCCTTTCTTTCTTTTTTTTTAAATTTAATTTTTTAATTTTTTTTAGGCAATTGGGGTTAAGTGACTTGCCCAGGGTCACACAGCTAGTTAGTGTCAAGTGGTTGGTCTGAGGCCGGATTTGAACTCAGGTCCTCCTGACTTTAGGGCCGGTGCTCTATCCATTGAGCCACCTAGCTGCCCCTACAGCCCTTTCTTTCACTGGAGCTTTCTCTAACCCTTATTAATTCTAGTGCTTTCCTTTTGTTAATTACTTTTTATTTATCTTGTACAAAGCTTCTTTTGTGTATGTTTGTTTGTACACTGTTTTCCCTGTTAGATTGTGAGCTCCTAGAGATCAGGGTCTGTCTTTTGTCTCTTTTTGTATCTCTAGTTCTCAGCACAGTGCCTGGCACATAACAAACATATAATAAATGTTTATTGATTGATTGATTGGGCGTACAGCTTTGGCTTTTCAAAACATTTAACATTAATGTCACTAAACAGAATATTCCAATAGCTGATTCATTATGCAAATGAGGAGCTCATGTGAGCACTTTAAACTATTTAAAGGTAATCAATCCCTCTGTATCTCTGCTTTTTGCTTGCATGCTTAACCCCCACCAATATTCAAGAATGCCTATACAATCAATAACAATCAATGATAAACAGATAGACCTCAGAAAAGAAAGACTGAAACCCTGTGCATTTTACCCCCACCATGGACCACCTCCAAGTCCAAGAGGCTTATTTTATAAGGAACTTGTTGAGAGAAAAAAAAAGTGATTTATGAGAGACCCTACATATGAACATATAAGGTAGGCTGGGGTATCTTGAATGGCACCTCAAGGATAACACACTCCTTTTCAAATAGAAATGGATAAAGAAATCTCAATGAGATGGTGATAGAGAGGTTAATCAGAAGCAAATCTCCTGGGACACTGGATGGATGCTGTTCCAGGACCCCAGTGGTTTATACTTGGAACCATTGCATGGTACCGCTGCATGGTAGGTGTGACATTTGGGGACAATCAAATCTAATTATGCTATCAATAAGAAGGCTGCATATTGATATAGAACATTGCCATTATGATGGTGGGGAACATTACCTACTATAGTTGTTGGTTGTTTTCCTTCATATTCGAAGAGGACCAAAATGACATTACTATGTCAGGGTCGATGGACAGTGGGTTTGATTGTGGCTGATCAAACCAATGCAAGCTTGGAAAGCTTTACCACAGATTGGGAACAAATAGCCCATATATTACCTACTATATACCCCTGACTTAGAAGCAGAGAAGGACATACATTTTCAGCCGTTCGGTACCTGGAAGGAAATAGAAGGGATGTAGTCTTTTGACTTGACTAACATACAGTACTTTTCTCATTAGTTTACAAAATAAACTTCTAATTAAATTATGTGGTATACAAGTTGGATAATAGACTGACAACCAGAACTTAAATGTAACCAATTAACATCTCTAGGCAGCATTATAATGTAGCTATAGACCCCTGCTATCTGCCTGCTCTTGGATCATGACTAGTGCAGACTCCTAAATTCTCTGCCCTCAAAACTCGAGCATCCTGTGTTTGCTTGAAGGAGACTTACCAGAATGCCTCCTTGATACGACCTCTAGCTGGGCAGAGGGAACCTTGTTGTCGGCACCAATATGAGTGAGACATGCTGACCAGGGCTCATAGGAATCAGGTCAGTGGTTTGTACCAAGAAGAGTTGATGTTTATATGCTAGATAAGTGCATGCTCCAGTTTAATCAAGTTTGCTTACATGTATAGATGAGTGTAGATCTGAATTAGTGTTTTCATCACACTCACCAGCATACATAAAGTAAATCAGTTTGGCAGGTACACCACATGTTATATTCTGGTGTGATTTATGTGCTTATGCGCTTATACCAGACCAAAAAAATCCTATTTACAACTCTGACTTTTGATTCTGAGTCCCACACTGACCATAACTTAGGGAGTAAAGCAGGAATGAAGTTAGGTACACTAAAATGGAAGAAGACAGTCTCAGTGGTCTAATCATTTCATTCCTAAAGGGAATGAAAACTTCTGAAAATAAGCTACAGAAGATTGACAATATGCTAGGACCCAGAGGATGCCAAATCCCCTACATATACTGCAGCAAAGCTTTAAAATTCACCAGTTAAAAAGGAAATAAAGAAAAACTCTTGTAGATGCCTCCATCCAGACCAGGAATGCACAAAAGGACCACCAGAGTCTTATATAGATCCTGAAGTACACAAGCCAGGATAGATTGAAAAAAAGTACAGTGTGCAGCCCCAGTAAACTGAAGAGAGCCTTGAATGGAATCTAATAAGAGTAGAACCAGTAGTATGCCATCTAAGGGAGAAGGAGGTGATGCAGGGACATCCCTGGGCCCAATGGTTAGAGATGGGCTCTAGGCAAAGGTCTAGATCTTTGGAAAACCCCAAAACCCCATGGAGGGAGCTCAGCATGGGGAAGTGGGAGGGAAGGGATGCGGGGCATGCCAGGGAGCCTTGTGGCAAGAAGAAGGCTCTAGGTAATGAAGGATCAGACCCTGTGACTAGAAAGAGGGGAAAGGTAAGCAGAGCCTAATAATACAGGAGAATGTTTCAGAAGACTGTGGCAAGAAGGAAGCCTTAGGCAGAGCCCATTGCTGGAGCACTTCCAGAATCTCTTGAAGGAAGGTCCCAGTCTTGGTCACCATGATCAAGTCTAGGCAGTGCTGACTTCAGGAGTGCAGGAGTAAAGCTTGACCAAAGTTCAGACTCCCAAATCTAGATACTGAGGCTGCTGAGATGAGCAAATCAAGGAAACTATCTCACACTATAAATAAATACTTTAGACTTAGTGAAGACTAGGAGGCAAATTCCAAGGAAGAGAAGGACCTTACAACAAATCCAAATAAAGCTTCAGGGAAAAAGTGGCCTGAACATAGAGATTAAGGAGTACCTGGAAGAAATGAGATAAACTACAAAAAGTAATAGCTAGGGAACATCTGTGACAAGGAGAATTGATACCTTAGAGCAAATGGTAGAAAATATCACTCAAGAGGTGACTGCTCTGAAAATTTACATAAATGCTATGCAGATGCAGTAAGGATCAGACAAGACTCAGCAGCTGCCATCATAAAAAAGTGGAGAGTATGGAATATCATATTTCAAACACAAAAGATAAAGGCTTACAACTAAGAATGATATATCCAGCAAAACTAAGTATAAGCCTATGGGGGAAATGAACTTATGAACAGGAAGATTTTCAAACATGTCTAATGAAATGGCTAGAAGTGAACAGACATTTTGAAATGGAAATACAGGAGCCAAGAGAAACATAGAAAGGTATACACATTTGTGTAAATGGAAAGGAATATGTGGAGAATGAATTGTTTACATGCTAATATGACTATATATACATACTCATGTACATACATATGTATGTACACACACAAACACACACACACACACACACATATACCTTTTCAGAACCTTTGTTCTTAAAGTTATCCATAGAGAAAAGGAAATATGACAGAGAACCTGTGGGTTGTTTTGTTCTTTGATGATCTTAGGAGAAGACAAAAAGAGGAGGAATAGAGGACTATACTGGGGGTGGGAGGGAAAGAGGACAAAATAGAAGGAATCACTGTCACATAATAGGGGTACGTTTTCTTTTTTGTGAGGAAATTGGGATTAAGTGACTTGCCCAGAGTCACACAGCTAGTGAGTGTTATGTGTCTGAGGCTACATTTGAACTCAGGTCCTCCTGACTGCAGAGTCAGTGCTCCAGGGCACTGTGCCACCTACCTGCCCTCATAAAGTATATTTAATAATGAAGGAAAAGTTTGGGCAAATGAGTATCCCATGAATCTCATTTTTGTCTGAACTAGATAAAGGAAGGTTTAACAGAGTTACATACGCCCACACACAAAATACATACACACACACACACACAAACAGATTTTGGCATAGAAATACATGAGATGGATTTAAGAAGTAGGGCAGGTTAGGTAAGAGAATAATAATTTAAATTTTTCCATGTCAGAGAGAAGAAAATGATGGGGTTATTGGAAGAAAAGGAAGAAAGGGTAAAAATCTGGATTCAGAGGCAGGACAATGGGAAAAGAGCTGCAGCACAGTTGAAACAGGCTGTTTAGGTTGTAGATTATAATAATAATAGCTACATTTATATAATATTTACTATGTGTCAGACACCATGCTAAGCACTTTACAATTATTTTCATTTGATCCTAATAACAACTCTGGGATATAGATGCTGTTATTATCCCCATTTTACAAATGAGAAAACTGAGGCAAGCAGTGATTAAGTAACTTGTTTAAAGTCACATAGCTAGTAAATATCTGAGGCCAGTTTTGAACTTAAGTCTTCCTGACTCCATGCCCCACTGTATCCACTGCACCACCTAACTGCCTCAAATCAGGCAAACTCGTTCTCTTTTACCACTGTCTTCTTATTAGTAAGGGGGAAGTGTGAAGCAAAGAGAAGAAAAAGTGAGAAAGGACAGGATGGATGGAAATATATAGTTAACAATCATAGACATAAATGTAAATGGAATGAACTCACTCATAAAATGGAAGGTCACAAAATGGATTAGAAAACAGAATCCAACAATATGTCCTTTACAAGAAAAATACATGAAACATAAATATTCACATGAAGTTAAAATGAAGAGCTACAGTGGAATCTATTATACTTCAGCTGATTTTTTAAAAAGTAGGAGTAGCTATCATGATTTCAGAAAAAGCTACAGTAATGCAGGGGAATTACGTTATTCTCCAAAGCACCATAGATAACAAATAAATATCAGTACTTAATACATATATACCAAATAGCATAGCAACTTAAGGAAAAGTAAATTGAAATGAAGGGAAAAATAGTAAAATTATAATAGTGGAAGATTTCTCAGACATAGACAAGTCTAACTAAAAGGTAAACAAAAATAAATAAGAAGGAAGTTAAGAAACTGAATAGAACTTTAAAAAAATTAGAGATGATAGACCTCTGGCAATTGCTGATTGAGAATGGTACAGAAGAGCAGTCCAAGAATTAAGCAGAAATATTAAAACATGACATAAATCAGGACAGATGTTAAGGGGAAAAAATCAGCATCTAACAGAGACAGGAGAATTTAGAGCAAAAGAGTTGCTCTCCGTAACAGTAGATAATCTGAAAACAAATTATAGAATTGGAACACAAATGAGTTCTTAAAAAAAAAGATTAGAACACCCTCCTATCTCAGGACTACTCTAATTTGCACTTAAGCTCTACAAAACAAGAATACTTACTTGAGGATTGGTTACAAAGATAAAAAGCTGAGGATTATAAGTCTTTTAGAAAACAACAATGAAAAAGAAAACTTACTTCCAGAAATAAAATAGAAAACTTGCCAAGAAATATTTGAGAGGATCCATAGAATAATAACAGAAATAAACTCTAAATTTACCCCACCAAATGCATCCTACTCAAATGTCACAACTACTAAGTAAAATAACATATTTTTCAGGCAATAAGGAAAAACCTTTCACATTATAAGGAAAATGAGTTAAAATAGTACACTTCATGTTTACAAGAAATCAAAGGAAAAATTAGAACATGATATTCTGAAGAGTAAAGAATATTAGTTATCACCCTAAAATAACACCCTGCAAAGGGCCAAAGCATCAAATAAAATAATTGAATGTTGATTAAAAGGCAAAAATTCTAATCATTCTCTCAAAAGAACACAGAGGTAAGCAAAGTACTCAAAATGTAATCTGACCAAAAAGTAAAAAGTTAAATACTTTCAGAGAGCAATGAAAGATTAAGAAATTATATGTATATTCTCATGAAGCTAGTGATAGGCTAGGTCATGAATGTAGGGTTCAGACTCTTAAGAACCACTTATTAAATTTTCAGTGTGAGCATTCTTACAATTTGAAAGATGGCAAACACTACAAATCAGGGCTTGATTTATTTTTTTATTTGTTGTCTAGACTTAATAAAATGAATAAATATTGATATAGATTAAATTTAAGAGAGGCTACTATGATTCCAGAAAACTAATGATAAAACACAATATCTATCTCCTCTTAATTTTGACTGCATTGGTTTTGTTTGTGCAAAAAAACCTTTTGACTTACTGTAATCAAAATTATCCATTTTACATCCTGCAACCCTCCCTATCTCTTATTTACTCATGAACTCCTCCTTTATATATAGATTTGATAAGTAATTTTTTCTAGGCTCCCCTAATTTGTTTATAATATCACCTTTTTATGTCTAAATCACATACCCATTTTGAGCTTATCTTGGTATAGGGTATGATATATTGTCTATTCCTAGTTTCTGCCAAATTGCTTTCTAGTTTTTCTGGAAGTTTTCATTTAATGGTCAGTTTTTGTCCCAATAGCTGGGATCTTTGGGTTTATCAAACATTGTTATTGTGGTCATTTACTTCTGTATATTGTGTATCTAATTTATTTGATCAACCACTCTGTTTCTTATCCAGTATGAAATTTTTTTGATGATTACTGCTTTTGTAGTAGAATTTGAAATCTGGTACTGCTAGGCTTCCTTCACTTTAAAAAAAGATTCCTTTGATATTCTTGACCTTTTGTCTCTCCAGATGAATTTTATTATTTTTTTCTAACTCTATAAAGTAATTCTTCAGTAGATTGATTAATATTACACTGAATAAGTTAATTAAGGTACTATTATCATTATTATTCATTCCTTTAAGTAGTATTATCATTGGCTCTACCTAACAATGTGCATTTAATATTCCTCCAATTGTTTAGATCTGTTTTTATTTGTGTGAAAAGTGTTTTGTAATTGTGTTCATATAGTTTCTGTGTGTATCTTGGCAGAAAGACTTTTTTGCAGTTATTTTAAATGGAATGCCTCTTTCTATATCTTCCTACTAGGAAAATTACTGATGATTTGTGTGAGTTGATTTTATATCTTGCCACTTGGCAAAAATGTTCATTGTTTTAATTAGCTTTTTAGTAGACACTATAGGGTTCTCTAAGTATACCATCATGTCATCTGCAAAAAGTGATAGTTTTTTTTCTCTTTGGTGCCTATGCTTATTCAATTTATTTTTGTCATTGCCATAGCTAGAATTTTTAGTGCAATACTGAATAGTAATGGTGATAATGTATAATTGCACTTCACCTCTGATTTCACTGGAAAGACTATATTATTGTATCCATTCCAGATAATGCTTGTTCTTGGTTTTAAATAAAGATCCATTTATTTCTATGCTTGCTAGTATTTTTAATAGGAATGGTATTATATTTTATTAAAAAGCTTTTTTGCATTTATTGATATAATCAAATGAGTTTGTTGTTAGTAACATGGGGAATTATGCGTACAATTTTCCAAATATTGAACTAACCCCTCCATTCCTGTCATACATCCAACCTGGTCATAGTGTATGATCTTTGTGATATGTTGCTGTAATTAGTATTTTATTTAAATTTTTTACAACAATATTCATTAGAAAATTGGTCTATAGTTTTCTGTCCCTAGTTTAGGTATTAAAATCCTATTTGTGTCAGGGAAGGAATTTGGTAAGACTCTACCTTGACTTATTTTTCCAAATAATTTATATAATATTGGAATTAATTGTTCTTTAAATGTTTGGCATAATTTGCTTGTAAATCCATCTGATCCTGAGGTTTTTTTTTCCTTAAGGAATTAACTTATGGCTTGTTCAATTTCTTTTTCTAAGACAAAGTTATGTTTAAATATTCTAATTCCTCTTCTGTTAATCTGGGCTGTTAATATTTTTTTGTAAATATTCATCTATTAGACTGTTAGTTTAATTGGCATTTAGTTGGGCAAAATAGGTCCTAATAATTGTTTTGATTTCATCTTCATTGATTGTGCATTCACTCATTTCATTCTTGAGACTGGTATTTTGGATTTCTTTATTTTTTATAAATCAAGTTAACCAATGGTTGGTCTATTTTACTGGAGTTTTTCCCCACCGTATAACCAGTTCCTAGTTTTATTTATTAATTCAATGTTTTTTTTTACTTTAAAAAATTTTTTTTTTTACTTTCAGTTTTACTAATCTCTCCTTTAATTTCAGGATTTCTAATTTGGTGTCCATGTGGGGATTTTTAATTTATTCTTTTTCTAGTTTTTTTCTTCCTTTAGCTATATGCCTAATTTATTGATCTGTTTTTTCTTTTATTAATGTAAGCATTTAGAGATATAAGTTTTCCCCTGACCACTGCTTTGGCTGCATCCTACAAATTTTGGTATGTTGTCTCATTGTTGTCATTATCTTTAATGACATTTTTTTATTATTTCTATTATTTGTTCTTTATCCTACTCATTGTTTAGAATTAGATTATTTAGTTTCCAATTAATCTTTAATCTATGCTTCCAAGGCCCTTTATTGAGTGTCATTTTTATTGCATCATGGTCTGGAAAGAGGTGGATTTAATATTTCTGCTCTCTTACATTTGTTTTTGAGGATTTTATACTTTAATAAACAATCAATTTTTGTGAAAGTGCCATGTACAGCATAGAAAATGTTATACTCCATTCTATTCTCATTTAGTTTTCTCCAGAGGTCTATACATATTAAATTCTATTCATCTCCTTAACTTCTTTTTTATTTATTTGATGGTAAGATTTATCTAGGTCTGAAAGGGGTAAATTAAGGTCCCCCACTAGTATAGTTTCACTGTTTATTTCTTCCTGTAATTCATTTAACATTTTATTCAAGAATTTGAGTGCTATGCCATTTGGTGTATATATTTTTAGTACTGATATTGCTTTATTGTCTATGGTGCCTTTTAGCAAAATGTAGTTTTCCTGAATATCTCTTCTAATTAGATCTATTTTTGCTTTTTCTGAGATAATGATTGCTTGCTACTCTGTACAGCTGAAACATAATAGATTCTGCTCTAGCCCCTTATTTTAATTCTATGTTTTTCTGTTTCAGGTGTATATTTTGTAGACAAGATAGCATTGGATTTTGGTTTCTAATACACTGCTAACCTCTTCCATTTTATGGTGAGTTCATCACATTTACAGTTACAGTTATGATTGCTAACTCTGTATTTCCCTCCATCCTACTCTCTTCTATTTATCCTCTTCTTTTTTACCCTGTATCCTCTTTAAAAGTTGTTTAGCTTTTGATCACTGCCTCCCTTAATTTACTCTCCCTCTTACCACCCTTCCTCACTTCTCTTATGCTTTTCTTTTCCTGCTTCATTGTTGGATAAGATGAATTTCTGCATCCAACTGTGTGTGTATATATGATTCATGTATACACACACAGTGTGATAAAGAAAAAGTGGTAAAGAAATTCAATATATTCCATCTTTGAACCAGTTGAGAGTGAGATTTAAATATTGCCTGCTCCTCACCACCCTGCCCCTGCCACTTTTCCCTCCATTGTAAAACTCTTTATCGAATGCCTCTTTTATGTGAGATAATTTTCCCCATTCTTCCTCTCCTTTTCTAGTGTATCCCTCTTTCTCAGTATTCCATATTTTTAGATCATCCCAACATAATAGACTCACACTCATGCCCTGTCTATGTAGACTCCAAATAACTACCCTAATAATGATAAAGTTCTTAGGAGACATATATGTATGTGTATGTGTATATGTATATATGTGTGTGTGCATATATATATATATGAAATATTCCCATAAAAGAATGTAAACAGTATAAACTTACTAAGTCCCTTATGATTTCTCTTTCATATGTGTCTTACTATGTTTCTTTAAAGTCTTTGTTTGAGTGTCAAGTTTTCTATTCAGCTCTGGCCTTTCCCCAGGAATTCTTGAAAGTCCTCTATTTTACTAAATGTCCATTCCCACCCCCACCCTCCATCATCCTAGCCTTTTTTTTTTTGCCTTCCAGAATATCATATTCAAATCCCTTTGCTACTTTTTGGTGAGGCACCACTGTATTTGAATTGTTTCTTTTGGGCTGCTTGCAATATTTTCTTCTTCACTTGGGAGCTCTGGAATATGACTATAATATTCCTGGGAGTTTTCATTTTATGATCTCTTTCAGGAGGTGATCAATTCTTTCCATTTCTATTTTCTCTTCTAGTTCCATGATATCTGGGCAGCTTTCCTTTATAAATTCTTGAAGTAGGATATCTAGACTGTTATTTTGATCATCAGTTTTAGGTAGTCCAATAATTCTTAAGTTAGCTTTCCTTGATCTATTTTCCAGGTCAGTTGTTTTTCTGATGATATACTACATATTTTATTCTGTTTTTTAATTCTCTGGGCTTTAATTTTTTTGTCTTATGGAGTCATTAGTTTCCACATAAACACTTCTGATTTTTAAGATGTTATCTTTAATGAGATTTTGTAACTCTTTTACCAAGCTGTTAATTCTCTTTTCATAGTTTTCTAGCAGTGCTCTCATTTCTTTCACCAATTTTTCCTCTATCACTCTTATTTGATTTTTAAAATACTCTCTCTCTCTCTCCCTCTCCCTCCCCCCCCTTTTTTTCTCCTTAGGAATTCTTGTTGGGCTTTTGTCTGATCTGCATTTTTTTTCCTTTGAGGCTTTGCTTGTAGATATTTTCAAGTCATTGTCTTTTGAGTTTGTGTCTTGAGCATGTTTGAGTTCTTGAATTTGTGTCTATATCTCTATAAAAAAATTCATGATCAGATTCTTTTTTGTTATTGTTGTTTGTTCATTTTTCCAGCTTATTTCTTGACTTTGGAATTTATGTTAGAATTCTGATAACTTAGGGGGTGTGGGGTGTGGGGATTACTAGACTGAGCTTATGCAACTATATTTGAGAGTCTGTAGGTTTTCAGTGTTTCAATGGTGTGATCTGGGGAGATTTCTGATTACTATCCTCCTGCTCTGCACTGGAGTCCTTACTCAAGTAGAACCTTTACTTCTTTACAGACCATAACCAATCCTCTCTGCCCCAGAACTGCAACTCAGAATTGGGTAAAGGATGAAGGATCACTAAAATGTCACCTGGTCTCTGCCCAGTGTTGGCATAGGGATCTTTCATTATATCTTTCTGACCAGGAGTTTAGTCCCCTTATCATTCTTAGTGCCACCATTGCTGCTCCCTCCACAAGGGTGCTACTGCTGCCTCCAGGTCCCATATTATATTTATATGCCATAATTTGTTCATTCATTCCTTAATTGCTTGGCACCTCCTTAGGTTACAGTTACTTGCTACAACTAAAAGTGCTGCTATAAATATTTTTGCACATATGGCTCACTTCCTTCTGTCTTTGATGTCTTTGGAAATGACGTTAAAGAAGATGCTTTATCATCTGATTTGCTGCTACACCCTTAGCACCATGGGGCCTTTCCATCTGACTAGCAGCAGAAATTTTACATGTGTGTTGCTTCCCAATATTAGAATGTGAGCCCTTCAACTGCAGAAACTTTCTTACTTTTCTATTTGTATCCCCAGTACTTCATACATAATAATCACTAATGAATGCCTTTTTATTTATTCATTCATAAATGTAGTAGTGATAAGCCTGGATTAAAGGGTTTTATAGTTTAATGACTTAGGTATAGTTCCAAATTACTTCCTGTTTTTGGTCTTTGCAACTTAAATTGTTTTAGCTTGAATTTCTCTAATTACTAGTAATTTGGAGCATTTTTATATTCTTATAGATATTTTTTTCCTTAAGAATTTTCTGTTCATATACTTTGACCTTTCATTTATTAGGGGAATGTCTTTTGTCTTTTATATTTAAATAAGTTCCCATGAATGTTGGATATCAGAATTTTATCAGAGAAAGATTTTGTGAAGCTTTCCTCCCTCAGTTTTCATTCTAATTTTGCTCATATTGATTTTATTTGAGTTTTCAATTTTATGTCATCAAAATTGTCTATTTTCTCTTCTCTCATTCTTTCTAATTCTTGTTTGGTCAAAAATTCTTCCCCTACACACAGATGTGAAAGGTATTTCCTTCCTTGCTCCCCTTCATTTGTGATGCTTTCTATATTTTATATCTAAGTCATATCTACTTGTAGTTTATTGGAATATATGTTGTAAGATGTGGATCTAAGACTAATTTCTGACACACTACTTTCCAGTTTTCCAAATATTTTTGGTTGAATACTGAGATCTTTCCCCAGCAGTTGAGGTAATTGGGTTTGCTTGCTTGTTTTTGGATCTTGCATACCTAATCTGTCCTACTGTTCAATATATGTGTGTGTATATTTAACCAGAACTAAATCATTTTGATGATTACTGACTTGTAGTATAGTTTGAGATCTGGAAGAATCTTCCCTTTTTTCATCATTTCTCTTTAGATTCTTGATCTTTTGATCCTCAAGATAAATCTAATTATTCTTTTTTGCTAGATCTCTAAAGTAATCTTTTGGTTGTTTGATTGCTATACCACTAAATAAATACATTAATTTAAGAAATATTGTCATTTTTATTAAATTAGCTTGCCCTAAACAGGAATAATTAATATTTACCTAATTTAGGCCTTTCTTTATTTCTGTAAAGTGTTTTGTACATATGGCTCATTTCCTTGTGTCTTTGATGTTTTACAGTTGTATTCATATAATTCTCATGTGTCTTGGTAGGTAGACTGCTATTTTTTTTTAATACATTCCACCATTTTTTCCCCCTATGGAATTACGGTTGCAAAGAGTTATATTAGTTGAGTCTCACAACAGCCTCAGGAGGTAGATATTATGGATCTTATTATATCTATTTTATATATAAAGATATTACAAAATAGAAAAGTTGTGCTACAGAGCATCAAAGTAGGGTGAACTGAAGGCAGCTGTACCTTGAGGGAAGTATTACAATAATAGTTTTAGGTCTTAATTCTGCCTCCACAGTATCTCTCACATCCATCACTTTTTCTACATTCACATGGCCATTACCCTAGTTTAGGCCCTCATTGCCACTTTCCTAGCAACAGAATTCCCTGCTTCCATCCTCTCCCATGCTACTCCCCTGGTCAAAACTCTGTGGCCAATTTCTTTTATTTTTTTATTAATTAATTTATTTTGATTTTTCAACAATCATTTCCATAGGTTTTTGAATTTTAAGTTTTTCTCCCCATTCCTTCTCACCTCCCTCCCCAAGATGGTGTGCAATCTGATATAGGCTCTACATATACATTCCTATTAAATAGATTTTCACATTAGTCAAGTTGCAAGGAAGAATTAGAAGCAATAGAATGATCCACAAGAAAGAGGAAACAAAACAAAACAGAAAAAAAAAAGGGCAAATAGTATGCTTCGATCAGCATTCAAACTCCATAGTTCTTTCTTTGGATGTGGTTACCATTTTCCATCATGAGACTTTTGGAGATGTCTTAGATCCTTCCATTATTGAGAAGGGCTAAGTCTATCAAAGTTAGTCATTGCACAACATGGCTGTTACTGTGTATAATGTTCTCCTGGTTCTGCTCACATCACTCAGCATCAGTCCATACAAGTCTTTCCAGGTTTTTCTGAAGTCCACCTGCTCATCACTTCTTATAGCACAAAAGTATTCCATTACATTCATATACCACAACTTGTTTATCCATTCCCCAATTGATGGACATCCCCTCAGTTTCTAATTCTTTGCTGTGACTAATTTCTCTGGAAGAATACACAAACTCCTTGCCATGGTATTAAGAGCCCTTCACAATTTGGCTCACATGAACTGATGCAAAGCAGAACCATGACAACAATGTACACAATGACCTTGATTTAATTCAGAGGTGAGCTTAAGCCAGTTTGAACTGGCTAGTGACAGAATTGATTGTTAAATTTTCAGTATTTGTATTTTTACATTTCTGACCACAAACTCTACAAATCAGGGTATTGTTTTATTTTTTGCCTAGACATAGTAAAGTGACTAACATATATGTACATGTGTATATATATGTATATATGTTTTTTTTTCAGCCAAAGACAAGGTTTATTAGAACATTCGTCATATTGGGCAGACTCTTAAGGAGTCTAAACATTAGTGAGCTATTGGCTAGATTATCAGAATCTAGGCAGTAGCTAGATATTGGGCAGACTCTTAAGGAGTCTAAACATTAGTGAGCTATTGGCTAGATTATCAGAATCTAGGCAGTAGCTAGATTCTAAGAATCTCAGCAATGGAGACAAGATGGACCTTATATACAGAAAGACTATGGGAGGGATCTAGGAGTGTCCAGGTAGTCTATGAGGTAATAGAACTTAGGGACCTGGACCATGTGGCCAAGGGAGAATGGAGCCTAGCTAGGATTAAGGGTGGGAAGTGGCATGGGGCCATAGGGAGGTAAGACAATGGAGGGCAACGCTAGGTTAAGGGTAACATAATTGGGAGATTGGGTGTAGCCACAATGAAAGGCCAGTGGATGGGATTATAGACTCAGGTCAATGGAAAAATATTAATAATGCAGGTTAAACTAAAAAGTGTGTAGGGAGGCATTTATCAGCATACCACTGATACACAAAGGACAACCACAAAGCAAGCCAAATTGAAAATCAGCTTATGAACGTTAGGAGTAGAGACCCACAGATTACCTTGAAAATGGGGTAGTTATCCTTTGATGAACCCAACTTTCAAGTGCAATTAGGGAGAAGGGCACTAAATCTAGAATACAAAACATCAGGATCAGAAGTGAAAAAATAGGTCAAAAGTTCTTTATAGGTGTACATACTGTTTTCCTCATAAGCTTCTTGAGGGCAGAGACTATTTCATTTTTGTCTTTTCATCTCCTGGCATCTGGCATATAATAAGCACTTAATAAATGCTTCTTGATTAATTGGTTGATGTTTTGTTATACAAGGCATCTAATCTCCCAGTGTGATATAGACCAGGGATTAGTAACCTTTCAAAAGTCAAATCTAAAAGTTTTGCCTCTTGTTCTTCTATAAGGACAGGGGCAATGTTTGAGAGTATGAAGTAAAGGGTGACTGTGATTACTCTAGAAAGGGAAAGTGCAACATTGCCCAACACTAATCATTGGTAAGCTATTAGCATAATGGTGGTTACGGCTCCATGGCACTAAAAGTTGACTTGTGTGAAAACTTTGGCATTGTGTCATAGGTTACTGACTTCCACCTACCTTTCCAGCCTCATTTCATCTGATGCCTCTTCAGTAAAACTGGACTACTAGCCATTTCTTGAAATCAATATTCCACCTCCTGGGTCAGGTCATTCTCTCAAACCATTGTCCATACCTTCAATGTTGTCCCTTCTCATCGATGCTTCTTACACTCATTCTCTTCCTTCAAAACTCAAGGCAGGTGCCACTTCTTCTATAACCTCTCTTCCTTCAACCCCAGTTAGTTGTTACCTATCCTCAATTGTCTTCATATTAGCTGAACTTGTTGGGGCATGCCCAGATCACCTAACATGTAGGTCTCTGAGTCCCCTACCATGTGGTTGGGTTCAAAGTCCTTTGAATGGTTGCTTAACTGGAACAGGCTGCATCTTTAAAATTGGGAAAATTAAGACAGTCTGCTGCTCTCTTTCTGGCTAGAAGAGTCATGAACTGAACCAGTGACAGAAGAACTGCTCCCTCTTTTCCCTTAGATGCAAAAAACAAGCCAGGGCTGGGGTGAAGGTGGGGGTTGGTTTCTGTTCAGTATCATTTGTCCCTCTTAGTTTCAGATGCTGCTTGCAATCTCCTCTAGACCTGGAAGTTCATGTGAGTTACAGTAACATCCTTGGAGCTAAGATTACAGATAGATAGTGTAACCTACTCAACAAGGAAACCCTGAGAAGAGAAGTTTTAGACTTGTATCTGGGACTATCTACAGGAACTGAGCTAAACTATGAGCTTAATCCCCTTCTCCTCTCCAGAAGTGTGTAAAAGGGAGGGACGGGGCAGGGATAGTGCCTTCCACACGTGGGGGAGTAAATTTTTATACCTGTGATTTAATTTTGAAGTTAATATTTCTATGTAAAAGCTAACTTGTTAGTGGCCAAATTGAACTGGGGTTCAGGGGATTACGCTCTCTAATTAAGGGAACAAAATCAATAGGGGCTGGAGCTATTTGCAGAGAGCCTAGACCCCTTCCCCAATCCCTTTAAGGGTACTGGAGAACCCTTGGGGTGGAGCAAAAATATCTTACTTGACCCACAGGCAATGAAGGTCAGGATCTGTGTTACACATGTTATAAATGTTATATCCTCTTCCTCTAGTAAAATGTAAGCTTCTTGAAAGCAGGGATGCATCTTCTTAGCGTTCCCGTCCCTAAGCCCCCTCCCTCTCTCTGATTGGAGAAGGTGGAAGATGGCCATTAGAGAGAGATTCTTCACCATTTAAGGAGGTTGTCTTGGGAATTCACCTAATCAGTTCCCACCTTGCTACTTTCTTGGACTTCATAATCTTCAGAAACTCATTGTTCTGCAAGATTAATCAACTCTGAAGCTCACTTCACATCAGATCCTTTCTCACTTTGCTGCAGGACTTCATCATGCCCCTGAACCAGGTTATCTCCCCATCTTCTCAGCTTCTTTTCACGTGTGGTCATCCCCCATTAGATTGCGGCCTTTTTGTTTTGCCTTTGGTTTTTGCCTTACTTTGTATCCCTCACTTAACACAGTGCTTAGAACATCATAGGTGCTTAACTATTGACTATTCACTTTGTCCTTTTTATTCCCAGCACTTAGTACAATGCACTATATTTGGATACCTAATACACGACCATTAATTTAACAGAGTTGGATTGCTGACCTCTTGTATGTGTATACAACCAGATTTTTTTTCCTTTTCATCCAGCTGTTTGGGTGTTGTATAGACACAATTTACTTAATGATATCGCATAATGATTACTTATTCCTTTGAATTTTAGGTATTCCTTATGGGAAGGGCATAACCATCCCTCCCAAGCTGAGTCTTGGGTTTCCTATATCACTTCATTGCAGATCTACACTATTGAAAAGCCTAAGGACTATGAATAACTCCCTTCCTACTACACCCCTCCTAGAGAAAATCACTTCCTTCACCACTCCCCTCTCAGGAAGCAGTTCAAAACAGTTGAGAGGTGATCCAAAGGAAAAGAAAGACAGAGAGCGGTAATTCCTCTTCATACGTCCACTGAGTACCAGCTCTTCCAACTCCGAAGCAATAAAGGAACTCAATTATCTCCAAGTGTATATTCAGCCGCCGTACTGAACCTGGTGCAGCTTCTAAAGTTAGGTGGAATCCATACCACTAGAATAATACAAATAAACAATATTTAAAGAACTAGTGAGGTTTCTAAACTTGGCTGATAATTTGAATATGTCAAAATTATATTAATTAATGAGAAAATAAACAAACTTCCGTATTGCCCTAGACCTCAGGATGGGAAGATTAAATACGGGAACAAGTCAAATAGCGGGCTGAGGGGTGGCCTACACACGGAGTTCAGAACCTTTAACCTTACAACATATGTGGGGTTGTCCCACTACACATCAGAAAGATGAAAAAATGTTGGAGGAGGAGTTGCAATGTGATTTGCCCTAGGTCCTAGGTCTTCTACTCAAATTAGAATGATTTCTTCCCCTGTGGAAGATGGAAACTCTCTTTTCTGTCTGGGCAAACCCATAAATTGGGTCAAATTGCCCAGAATGCAAGGTCATTTACCTGCCTCCACAGGGGATGAGGCAGAGCCTGATTCTGTGATATTCTTAAGTTGTGTTCACACAAACAAGCAGAAAGAAAGCCGAATGATCTAAGGCAGTTGTGGGACTGATTCAGAGAATAGTAAAAACAAACAGCCTGAAAGACTATCACCAAAACTCAATGCTAGTAAAAGTGAGGCACTTTGCATTCAATTATCCTCATTTATGGTTCGTAGTATTTAGAGGACCTTAATGTAGGCCCCTTGTTTGGCAGATGAAGAATGGGCTGTCTCCATCAATCAGATCCATTGAATCTTACTCAGCTCTCTAGTTCGCTCAGCCCATCTAGATCACAGCCCATGTGCTTGTGATGCTAAGTGACAGCGACGTTATTTACATGTGATGATTAATGGGGTGTGACACTGAGAAACCTGCAGGCCCTTCATTTAAACACACTTTGCTCACTACAACAATCCGTTCTGTTTCTTGCAATTAAAGTGAAAGAAATACATCCAGAGAGCACTCAAGTGAAAGCAAGAGAGAGCATAAAAAAAAGATTATTTTGTGAGGGAGTAAATGTTGAAAGTCTTATTTTTTTTTAAGATATGAATACAAGCTAATTATAAGTGGAGCCTCTATGTTAACCAGAATTAGAATTCCAAATCATTTGTATCCAGTCCCACGTCGCTTGAATAACATACATTTGGCAGTATTTGGTCCTGCTCAAAACTTGTACTTGGCCTTACCTAGAGATTTTAAAACATTGAGACCTGACGCATAAATTCCTTGCCCTTACAGTCAAGGCCCTGCACAGTCTATCCTCAACTTACCTTTCCAACTATATCTCTGACTTTCCCTCCCATTACAAGCTAGGCTGTTCTACTCATAAACAAGTCTTGTAAAATTTCTCCCTTGGATCCTTTGTTAATGCCATTCCTGCCCCACCCCCTCCTGACATAACAATGCTTCTTCTGCAAGTCATTTATCCAAACTCGGCCCATCCCTCAAGTCTCCCCAGCCTTCAGAGAGTCTTCCCTGACAACTCCAGTCCATGATAATTTATCTCTTCTCTATGAACTCCTATAGCAATTACTGTTTGTGTTACTCTTTTGCCATTTACATCATGTACTGCCTGGTATTAATTATCCTTCTTTTGGTTAGGTCTTGTGTATGTTTTCCCAAATGGATTTTAAATTCCTTGAAGTATAGCCTGGGTCAAGCAGGCCTTTCCTTAGAATTGGCTCCTCATCAAACTGCTGGTCTCTGCTACCAATTCTGATTCCTGATGGTTCTTCTGACCTTTCAGAGCTCACAAAGTCATAACCAAGTCCATTCTATCTCCACATAGGATGTAAGATCAGTAGAGAATAACACAAAAAGACAAAAGAAACAAAGGTGCCATGAATTCAGTCATATGGCAACTAGATAGGAAACAGAGCTCACTGTCTTCCTCACCAGCTAGCAGCCTGTAGTAATCCTTCTCACTCAAAAGCTGCTAGGGAAGAGAAAAGCATATTGATCCTTTTATATGCAAACAGAATTCAGATTCTGTCATCAGTCGTGGCTCAGAAATCAATCAGAAAAGTACTTGTCACCCTACTGCACCAACTAGTCATAGCTGGAAGATTTCTCAAAGTTCCATGTTTCTTTGAAAACAGGGAATATATATGCATTCTCTAAAAAATGGGGCCCTCAATGGCCAATCCCCCATTATACAATTCTATGTATCTGCTCTCATTTTGTCTTTCCCAGTCTGCCACAGACTGTCTAGGCAAGTGTGCTTTTCACAAGGTTTACTTATAAGGGAAAAAAGAACATTCAGAAATAATATATACCAGTACAATTAATTAAAAGAATTCTTTTAAGAACCTGAGTGGCTCTCAAAGCTACTAAATTGTTTTTTAACAGAAATGCAGTCTGACCCTGGTCCAAAAGCATGTCATGTTCTAAAATAGTAGCCACAGCTCTAATCCCAAAATGAAACTGCTATCCACTCATTCCCAACTAAAGAAATAAAAAAGACAAGCAGCCAATCAGTGTCTCTACCCTTGCCAGATCTGCACCCACATAGTCCCATTGGAACATAAGGTAAGTAACTCATTCATTCCCAAATCTTATTTTTGCTTTTTGGGTGTATTTTTGCAATCAGGCTGCCTAATTTTTTTTTTATAGCAGTCAGGCACACACTTTTCTGCATGGGGTGTCACAGAACCAGTCTCATGATCAATGCCTGATAATTAGCATGTGTAATACATTGCAGAGTTATATCACCTATATTAATGTACACATTCTTTTATGATAGTGCCATTGAAATGGCAGTAAGCTGTCACTGAATTTAACCCTTCATTAGAATCCATTCTCATTAAGTGCTCACTGTAAGCCTTTCTGTGTGCTGATTTTCTGTATTTCCTTCATTTAACAGAAGAAAAAAAATTGATTTGGCATTAGAAACCTAGGTCTCACTCTTGTCTCTGTCACTTATTATCTATGTGACTTTAAGCAAGTCATTCAACCTTTCTGGGTCTCACTTCCCTCATCTGTAAAATGAGGGGAGCTGACTTTATAATCTCTGATATTATAATGATCTTTTAGCTCTCCATAGTACTTGAAGATGTAAGGTTACTTCACTTTGAAGTTCTTCCCTGTCCTAAGTTTCCGATGACACTCATCCAGTGATTCCATAAACTGATCCAAACTGTTTTACTATTACTGGTCACTTGGTTTCTCCCCCTCAATAATTTCAAGATCTATAGGTCCAAGAGAATATTATAACATGGATTTGGAATCATATGGGAATTTTCTTCACACTCTATGAAGGATAATAGATTTAGATCAGGAGGGACTTAGGAAGTCCAGGACAAAAAAGAACTTAAAAGAAGTAGGCTCCACCTGCATCTGAATATAAGAATCATTGGATCTAGCTAGAAGAAAGGAAACAAGCATTTATTAAGCACCTACTGTGTGCCAAGCACTATGCTAAGTACTGTATAAATATCTCTTTTTGATTTCTCACAACAACCCTGCAAGGTAGGTGCTAAAATTATCTTCGTTTCACAGTTGAGGAAACTGAGGCAAGTGGAGGTTAAGTGCCTTGCCCAAGGTCACAAAACTAGGAAGTATCTGAGGATGGATTTGAACTCATAACTTCCTGACTCCAGAACCAGTGCTCTATTGACTACATCACCTAGATGCTAGGTGGAGCTAGAACAAACCTCAGAGAATATCAACTCCAACCCCATCACTTTATAAATAAGAAAACTGTGGCCTAGAGAAGTTGAATTACTTGTCCACAGTCACACAGTAAGTGGTAGCAACAGTATTAAAGCTCATGTGTTCTAACTCCAAATCCAATATTCCTCAGTCCAGCAACACACTGGATGGAATTTCAGGCTCACCTCATCATTCCCCCTTCTCTTTCCTACCAAAAAATGTGTTGATCTAAGATTCAGAGGGAAGTCTATTCTATCTTTGTTAAGTCTTGTCTCAAGTTATCACCTTGAGGTACCTAGGACTATGGTTATTTTTCTCTTAAGGACCTCTTTATTTATAGAAATATAATATAATTTGTAGAAAATTTATGGAAATCTATAACATTTATAAAAATTTTTCTATAAAATTTATAGAAATCTATAATTAATTTTTGTTTATATAAATTATAAATATTTATAATTAAATTTATGGTATATAAAATGTCCATTTGTTCACCAAAAATAGTTCAAATAATTCACCCTTTAAAAGAGTTAATAAACTCTTTTAGGACTTATGTGTCTTTTTGCAATGCTTTGGTGCCCAGGGAAGCTATCAGCACCACCCAACAAGAGTGAAGATTCTTCTAAGTTGGAAAGAGGCCAAGGAATAAATGACACTCACAATGAATGAAGCCAAGAGGGAACTCACTTTAAATGGTTTAAATGTGGGAGGCCCAGTGGAATTCTGGGAGCCTGGTTTGAATGAGTAGGTCTTTCTTTAAAATCCAGAGCACTTAATACGTCCAACTTTTGGACAGGTATAAGATGAAAGGTAGATGAGAGATAAGTAAAGAAAGCAATTCAGCTTCTAAGCCTATTGAGAAGGGTGGAGAATGTTTTTACTAAATCCAAACCTCATAAAACTCTATTGGGCCATGAAAAATGTGTACATTAACAAGATAAAATAACGCATGTGGCTCATTTCATTCAAATGCACACGTTGCTTTTTCTTTTCAAAGTGGGGGGGGAAGGGAGGGTATGGCAAAGGTTTTTTTTGTTTAGAGGAAATTCTCTTATAATGACTTTGCCTGCCTCAGCAAGTAGGGCTTACAGTTAAAAAGGACTAGATTTTTTTTTCATTGTTGGATTTCCTTATTTGACAATATTTGAACAGATTGTGTGTACTGCAGCACTTACTGACAGCGAGATGCTCAACTGGCTTTAATCCGATACATATACAATTGACATATCTATAGTAGCTGACCAATAACTGGAAAGAACTCAAAGTATTCAAAGTTCCTATTCAGACCTATTATTTCCTCTTCTCCCTCAGTAATATAATTTTCCTAATCTTACCCCACTCATGAGTTTTCTTTTCTTTATGATACAAATATTATAAAATAATTTTACTTTACTGGATACTAGTTGGGAATCAAATTTTGCTTGAAAATAAACTGGACAGTTTTTTAATGACATTAGTAATATTTCTATTATATTACATGAGGCAGTGTGGCATTGTAGATAGAAATCTGGACTCAAATCTGAGAGAACCTAGGTTCAAGTCCTGCCCATGTCCCTTACTGGCTGTGTGACCCTGGACATGTCGTGTCAGCTATCATGGCACTTCTCTAAGACTATACATCACACAAGATTCTAGAACAAGTTGTAGAGTAGAAGGAAGCAGCTCAGCTCTATGCCACCATTAAACAACCCAATTACTAAACAACTCACCCCTTAGACAAGCAGTAAATATGATCCAGATGGCCTTGGGATGAAATTGAAAGGCTTTAGACCTCAGTGGTTAGAAATCCCCACAGAGGAGAAAGTGAAAGTGAAAGACTAAAAGGCCTTAGTTGACAGTTAAGCCCATGAGGTGAAACTAAGAGACTTTGGAGCTAAAGGTAAAACAAAACAAAAGAAAACAAAACTCTACCCACTACGGAAAAGACACCACCTCGGTGTGAAGAAAAGGAAGCCTCAGCTCAGACTGACAGCTAATTAAAAAAATTAATTCTCAATTGCCTCTGCAGGAAGAAATCCCTGAGGGACTAAAATGAGAGTGACAGAACTCAGCTGCTTAAGGAAAAGGCCAGAGGAGAGTACCCTTGGATTTAACTGAGGATTTAAGAAAAAGTCTCTTCCTTTTTCTCCTCAACCAAAGAGCTCTAGCAAAGGCTGATCATAGGAAAGGAGAACTTTGCTGTCCATGGTGAGAGAAAAATCCTCAAGCTGATTTGATCACCAGAGTATGAAAGACAAAGAACTCAATTCCTGAGGCCTCAGCAACAAAAATAAGGAAATAACCCCCCCAAAGCACTTTTGTGATGCTAAGGATGACCATGGAACAAACCTTCAAGATAAAAATGATTGCTAGCATTTATATAGGACTTCAAGGTTTGCAAAGCACTTTACAAATATTATGTCATATCCTCATAACAAGCTGAGGAAATAGACAGAGGTTAAATGACTTTACCAGGGTCACATGCTAATAAGTGTGTGAGGCCAGAGTTAAACTCAAATCTTCCTGACTCCAAGTCTAGATCTCTATCCACTGCAACACTAGCTGAACTATGAAGAGAAGAGGAGAATAACTCAGAAATACCTTTAATTAAAATCTCAAAGAAAAAAAAAAGCTTGCCCACAAGTACAATTAGAATTCTTCACACAAAAAAATGAGGAGTATGAAAAAGATATTATAAATGAATGACAATTATGGAGGAAAGAATTTTTTAAAGTGTCAATAGTGAACAGAAGAGGTACAAAACCTTACCACAGAAATAAACTACCTAAAGATCAGAATGGACCAAATGAAAATTAATGATGCCAGAAGACAACCAGGATTCTTAACACAAAAGAAAATAAAACTAACAAAGAAAGAACGAATTCTTAAAATAAAGCCAAAAGAATGAGAAAACAGAGGAAAATGTAAGATATTTCATATAAAAAACAACTTATGTGGAAAACAGATCCAGAAGAGATAAAAAGCTAGTAATCTGTGATCAAAAATGGAACCTGGATATCATATTTCAAGAAATTATTAAAGAAAATTACCCAGACATGTTAGAACAACAGGGCATTGTGAAAATAGATTCTGCTGATTGCCTCCTGAAATTCCAAAATGAAAACCACCAAGAATGTTACTGCCAAAATTCAGAACTTTCAAATAAAAGTGGGGAAAATACTATAAAGAGCCTGAAAGAAAAAATTCACATAACATGGAACCACAATATAGACCACATAAGATTTGTGAGGTATCACTTTAAAGGAGTGAAGAACATGGAATGAGATATTTCAAAAGGCCCAAGACAAAGATTTACAACCAATAACACCTTACCTAGGAAAACCGAGGATCATCCTACAAGGGGAAAAAAAGAGGATTTTTCATTAAGTATTTTCAAATATTCCTAATTTAAAAAAAAAACAGCTAAAAAAGAATTTAAAGTCAAGAGAAAAATAAAAAGGTAACAATCAGAAGGGCCTTTATAAAGATACATGGTTTACATTCTAACATACCCATAAATGTTAAAAGGGTTCCTTTAGAATGCTTTTGCCACAAAGGGAAACAGAGGTAGTCAATGGAGCCAAAAGAGCTATAAATAGTTTTCTTATGTTTTGAAGATATTGTAAGGGGGAAAAAAAAGGAAAAGGGGAGAGAATACATCAAGGGACAATGGGAGAAATGATGGGGGGATTTGTTAAGATACATAATTGGATTGTGTAAGTAGAATTAAATGCATACATGGAAGTAGCAAAGGAAACAGGCATTATCTGATATTCACTTTCATTCACAATGTTCAAAAGAGAGCAGGAGAGAGACAGAGAAAGAGAGAGAAAGAGCAAGAGAGAGAGAGAGGGAGAGAGAGAGAGAGATAGAAAGAGATTGGGGTAAAATACAGAGTCAGGAAGGGATTAGTCATAAGCAAAATAAAGCTTGTAAAGAGGATAGTGAGAAAAAGATTAAAAGGGGGAAAAAAGGATAATAACTTGAACTAAACAAGGACAGAAGAGTATAAAAAAGAAAAAAGTATAATATAATGGAATGGCAGGAAGTGAACAATTACCTATCACAGCTGTAAATGTAAATGGAAGAGGTCATCAAAATAACAATCATAAAGACTCACATAGAGTTAAAATAAGGTGTTGGAGCAATCTATTATATCTCAGCTGAACGTACACAAATAATCGAGGATGGCAATTAAGATTTCAGACAAGAGAAAAAATAGACTTAACAAGAAAACTAAATTTTACTGAAAGGTGACATAATGAATTGATTTCAATACTTCACATACATATATCCAATAGCATAGCTTCTTAATACTTAAAGGGAAAAGTGTCCTCATTACAAGGAGGAATAGACAGTAAAATTATCATAATGAGGGACCTCAGTTTAGCCCTATGAGCTCTTTATAAATCTAATGAAAAACATAAACAAGAAAGTAGTTAAGGATTTGAATAGAATTTTAGAAAAAATTAGTTATGATAAATCTCTTGAAATTATCAAATGGAAAAAGAAAGAATTTTGCATATACCTTAGCTGTGTGTGACATCTTTATAAAAACTGATCATACCTTAGGACATAAAAAACTCACAAAATGTAGAAAAGCAGACATATTATGCACACATACCCACCCCCCCACATCTTTTACTGATCACAAGGTAACAAAAACTATGTTGAGTATAGGGTTATTGGAAAAAAATATTAGGAATCAACTGGAGAATAAATAACTTACTTCTAAAGAATTATTGGGTCAAATAATAAATCATATTTATTTGATTGAATGATTGAAACTATGAAAACAATGAAACAATATTCAAAAATTTGAGGGATGCAGCCAAAACAGTCATTAGTTGAAAATTTATATCTCTAAACACTTTATTAACAAAAAAGAGAAAAATTATATAAGTAAATAGAGAATTCAACTAAAAATACCAGAAAACCAATAAATTTTAAAATCCCAAGCAAATATCAAAATAGAAATCCTGAAAATTGAGAAAATTTAATGACATTACAAACAAAGCAACTATTGAATTAACAAATGTGAGAACTTTAAAAAAATAAAGTAGAGAAATATAACTAAGTTGATTAAAAGGACAAGAGAGGAAAACCAAATTACCAGTAACAAAAATTTTTTAAAAAGACTTAGAATAAATGAGGAAGAAATAAAGTACATTATCAGAAACTATTTACCCACCAGTATGACGATAAAACCAACAACTTAAATGAAATAATATTTACTAAAATACAAAATACCCAAATTAACAGAAAAAGAAACAGAGAATTCAAATATCCCAATTTCAGAAGAAGAAATTGAACAAGCTACAAATGAACTTGAAAAAAAAAAATCTCCTGAACCAGATGGTTTCAATAGTGAATTCTATTAAACATTGAAAGAACAGTTAATTCCAATATTATATAAACTATTCATAAGTAGAACAAGCATATATAATAAAAATAATAATGCCTAAATTAGCCTAGGTATTTCAGATAATTTAGGTATTTAAATAAAATTAATTTACTTATTCAAAGCTATACCAATCAAATTACCAAATTACTACTTCATAGAATCAGAAAATAACAAAATTCATATGGAGGGGGAAAAAGTCAAGAATTTTAAAAAATAATAATGAAAAGAAATAGGACTACAGAGGCTCTAGCAGTGCCAGATCTCAAACTATAAAACAAAACAATAATTTGGTATTGGTTAAAAATATAGATCTGTTAATAGAACAGATCAGGTGCATAACATACAGAAACAATTGTATTTAATACCCTAGTTTTCAATAAACACAAGGGCCCATAGCTATTGGGATAAGGGCTCACTACTTGACAAAAACTGCTGGAAAAATTGGTAAGTTTCTCTGATAAAGGTTTCATTTTCAAAATATATAAGGAATTAATTCAAATTTATATGAGAAAGAGCCATTTCCCAACTGATAAATTGTTTAAGGTTATTGACAGATAGTTTTTAGGAAACCCAGGCTATCTATAGTCTTATGAAAAAATGCACCAAATCACTACTAATAAGAGAAATGTAAATTAATGTAAATCTGAGATTCCGCCTCACACCCATTAGAATAGCAAAGACAACAAAAAAGGAAAATGAGAAATGTTGGAGAGGCTATGGGAAAACAGACATATTAATTCACTATTGGTGGGCCTGTGAGCAAGTACAAACATTTTGGAAAACAATTTGTAATTATACACAAAAAGTTATTAAACAATGCCCTTTGACCCAGCCACCACACAGCGAGGCCTATATCCAAAAGAGACCAAAGAAAGAAGAAAAAATCCTTTATGTATAGGTCCTTTATATAGCAGCAGCTCTTTTTGTGGTGGTAAAGACAAGCAAAACAAAAACAAAACCAAAAACCTCTGGAAAGTAAAAGGATGCCTATCACTTGAGGTATGGCTAAATAAGTTGTGGTGTGTGAATGAGATGAAATACTATCAAGCTCTAAGAAATGAGGAAATAGATTTCAATGTAATAAAGCTGTCCTTTACATATAGCATGAGGAATATTATGTAACTCAGAGGGAAGCAAAACAGACGTCTCTAGACTTTTCTTTCCAGACCCTGCTCAAAGGGAGACTTTAATTCTTGCCAAAAGGGTAAGCAAGAGATTAGGGCCGGAAGCTTGGATGTCCCCTCTCTTCAGAGAGAGGGAGTACCAGGCTAGCATTTTATCTATCTGTTCCCTTAAATAGTATCAATCTTGGGGATGTGATTTTCAGTTTCCGGCTAAACTTTTAATCATTGCTCATTAATAGGGAGGAAAGGATGACCCCAAGCTCTGTATCCAAGGCTTGATCCCTTTCCCACCAATTATCAGTTCCACAATGAACTCACATAGAGTAAATAGCAAAGAAACCCATTTATCCAAGCCAATAAGCAAAACAGAGGTCAAAGAAAGCATACTTAAGAGAATGTATACCAGACAATACAGAGTGAAGAAGCTCTCCCACTGGGGGAGAGTTCAACCAACAAAGTCCCAAACTTTGGGAAGTTCCCAAAGGGAGGTTCCATGAAGTTTCTAGTGTAGCAAGCTGAAGATAGAGATATGATGGAGACTGCCAACTCCTCTCATGTTGGCTTCTGCCCAGAGTCTTTTCCTTCAGCAATCTGGGGTGGAGTTGGCACCTTTCACCTTGTCTCTCAAAGTTGAAAGCCAGAAGTGACTACGGAAATCAAAGAAACTGAAGGAACCAAAAGAATCTGAAGAGCCTAAAGAGCCTAGCTCTCTCCTCTTTCCTGTAATCATCAACTCTGCCCCACTACTCACACAACCTCAGGACATGATTTCCACCAATAAGGAGAGAGTCTTATACCAATTGGCTTTGGGACTAGGCTTATGCAAAAAAACAAAACAAAACAAAACAAAAACCCAACCATGGAAAGACTGAATGAAGTGATGCAGAGTGAAATAAGCATAACCAGAACAATTTATATTATCACTTCAATATTATAAAAATAAACAGTTTTGAAGACTTTTATAAACTAGTAAAGAATTAAATAAACAGAACCAGGTGAACAATTAATAACAACAATACTGTAAAGAGACAACTTTGAAAGCTGTAAGAACGATGATCAATACAACAACCATTCATGATTCTAGATGAAACATGGTATCCATGATGAAACATACTATCTGTGATGAAAATTGACAAAGGTGATGGATACACACACAAACACACACACACAGAGTATAAAGTCATGGAGGGAATTTCTTTTGCTTGACTATGAATATTTGTTACAAGAATTTGTTTTTCTTTTATTTTCCAGCAAGGTGGGAGGAGGTGGTTGGGAGAGAAAATAGATTTCTGTTAACATAAAAATAGAGGAATGGGGGGAGAGGTATTTAACAGATGTGAAATTTTCAGATGCACTTTTCAGATGAGGTCACCGTATTATTAGTTTTACTTAACTGTTCTACTTTGTTAAGAGACTTTTCATAAAGTGGGAACAATCTGTAGATGTTTGTAATGTTAAAAAAAAAACCTCATATCAATGAAACATATGTATGTACTTAAAAGTCCACATGTACACATATTACATATATGTGAGATTATATACATATACGTATGTGTGTATGTATATATACATATACATATATGAGAAGATATTCACCTGCATTGGTAGAGGAAATTTCCATTACAAAGAAGTTTCCTATACCAATGAAATTATGGGTTTAGTTCCTATCCCTATTAGTATTATATTAGTATATATTATAGCATATCTCTATTGATATTATTTTAGTATATGATTATATATATACACATATATGTGTACATACATGTGTGTGTGTATATATATATATATATATGTATAATATGATTGCTACTATTACAAGGACAGAGTCCAGATCTCCTGATTTTGTCCAGTGATCCTTCCCTTCTACCACACTGCCATCTTATGTTTAATGAGGCTGCTAAATTACCATTGACACTTATAAAGCAAAAGACTGAACCACTTCAGGAGTAGAGTATGGTGCTGGAGGAGGTGGGTTGGACATAGCATCAGGAGGTTTGAACTCTACCCTTGTCACCAGCAGCTATATGACCTAATTCCCATGAGCTTCAGTTTCCTCATATAGCAAAAGAGGATTATTGACTGGATGGACCCACAGGGCCCCTCCTGTACGAGTTCCTCAGGCAACTTCCAGGGATGTATATGGTTCAGCTCTGAAGGACTTCACTTTTTAAGTGTGTTACAGCCTTCTCTCTACTTCAGCCTAGAAAAGGTGGGAGGCCAAGGAGCAATCCAGAGCTTGCTACTTCATCCCAAAATAACAAGCTTTTCGGTGGTTTAACCATATGATTCCTCAGAATTGGCCAGGGATCAGGATCAGTATGGAGGATACTCCAATCACATTCCCACTGCATAATACTTGTAACTACCTGGCTACGGAAATATTGTTGGAAAATGCTTTGTAAGCCCTAAAGTGAATATAAGTTGTTGCTACTATTACTCCTGTGACCTAAATGATTTACTGCTCCCCCACAGCACTTCAGACCTATTCAAAGAGAAATTTACTTTGTAGGGCCTAGCTTCAAATAGCATAATGAGTTCCATGCACAGTAAAAACTCACTTAAGCCCATATCGCTTAAATTCTTTTAAATTGCCTAGCTCAAAGCAGCTATTTTTAACTATTTTCCTCACACGATTCTCTTTTATTTTTTAATTTTAAAAAGTTAATAATGTAAATTTATTTTATTTTTCCTGGTCCCTCCAGAAGACAGGATAGAAAACTATTCAATTCAGGGAATGTGATTTCCCTAGAACACAAAGAAAGACTGGGCAGATTATGACATGAATTTATCTATGCTCAAAACTAAAAGTAAACTATAACCTTGCCCTCTTTAAACATCTCTTATTTGTTGTTCAAATGAGAAGATTAATTACATTTGTAGAGGATTTTGAATAGAGAATTGGAAACTTCTTACCTGTTCAACAAATAGAAAAAAGTTATAGGACAAAACAGATTTATTTTATCAAATAAAAATAAAGAACCTTTGCACAACAGAGTAATCATAAAGAAATAAAAAGAAATTAGAAAAAAATTGTCAATAAACATTGTTGATTTCTTTCATTCTAGGCCGCACTGCTGACTCATCTCCACAGCACTTTCTCTACTGTGCCCTCCACAGAATAACTGCACTTCCTACCCCACTTTTCAGCTCCCTTTATGGGCTGTATTTCCTTATCAGAATGTAAACTTCTTGATGAGGGACAGTTTTTCTATTTGCATTTGAAGTGACTGGTAGGTAGTAAGTATTTACTAAATACTTGTTGATGACTTGAATTCAGAATCTAAAAGGAATTGACCAATTAATAAGATTCATTCCCCAGTAAATATATATTTGATGATTGGGTATAGTCAAGGAATTGTTATATATGAATGAAATGGACTATTATTCTATAATAAATGATGAATATAAGAAATACAAAGAAATATGGGAAGACAGATTTGGAGTAAAGAAAACAGAACCAAAAGAACAGTATGAATACTGACTATATAATAATGTAATAATAGTAATATTATATAGTAGTATATAGTAATAGTAATAATAATAATGTAAACAATAATAATAATAATAATAAACCCCAAATCAGAAAAAAAGCATACAGAAAAGGGGAAAAGTGAGGAATATGGCAGAACCATTTTATTACTACATTATAAAAATTAATTTATATATGTTTTAAAATTATAAATAATAGAATTTTATGACTTTATCCACAATCCTTTTTGTCTTTGTGTTTATTTGAATATTTGTAGTTCTTCAAGGTTGTTAAGATAATAACAGAAAAAGAAATGAGTTTTTTTTTTTAAAATATTGGCTGCATCTCACAAAACAGCATTATATTGTGTTACTTTTAAAGTTATTGGCATATCCTGCCTTTTCAATAAAAGCTTTTTTAAGATTCCTCTTTAGATTAATTTCACCCTTGGGTTTTACTTCTTTTTGACGGCTATAGTTTCCGAGCTATATTATCTGTCTGAGCTATAGTATCTGTCTCCTAACAGTCTTGGAATGAGAGGTAATACAGAATTTACATCTAGATTTAGGTTTTTTTACTGATGTTTTCTGATCCAATTAAGACAAATTAAAATACTCAAACCTAAATTAACGTATGCATTCAATGTTTCATAAACTGAGCATTTACTTTCAGCCTTATTACATAATGTCTATTTTTTTATTTTAAGTCATGCCCAAAGTGTTATATTTTATGTTTTTGTTGATTAGCCTAAACTTTAACTGTTTGGTAGTGTCAAAATGGAAAAAACTGTACTCTGCATTTGGCACATAAGCCTACCAGATTTATTATATCATTCTAAATAATTTTTCTTCTTTGCTGAAAGAATCCAAAGAAACAGAAACAGAAATATATCTTGCCTTTGAGTCTCCCTATCTGATCAAGCTGTTTTCTATTTATAAAAAATTCCACAATAAAATAAAAGAATAACAATGCTTAGTTAACCGTTTGATTTATCCGTTGGAATAAATAGACCCTTAAAATGTCAGTACACTCTGAACAATCATTTCCCTAAACCATCTTATCCTTATTTTGCTGTTCCCTCTAAGGTAGAGGCCCTTAATCTGTGAACTTTAAAATATAGATAGATAGATAGATAGATAGATAGATAGATAGATAGATAGATAGATGGACAGATAAATAGATAATTGTATTTCAATATAGTTGGTTCACTTTTTAACCCTATGTATTTTATTTCACACGTTTAAAAACATTACTCTAATAAGGAGCATATCAGCTTCACCAGACTTCCAAAGGGACACAAAAAAAGTTAAGATCCTGTACTATGGATTCTCTAGTCTGCCTAGTCAAAGGTGAACTCAAGAGTTACTTTTATTAATTGAATTTAATCAAAGATTTTTTTTCTTCTCTTAGCCTGACCATTATCCTAAGTCTGTCAAGGCATGAGGAAATAGGGTGCTGCTCTTAAGTGGGTCCCCTTGTCTTTCCACAGTCTCTACCCTAATTCTATCTTCAAGAATAACAGAAGTTCTTCCTGAATTTTTAATTTAGAGTCCCTTTAGAAATTGGTTAGGTCTTGTTAAAGGGCTCAGGGCATATTTTTCCTAGAAGTTTGACTGAGTACTTATAAAGTTTTTTCATTATACCAAAGATTCCTCATTATACCAAGACTTAAAGAACTGTCCTAATATCATTTTGTAATATGTAGCTTAGAGAGAGAAGTTGGAGGGACTGGGGTAGTCTGAGTCTGTTTCCTCAGCAGTAAAACATGAAGTTAGTATTCATAAATATAATTGATTTTATCACTGTAATATCCCAAACTCCCTGCTTCCATAATTTTCTTTATGACACTGTTTAATTTTCTATTAACGGTAAACCTTAACTCCACTCCCTTTTACAATCACATGGATTATTAATAATAGTAGCTCACCTTTGTAATAGTTCTTTATAGTATATAAAGTACTTTCCTTGGAACAATCCTGTGAAGATCCATAACTACTACAGTCTGTCTCCCCTGCAATGTAAATGAGACTAATTTTCTCCCTAAAAGACAAGAAAGTTGTCCTCAAGATTTGAGGCTGGGTTCAAGCCATATATTGGTAGTTCCATAGTGGCTTCATGGTCACCTAAGGACAAAAAAATGACCCACTCAAATGGAGTCCACTAGACCTTCAGACTTGTCAGTTGTCCCAAGGAGGAGCCAATCACTACACCTTCCTACTGACCACATTTTTTTCATGTGAGAGGAGGAAGGAGAGGGCAGAGAAAGTTGCATTTATTTGACCTTGTTGAATATAATTTCTGTACCATAGCCAAGTAAATCTCCTTTTGTTAACCACTGAATGACCTTTTTGTTGTTGTTTAATTCTTTCAACCATGTCTGACTTTTCATGACCCTATTTTGAGTTTTCTCAGCAAACATACTGGAGTGGTTTGCCATTTCCTTCTCCAGCTCATTTTATAGATGAGGAACTGAGACAAACAGGGTTAAGTGACTTGCTCAGGGTCACACAACTAGTGTGTGACTAGTCTGAGGCCAGATTTGAACTCAGGTCTTCCTGACTCCAGATCCTGTGCTCTATCCTCTGTGCCACCTAGCTGCCCTTAAATGACCTACATAGGAGTCATTTCATTCCAATACCAGAACTAAACTACCAAAAGATAGTCCTAGACTAAAACAAGTAGGTAACACAAGAATTATTATTCCCTTTAACAAACAGGTAAACTTAGGCTCAAAAAAATCAGAGGATTTGGAGCTAGAAGGGGCCTTCAAAGTTAAATAGTTTAGTCTCCTTATTTTACCGATGAAGTTTTTGAGAATTAAAGAACTGAAATGATTTGCCTTAGGTCATGAAGTTGCTATGAGATCTGGGACTTGAATCTGGCCTTTCCATTCAGTGTTCTTGCCTCTACATCTGACTGTCTAAATTTAAAAGTTCTTTTTTTCTTTTTAAAAAAAATTTCCCTTAAATAAGATATACAGTTGATGGGGTATAGAAATCTATCCTGCCCTACAGGAAAATAGAAGGGGAAGGGGACAAGAGAACGGGGAGTGATAGAAAGGAGGGAAAATTGGGGGAAGGAATATTCAGAATGCATGCTGTCTTGGGGTGGGGGGGGAGGGCAGAAAATTTGGAACTCAAAATCTTGTGGAAGTGAATGTTGAAAACTAAAAATAAATTAACTGATTAAAAAAATATTTCCCTTAGGTTGGTGATGAATCAATCGTTACATGACTTAAAATCTAAATATTTGGCTGATTGATGCAACACGCATAGCTGCTCCATGCATGCTTGGAGACTTACCATAGCATGATTTCTTCTAAAGGATAATTCCTACCTTGACCTCCTTCTAAGGTGTTTTATAGCCTGAAAGTATATAAAAAAAAACCCAATTATAAAGTAGGCTGATCTATCTGATATCTCAAGACTTAAAATATCCTGATGACAGCATTGTATGGAGTATTTAAAGTATATGGAAGATTTGGAGGAGAGGCATGGTATTTTCAGGATCATATTACAAAATTATGTAATTTGTGCTATAGAAATTAGTGAAATGTAGAAGAAAACTTTTCTGACTAACATTTATACTGACTCTATTCTGGACTGAGCCTGACTCAGGCCAGTCTCCTGGTGATTTAGGTTCAATATCGTAACAAAATGAGACACTCATAGGCCATTCAACAGTTTAAAAAGATGAATTACTTAGCCAAAGCAGAAGAAAGATATTCAATAATGATAAACATTAAGGATACTTCAAATTGATTTAGCTCAGTGAAGCTCCCTTGCTTGAGTTGCTCATCATTATCCACCAAACCAAGCATTACAAAGTTCTTTGAATTCCTCAAGGCTAGTTTGTACTCAACTGACTAGCTGTTTGTTAACAACCTGAGCCTTTAATCCCTTGAGCCAATCAATACAGGAGGATGGCTTCAATGCCTTTTAAGGTAAAAAATAATCTGACTTGCATGGGAGGAGGGGTTAGGATATTGCTCTTACCACAGTCCCCACAGCTTCCATAGAGCTTGCTCAGTTTTCATTCCTGTTTCCAAGCAACCATGTAGAAGTTTGGAGGTGGGAGAGCTACTTCTGACCATGTATAATTCACTGCTTAGGGACTTGTAATGGGAAGCAAGAGTCCTCTAACTGCTGTTCACTCAGCGGGTATATAAAAGAGACCAACTCATCCTCAGGTCTCCCTCTACCTTTCCTGCTATGAATCATATGCATTGTTTTTGAGTTACATCATGAGAGTTGCATAGGGTAAAGGGTAAATGCTTCCATCTTCTACCCAGCCTGAATGCAGCAGTGAGCATACGTCCTGCCTAGACAAGCCTAAGCTTGTTTGAGCTACCTCTTTTACATCTCCTTTCCTGAGTAGATGACCTTATGAGTTTGAAATGTCCAGAATTCTTTCTGTGAGACTGCACCTGCATCCACAAGATTGACGGCATGCATATCAATAGCAGTAGCAATATCCACTGGATGACTTGATTACAGCAGTAGCAGCAGCAGGCATGTGATTTTCCAAACAACTTAACGTGAACTAAAATTCAGCTTTCTCTCAGGCATTATTTTATTTAATTTTTTTCACCCATCACAAATAGATTTTAACTGAATCTATACGATAAGATCAAATTAGTTATTCATGAGTCAATTCAAATTTTGGCAACCTAATAATAATGAATCATCACAATTCAATTTGACATTGTTTTAGTTGACTGAATGACTAAGA
Source organism: Vombatus ursinus (assembly GCF_900497805.2). Taxonomy (NCBI): domain Eukaryota; kingdom Metazoa; phylum Chordata; class Mammalia; order Diprotodontia; family Vombatidae; genus Vombatus; species Vombatus ursinus. The sequence continues at coordinate 21,679,759 of NW_020954587.1, forward strand.
GTGTTAATACTGAGCTGAATAATTTAGTAGGTACCCATTAAAAACTAAGTGGCCAGTTAATTGATCATATTTTTTGAAAAGAAATTGTTGCATTAAGTTCAGATATATAAATGACCAACCTCTGTCCTGGAGGAAAGACACCTCCTTTCTTTTGGGAGGCAGATGCAGAATTACTCCCATGGATTTTTGCATACAATCTCAGATGCAGTTGCTATGCCATTTGGTTTTATTGAAGTTTTGTTGTTGTCGTTGTTGTTGTTGTAAGGGAGGGGTCAATGAGATAGGCACAGAGTGGACATATTGAAGAATGCCTATAGTGCAAAGACAAATTCTGAGATAAATGATTTGAGATACTTGAGATAAATGAAAGTACAAGTAATGTCTTACTATGTATACTTTACCTTTCTCAGTCCAGCTCAAAAGATGATCATCATAGTATCAATCTATGTGTTTACAGAGTAGAAGTAGACTGTCCTTTTTAATTTTTCAATTATCAGTATTTTGTAGCCATATTATTATTTCAAAAAGTGAAACAGAATTTTAACATCTCAGTTGAGAAAAAAAAAAAACTACAGTCCTGTCACTCCATCTGCTTTCACACACCTCCTTGCCCCTGAAAATCTATAAAGACCCCAGAAATACTGTCTTAATAAGCACTCAAAAAATCAGAAGGTAGAAAATAAGAATGAGTCTTCCAGGAATGATTTGCTATAGCAAAAAAATCTGAGGTGAAGTAAAATGATTACTTGCATTACCTGTTCTTTTGTGTGTGAGACTTTGTGTGTGTGTGTGTGTGTGTGTGTGTGTGTGTGTGTGTGTGTGTGTTGGTAAATTTTTAAAAGTGATGACACTTGGGGCTTTTTTCAAGTTTCAAAAAGAAAAGCTTTTATTTCCCCCTGAAAGCTTATCCTTTTCTGGTAAGAAAGGATTCAAGCCACTGCTTACTGGAGAATAGAAATGGTTTTTTAAGAATCACAGGATAATGCTTATTTTCAGCACAGTTTACATAGGTCCAAAGACTAAATTTCCTTCAAAAATTCAAGTTTTAAAAAAAATTATTTCAGCTGTTTCTCTACGGCGTAAGACATTGCACAGAATCATTTCTCCCCTTAGAATCTGATGAAATCAATTATCTTTAATCTTTGTGAGAGCTTAAAAGAGCTACCTGTTGCTAAAGTAGACAAAAGTTCTACTACCAGAAGCAGTGATGACACCACCATCCCAAGTCACAAACTCTGGTCTTTAAGTACTTCGCATTTTCAGGATATGGGTTCTGAAGGGGAACGCCCATTTTGGCAGGGAGGTACTGCCCCTCAAATAGCAGAATGGACTATGTTTCCTAGTACTTCAAGCCATTGCCAAAGGGTTGGTGTCATTTACGTAAATCATTATCACTCACAGAACAGACCACAACTATCTACACTTCTAATAGACATCCCCCCTTTAGGTTACTGCCTCTCCATTCACATCAAAGACAGCAGGAAATGGGCTCCTGAGGCAGTGCTTTGATTGTAGAGTAGCACTGGTTCCTAGAAGAAGCTGTCAGCTACAGCAACTTAGTTGGAATGTAGATGAACATTATCTAAGGAAACCATAAAATGAATATTTATTTTAGATAAATGTGCAGAACAGAGTCTACTTAGGTTTAACTATTCCCCTTACCCAATACAGTTTAATTCTATAGAACAGTACTTGGCTGTTGCTGACGGTACTTTGAGGAATTATTCAGACCAACTTTGGGTCATTACAGAATAGGAGAAAGATTCAAGCTTCACTAACAAACATTTAAGAAGGCAATCATCACCTCCCTGGATATATCTAGCCTCAGAAGATTTGTGGATGGATGATATCTTTCCTATGTCAAATGAAAGGTAGATTAGAAGCAGAAGTGTATCTACTTTCTGCACTAGGGAGAACAACTTCACCTATATGAAAAGGAACTGTAGAATCATATGGGAATCAACAAGTTCATCATAATCCAAGATTATGGATTTGTAAAGGGTGTTTCCTCTCTTCCATCACTGGAAAGTCCTAGCTTGGGTGCCTTGAAGGACACATTTATGGTAGCCTGGACCTATATCAGCTCCATTGTCTGTTCTGCTATAATATGACATATGTGTTACTAAAAATCACTGCACTGTGCAAAATCACTTAAAAACTTGCAGTTTATAGGGGAAATGGAGTTAGGAGAACAACACTAAAAAAATCATCAGTGACACATAAAACAAGATAGGAACCTAATAAAAATAGTAGCATAATTTTATGCATGTTAGATGGTGAAGAAATACATAAATAATGGTGATATGTGTGGTCTTGGGCTACTGCTGCTGTTCCCCAGATCCAAAGGGGCCCAGGTTGGCAAATTTGATGGTTCCTGGAGAAAGGGTGGCCTCAGAGGGTTGCAACTTCTGGGGCTCATTCAACTTAGATTATTGAATGAGTGTGTTTTACATAGAAAAGTTTCACAGATCTAAAAGAATACCAAGAAAAGTTCACAAATATGAAGTCGCTTTATGAAACTTCCTTCAGTCTAAGCTTTCCTGATGAAGCTTCCTTCTCCACACAACCTGATTGGTCCCAGCTTCCCTGATACAGCTCCCAGGTCTAGGACAATAAAAAGTCACATGCATTAAAAAAAAAAAATCCCAGTTATGTGTAGTCTGGGCCTCTCAGAATTGATGAGTGCCTGATACCATGCAAGTTACCACCCCATGATGACTTACTGACTAGCCACATTTCCAAATGGAGACAGCGGCAGCCTACATCTAGAGAAACTAAGTGCTACTATATCCTTGATGCATATTCTTGTGGTTAAGGAAAAATAAACCTTCCTTGTTCAGTGTTCAGAGACTTGCAAGTGCCTCATTTCATCCCAACAATAAACCTGAACTAAGCGAGTATTGGTATGAGAGCCACACCTCCAACAGTGGTAATGGTTATTTTCTTTTGGTAGTAAAAATGCATGAAAAATCTTATTTTCTATGGTAAAATGGAGGAGGAAATAAAACGTAGCAATATGTAAACATTGCAGCTTATATTGAACACTTAAGTATTTATACAACAAATATAAAACAGATATACTGTCTGTTCCCAGTACACAGACATTGGGGCTGCCTCCAAGATGACTGGTTGGCTGGGACTCAGGAGGATGTATTATTATTATTATTATTATTGACTAGGCAATGGGGTTAAGTGACTTGCCAAGGGTCACACAGCTAGTAAGTGTTACGTGTCTGAGGCCGGATTTGAACTCAGGTCCTCATGAATCCAAGGCCGCAGCTCTATCCACTGCACCATCTAGCTGCCCCTGTAGGATGTATTATTGTCAAAGAAGCCACCCCACTCCACAGTGACTGTACCAGGAAAGTCACTGGGTTACCAGGAAAAATCTCATACATAAACTGGAACTTGAGCTGAGCCTTGAAGGAAACCAGGAATTATAAAATGTGCAGGTGGGAAGGAAGTGCATTCCAGGCACAGAGGATAGCCTATGCAAAGACATAGACTGCACACAGAGGGAGGAACAGCTAAAAAGGCCAATCTGGCTGGTCCCCAGAGTGCTTGGAGGGCAGTAAAGTGTAATAAGCAGTGGTCTCTGTCTCCAGGTAGTTTTTTCCCGGCTAGAAGGAGGAATGGAAGAATAATGAGAGGTGGAGACCTCTCTTGATGGGGGAAACCCCAGAACTTTCAAGTCCCATAAACCCAAGCTATAAAGGTAAGGTAGATTGAGACAAGGTTATGGAGAGCTTTAAACGCCAGAGGCACTTTTATTTGATCCTAGAGGATCAATAGGGAGCAGTAGACTTGTCCTATTTGACCCCTAAAGGTATAACTCAGAACAATGGGTAGAAGTTGCAGAGGCAGACTTAAATTCAAAGTAAGTTCGATCTGCCTAACAGAACCATCCAGAAGTAGAATGTGCTACCTTGAGAAGTAGTGGATTGCATCTCACTTAAGTTATTAGTAGAGCTGATGACCACTTGGTGAATATGTTGTAGACAGTTCCAGGTAAAGGTTGAATTAGATAATCTTTAAAACTCTAAGATTAATGATTCCATGAAAATGAAGTTTTCTTATATTGAGTTTTAAAGGAACATTGACATTGTGGATAAAGAACTACCCTCAAATCCTTAAAGACCTTGTTTAAGTCTCACCTCAGTCTGATACTAGCTATAGGATCCTGGACAAGTCACTTAACCACTTAGCTCTGTAATTGACCCTCTAAGACCAGAAGTCTTAAAGACTAGAAGTCAGCCTACATTGGTTAAGTGATTTCCTCACCCAATAGTTCCCTATATCAACAAAATCATAAGTCCAGTCCCTATCACCTATAATGAGTTTTCTTAAACTAAGGCACAACCCTATAGCTGATTCATTCAGCATTCAATAAATATTACTTAAGTGCATACTATGTGTTGATGGTGGAGAATAGATAAACGTAAATTAGACATGGCCACTGTACTCAAAGAGCTTCTAAAAAGAGCAAAAGTGATCTCTAAAACAGATTAGATTTTTGTTAGTCTCTGAAAGAAGGGAAATACAGGGCTAGTTGTTTGAGCTTGTGTGAAATTTCACTCCCATTGAAGAGCTGTCATAGACATCCCATATGCCACAACAGCCTCCTTCTATAACTATCACACAGGTAAGTGGAAATCTGTTGGGATAAAGGAGAAAAATGATGGTTTATTGAAAGAAACAAATCAGCAGATGACAGAAACAATGAGGAAAATGTGGATGATTATTTTCCTCCTTTTCTTAAAGGGGAGAAGAATGAAATATATGTTTTTATAGCAAAATATAAAGATTTTGGAAGGGGAGAAAAGTTTGGGAAAAATTCGGTTTGAAATAAATACTGAGATAATGGGAAATGAAATTAAATGATAGGAAAACACTAGAGCAATAAAGAGGAGGGTGCCCCAAAAAAGTAAGTCATTCCAAGAAAAAGTCAGTCATATGTAACATATTTTGGTTTTCTAATGAGATCAGTTGTTTGCTCAGAGGTGTAAATTTACCACTGAAAAACCAGGTATGTTAGTGATAGTTACCACAGTAATTGGCTAAGTGATTCTTACTCACATGATAATAAAAAGTAGAAAATCAATGTCATTCATTTCTTCATTCTTTTTATGAAGTATCTATTATGTACCAGGCACTATGCTAGGTGCTAGGACTACAAAGATAGAACCAAAATGGTCCCTGCCTTCAAGAAGTTTACATATAGGGGCAGCTAGGTGTGAGGGATTGTCTGATGTTGGCTACGTGCCACGTCGGGGTTGTGGCAAGATGGGGCAGGGACAAGATATTAGGAAGTAACCGGAGCTCATGCTCCCGAGGCAGAGGGCTGTGCCATGTAGAGTTGTGGTGAACTGGGGTAGGAACAGGATACGGGGAAGTAACCGGAGCTCACGCTCCCGAGGCAGGGGGCTGTGCGACGTGGGAGTGGGATGGCAGAGAATGAGCTCCCTTTGGCTAGTCCTCTCCCTAGGTGCAGCGCCAACCCCAGACATCTCCTTCCGGTATCTAGGCCTAGCTTCCTTTGTCACGTCCTCTCCCTTGGTGCAGTGCTAACCCCAGACATCCCCTTCCGGTATCTGATCCTACAATCAATCACTAGTAGGCGGGCTAAGGAGGAGGGGCTAGGAAGGTATATAAGGGGAGGTAGGGGTCGGAGCTCGCTCTCTTGCTCCTGCTCTTGCTTTCCTGCTTGGCCTTGCTGTGATGGTCTCTGAATAAAGTTTGAGTGCTTGCACCTCTTGATCAGCTCGTCTCTATGTTTATCCGGGTGGGCTCCGAGGACTGGTGAGTATGACCCTGGCAGCCTGCTCCTGTTAGAAGGAGAGTGCACGGCCCGATCAGCACAGCTAGGTGGCATAGTAGATGGAGCACCAGCCCCAGAGTCAGGAAAACCTGAGTTCAAATCCGGCCTCAGACATTTACTAGCTGTGTGACCCTGAGCAAGTCACTTAACCCCAATTGCCTCAAAAAAAAAAAAGGTTACATTTAATTGGAAGAAAACAACATGGACATAGAAAATAAAATGCAAAAATAAATGCAAACTAATTTCTAGGGGAAGAATCCTAAGAACTGGTGGGATGAGAATAGACTTCCTAAAGGAGACAGACTTCAGGAATTTTCTGAGATGACAGGGGGTAGGGGAAAGGAACAAGTAGGAGTTCATTGTAGGCAAGCGGAATGAAGGCATAGGGATGGAGATTGAAATATCATTTAGAGAGAACAACAACAAAATACTTGGCTGGAACAGACTTTGTGAAGGATAGTAGCACGCAACCAGACTCGAAACATCAACTGGAGCTGGACCATAAAGGGCTTCAAAAACCAAATGGAGTATTATTTTTAATCCTTTTTTATCCTAGAGGCAAGGGGAACCAGTGTAGCTTCTTGAGCATGGTAGTGGTGTGTTGAGACCTGTGCTTTAGTCATAGCTATTTGGCGTGTGTTTGGAGAATGACCTGCAGAGAGTAGGTAGGAGACGGATTGTTTTGTTGTTTTTGTTGTTCACTTGTTCAGTCATGTCCCCATGGACTACATAGCATACCAGGCCCTTCTGTCCTCCACTATCTGCTAAAGTCTGTCTGATTTCATGCTCTTTGTTTCCATGATACTAACCCTCATCCTCTGCTGTCCCCTTTTCCTTTTGCCTTCAATGTTTTCCAATGTCAGGGTCTTTTCTGAGTCGCATCTAATCAGTATGTGGCCCAAGTATTTAAGCTTCAGCTTTAGTATTTGACCTTCCAGTGAATAGCCTGAATTAATTTCCTTAAGTATTGACCGATTTTATCTCCTTACTGTTCAAGGGACTCTCAAATTCTTCTCCAGCACCACAATTTGAAAGCATCAATTCTGCTGCACTCAGCTTTCGTTAGAGTCCATCTTTCATAGGCATACATTGCTACTGGAAAAACCATAGCTTAAGGGTGATCAATTAGGGAGCCATTAGAGCAGTTCCAAATGAGAAGCTGTGAGGACCTAAACCAGCATGGCTTTGTTAGTAGAGAGGAAACAAATGTGAAATATATTGTGTGGTAGCATCAACAAGACCCAGTAGCTATCAGTGACAGATTATTATAAAGTTAGAAAAGCAAAAAGAATGACAATCAATCAATGCTTCTTATTGCCTTGTTTCACCCTAGTAAGCTTGATGAGTTCTCCAAATCAATTTGTTATGGTTACAAGGCATAGGTCTTTGTTTGACAACATCTAAGAGTCAATTCCCCATGCAGTGTGAACAGGTCCACTAAAACAGTATGGCTATGCCTACTTAAAAGAATTCTCTACGGTCTCTTTCAAATCTAAAGAGAACATAGAGATTTGTTGATTGGATTTAAGACATTGAGACTGCCTTCAAGATGACTGACTGACTGGGACTCAGGGGGATGTATTCTTTTCAGAGAGGTTACCCCACTCCATGGTTTATAAAAGCAAGTTGACAGCATTTCAAGCTCTTGGATTTCCTTTTCACCTTCAGAAGTCAAGCCAACAAAGAACAGCGTGGATCTGATCCTAGGGAAAGGGAAGCCTAACTTCCCAGCAAGGACTAAAATGGCTACCTTGGAGCAGAAGCTCATGGTAGTTGCATGTGTTTGCATATATCCCTTAGGGCTCAAGACTTGCATTTGCATAAGACTCTCCTCATTGGTGGAGAGAAAAATTACTTCAGGTTCAATGCCTTGTGAAGGGTAGAGTTGGTGATAGCCTGGGAGAAGAGAAATCCTAGTCTTAAACTTCTGGCTTACAGAGACTATCCACGTACTAGGCTCTCTTTAGGGAGAGATCACTTGAGAAGAAAAAGACTCCAGGAAGAAGCTGACATACAGAGGAGTTGGCCCCTTGAGCATGCCCTCTTTCCAGCTTGCCACCCTAGAGATTTGGGGAATTTCCCCTTGGGTGAGATCATTTGAGCTGAGATATCTTACTCCAAGTGGAATGAAGGGAGAGCTCATTCACTTTATGTTTTGTCAGATATAGTCTAATCTCTATAACTTATCTGATGTTTATTTGCTATTGGCTTGGATAAAATGTTTCATTCATTGTATGTGATGGTTTTAGTGTAACTGGGTCTTGGTGAGAAGGCAGTCAAGCTTTTGGATATAACTTAGGGCACTCCTTTCTTGTTAAGGGACAGTGGACAGGAGGGGGGCTAGAACCTAAAATTATTCCCGTGCACTTATTAAAAAACTAACAATTTTAAGGGAGGAGATAGATAAAATTCTACCTCATTACCTTCTCTCTCTGAGGAGAGCAGAGTGGCTTCATAGCTCCCATCTCCTGCTGTCCTCCTGGAAAGAATCAAAATCTCCCTTGGGGAAGGGTGGGTGGAGGAGGCTCTAGAAATATGTATTTACATCTTCTGCTTATGACATAAAGGCTGATGATTTGTATGGATTTATTTTACATCCTGTAACTTTGATGGATTTATTGTTCCTATTTAATTTTAGTTGAACCTCTAAGGCTCTTGAAGTAGATATCATATGACCTACAAAAGTGATAATTTTGTTTCTTCTTTTCCTATGCTTATTATTGCAATTTCTTTTTTTTCTTATTACATAGCTAGCATTTCTAGTCTAGTAATAATGAACGTCTTTGTTTTACCCCGGCTCTTATTGAAATAGTCTCTAGTATTTCTTTAATATCTTGCTTTTTGATAGTTATTATTTATCACATTAAGAAAAGGTCAATTTATTCCTATGCCTTTTAATGTTTTAAAATAAATGGCTGTGGTATTTTGTCAAAAAACTTATTTGGTGTTGTTTTATGTAATCATATGCATTACAGTGTTTTTTCTCTTGATTGAGCTTCTTCTGTGGAAGAATGGAATCTCTCTAGATCTTTCTGCTGGTTTTGTTGGTTATATATTGGAATGCTGGTAACTAATGTGGATTGACTCTGTATCCTGAAACTTTGCTGAAATAATAAATTATTTCAATTAATTTTTAGTTGATTGGTTAGGGTTCTCTATACCATCATATTATCAGTCAAAAACAATAATTTTGCTTCCTCATTTCCTATGATTATTTGCTCCATTTATTTTCCTTGTCTCATTGCTAGAATTAGAAATGCTAGCATTTCTAGCATTGTGTTAAATAGTAGTATAATGATCATGGGCACCCTTACTTTACTCCCAATATTACTGAAAAGCTTGGTAACTCATCAATTAAATCTGTTTACTCTTGGATTTGAATAAATATTATTTCCTATATTAAGAAAAGATCTATTTATTCACATGATTTCTAGAATTTTTAATAGAAACAACTACTAGATTTTGTCAAAAACCCTATCCTCTTCCTTCTTTAAGAACTACACTGTTAAGGAAATCTTCCTCTAGCAGAGGAATTCCTCTGGAAAAGTGCCTCTTCCTCTAGATTCTAGAAGGTGCCTGAATTTTCAAACTTATGAACTTTCTAAGCTGGGTTCACCCATAAGGCAATCCCCAAAATGTGACCTGCCCCTCAGGCCAATTGAGTATGTACATGTCTGCTTCTGCCATATGCTTCTGCAAGGAATGTCTTGGTGTCTTGGTTGGTACCGTCTTTTGAGCTGAGAATATCCACTCCTCTTATCTTTTGTGTTGCAGGTGTAAAATGTTGCCCGTGCAGTTTATGTGGTTCATATTGGTTTGTGTCATCATTGTTCTATGTTTAAGTCAGATTCACTAACAGTTTATTCATCTTCTTAGTATTTTTTAAAAATAGTTCCAAGTTTTATTTATCAGTTCAATGGCTTGCTTTTTTCTATTTTAATTCTTTGATTTTTCAGAATGTCTTTTTTTAGTTTACTTAGTTTTACATTTTTCTTACTTTTCTAGTTTTAAAATACTTTAATTCCCAATTCATTATATTCTTTTCTTTATGAAAACGCTTAAAGATATTGATGTTCCCTCTAAAGACTGCTTTGTCTACATCCCAAAAACTTTGGTATGTTGTCTTACTTGTCACGTTCCTTGTTGAAATTGCCTTTTGTTTCTATGGCTTTTTACTTAATTCACCAATTTTTTTAGGATTAAATTATTTAGTTTGCATTTCAGTTTAAATCCCCTCTTCAACGAAATTTTAAAAAATAAACCTCATTATTCATTATATTTTTTTTTGTTGAATTGTGATCACTAAAAGTTGTGGCCAAGAGCTCTGTGATCATGTACCTTGTGCCCTCCATCTAATGTTCCCTGAGGGAAGTAGGGAAGGAGCCAGGCCAGGCATCTTCCATATGCCCCTGAGGGCTTCTCCACTGGCTCCCTTCCGCTACTGTCTTCATTCATTCTTAGCTCACTGGTTGAGGTGGGGGAGTTGCTCCCCATTGCCACTTTCAGGTGCTCTCCTGGGTTGGAGATGACCAAATATACTATTCTATGGTTAACAAAGAACATAGATTTGTTCTTGTTGTTTTCCAAATGCTGATGCTAATACACAAACAATGTCCCAAATCTTTGGATTGGCTGTATAGGTGGTTGGGAAGAAAGGATTCTGGCTGTTTCTAAATAATCAGTTTTCAAATATAGATAGTACTTAAATAATGTGAATAGCTAGATTCTTTATAGCATTAACTCCCACTCAGTCCCTTTAGGTCTTCTTTCCCCACACCGCACTCCCAAATATCAATTTATGTAACTGTCTTTAGCGAATTGGAAATCTTTGGGGGTAGATATAAAATCCCCATTAACTGTCTATCCAAGCCATCTGGAACCATGGAACAGTGATGGTACCTAAAAAAGGAAGTTTGCTTTTTCCTCTATCCTAATGGAAAGGGTAAGCTAAAATATCCTGAAAAGGAAGAAGTGCATTTAGTCTCAGGCTCCTAACTGCCAGGGACTCATGCTGTTCAGAACTGGGGACTTTGTATTTACTACACATATTGATCTTCAATACCTCAATATTTAACTGGTAGAGATAAGGTCTGGAAACATGCCAGAAACATGTGGGTCACATGACAAAAAAAGTAGAGGACTAAACATTTTCTCTCATTCCCTCAAGCTCTCAAACTTCCCCAAAATATAAATTATGCATCAAAGATAAAGAAACTTCAGTTGTCTCCATGATTTAAGTGGCTCAGAATCCAAAAAAGTTTTTCAAAAAATTCTTTTTACAAATGGCTTTAAAAATTCATGAATTTACTTTTACACTAAATTCACTCAGCACCCTTCCCCCACACCCTACACTACTGGAAGCAAGGCTGCACTCACCACCCCATACAGGCTAGAAATAAAATCCAATAAAACTCTGTCTTTTCTCCCTCTTTCCAGTGCTGTGGAAATCACTGATCCAGGCTGCAAAAATCTGCTCCAGCTAGGACAGAGAGCTCTGAGTTGCTCCAGACTTCGGAAACTCTTTGGGACCACACAACTATCAATCTCTACAGGAGAACTGGGAACAAAGGAAAATGGACAGGACACTTGTCTGGGCTTGAAATAGAGCTAAACACTATATCCTACCCCACCCCCATCCTCTTCCCAGACCCTCAGAGATCCAAACTATAAAAATCAATCCCATAGCACCACCAGTGTGTCAGCTTTTTCAACTTCTGATGCCTGGCCAGGAAATTGAGGAACAGACAGATAAGAACAGAACACAGACAGGACACAGTGTGTGTGTGTGTGTGTGTGTGTGTGTGTGTGTGTGTGTGTGTTGGGGACTGGGGGTGGGGCACATTTCACTGCACCAAGCATAAGGGAAAATGCTCAGCATCCACCTGGGACCAATTCTATAAATCCAAACATCACTTGGGGCAGAGACCTAGGGTAGCACACTGTGAATTGAAGGAGGCTGAGATGCTTTGAGATTCAGCCTCCAAGGAAACTACTATCAGGGTGGGGTGAGTCAGAGAGTTAGAAAGTGAGCATTGGGGAAAATAAGGGGTTGGAGAGACTGAAATTATCAAAGATCTCAAGAAGAAGAAAACTCAAAGTCCTTGAACATACACAAATAAATCAAAATGGAAAACCTTAGTGGCAGAAAGAAACATGGCTTTCAGATTTAGTAAATGAGTTCAAGCATCTATGATTACTTATTTGATGCAAATACAAAATACTGTAAAGCAAAAGAAAATAATCGAACACTTGATGAGCCTGTGGAATTTGAAGATAAAATGAAATCACAACATACCATTCCTGATTGATTCAAAAGAGAAATGAAAATTTTTCAATGTTGCTCAATTGTGTCAGACTCTTCATGACCCCATTTTGGGGTTTTCTCAGCAGAGATCCTGAAGTGGTTTGCCATTTCCTTCTCTAGCTCATTTTATAGATGAGGAACTGAGGCAAACAGGGATAAGTATTTACTACACATATTGAGGACAGATTTGAACTCAAATCTTCCCAACTCTAGGCCAGCGCTCTATCCACTGCCCAATAGAAAATTACAAGAGCAGAATTTTATGGCCTGCATAGCAAAAATAATGGGTAAAACAGAAAAACTGGAATCTGTGATGGCAAGTCTCACCAAATGATCAAAAGATCAAAAGATCAAAAGAATAATAGATTGGGAATACAAATATATAGAAGTGAAGGTCAGTCTATAAGAAGAAAAGCAAAATACAATAACATTTTTTTAAAATGCTCCCTATGGAAGCAAAACATACTGATCTCCAAGATAGGAGAAAGTCTAAGGATCAGAGGTCTCCCAAAGGATCCGACAGAACAAAAAACTTAACACTATAATGAAGAAATAATAGAAGAGGCCTGCCCAGAACTTCAAAATATAAAAAATGAAATACCAATTGAAAGAATTAGTAAATTACCTCTAGAAAAAACCCAAGACTGCAAACTCCAAGACCCATAGTGGTTAAATTTAACAATTCAATTCGGAAACAACAAGTTCTGCAAGCCATCAGGAACATTACCTTCAAATACAAAGGAAAGGAAATCCAAATAACATAGGAGTATTCTGCACCCACCAGAAAATGTACAAGGGGATGGAAAAATCTGTTCTGAAGAGTAATGGAGCTCAGAATGGAGCCCAGGGTGACCCACCCTGCAAATCTGAACTTAACTATAAATGAAAAAGGAAGGACATTCTGTAATAAAGAGGCACTGAAAACATTCTTTTAAAAAAACAAATCTGAAGAGATTATTTACTTTTCAAACACCCCAAACAAGAGAAACATATGAGTGTATAAACACAACAGTCACAGATAGCAACAGAAACAGTGACAGCAAGGAGTCCAGTAAGAGACTTCTTTCTAAATATACAAAAGGAGACAGGGTAAAGAAAGGAACACACTGCCTACAGGTGAATCAATGTTTGTTTGTCTCGGGAGGGGAGCAACATAACAAAATGAGAGAGTGAGTTAAACTGGAGGAAGGAACCATGGAGACAAAGGGGAGTGTGAAATGTGCATGAGGGTTAACAATGAAAGGAAGGTGATCCCAATGGTCTCAGGAAGAGAAGAATCTGTAAGGGAGTGGGTAAAAGTATTGAACAGGGGAAGGGAAAGGAGGGAGGTTCTACTTTAGTAGTTGGATGAAGTTCTACTGATGATGTCTCCTATGGATGAAGAGAGATGCTCTGTGAAAGGAGACGGGCACTTTATGTTGGGTTTTGGTTGGAGGATTTAATACCTGAAAAAACTAATGAAGACTAGTTGAAGGAGAGGAGAGGAAAACACTACTTGACTGTGAAGGGGAAAGAGGGGAAGAATTAAATAACCAGATCAAAACAGGAAAGAAAAAAGAACTAATAAGCAAAATCGTAAAGGAGTTTCCAAAGGGAAATGCATAACTAACAAGAGGAAGGTGTTGGAGGTGAAGGGAAGAAAGCACTTGAGAATACAGCCACCTTAAAATAAAGGAATAAGCTAAAGTAACTGAAGTAACATAGTACTATGTTTACAGCAGTAGAAGGGGGAAATCATTTAAAAGGACCAATATTAGAGACAAATTTAGGAAAATATAAACATAACTCACAACTTTAAATGAGAATGGATTAAACAATTCAATAAAATGAAAAAGAATAGCAGTTTAGATAAGAAAACAAAACCCTACAACCTACTGATGACAAGAAACTCATTTTAAAAATGAAGATGCTTACAAAATAAAACTGAGGGGTTGAGGAAATTTTTTTTTTACTATGTATCAGGTGAATCCAAAAAAGCAGGAATTATAATCATGCTATCTGACAGAGTACAAACGATGCTCCCCAAAAAGAGTTAACACAGAAACTACAGTATGGTGGAAGGAACCATAGAAAACCAATCAGTAATAAACTGATACGATCCAAATGCTTTAGCTTTCAAATTCATGAAGGAAACATCTGAGCTAGCAGAAGACATAGACAATGCAATAATGACAAGAAACTTCAATGTCCCTCTTTAAGTTTTGGATAAGACTGCTAGAGAATCCGGAATTAAAAGACTTATGGTGTCTTCTAAGAGGAACAAAAGAATACACATAATTATAAGCACTACATGAAACTTTTACAAAAATTGACTACGTATTAGGGCAAAAAGATATTTCAAACAAATAAAAAAAAAACAGAAACAGTTACTGCATCCTTTAAAGATAATGCACCCTACAAAACAAACCCTCAAAAATCAACAGCATTTCTACTAATAATACAAAACCCAAGAAAGCAAAATAGAAAGGAAAATTCTATTCCAAATAACTACAAAATGCATAAAATATCTGCGGATTGCCCTACCAAAGCACACAAAAGACACAAATTATAAAGATAGAATTACAATTTGCTTATACAAGAGACACAATTACAAAGTGTTGCATAAAAAACAAATTAAACATCTGCAGGAATATTCAGCATTCATGACCAGGCCATGTCAATATAACAAAATGAGAATACTTCCAAAATTAACTTACACTTTTAATGCTATACAATCAAATTACCAAGTGGATACTTTGTAGAATTTGTTAAATAATAACAAAATTCAATTGGAAAAAGCAAAGATCCTACAATATCAAGGGACAGGAAGAAAGGAAGTAGGGATGAAGGGGGAATAGTACTTCCAGACCTCAAATTATTTCATCAAAACCATCTCATATTGGTTAAAAAATAGTAAGATAGACCAATGGAATAGACTAGGTAAGATAGAATTGGAAACAAATGAACTCAATAGCCTAGTGTTTGACAAAGTCAGAAACTTAAAATACCTACAAAAAAGTCCTTATGTGATTAAAAACTGCTTAGAAAACTGGAAAGCAGTTTGGCAGAAATTAGGCTTAGATAAATACCTTTTAAATGGATACATGATCTTAATCAAACTATTAAAAGAATGTCATATATGTTTCACAGCTATGGGTAGGAGAGGTACTCTTAACCAAACAAGAGATAAAGGTAATTACAAAAGATACATGGATAACTTTTCTTATTTGAAACTGAAAAGTTTCAGCGCAAACAAAATTAATGTAACTCTAGGACAAGAAGAGAAGTGGTTGAATGGGGAAAAATGTATTAAATTTCTCTGATAAGAGTTTGACATCCAAGATATACAAACAATTAATAAATGTTGTTGTTGAGTTGTTTCAGTCGTGTCTGGCTCTCTGTGACCCCATTTGGGGTTTTCTTGAAAAAGTGGTTTGCTATGTTCTTCTTCAGCTCATTCTACAGATGAGGAACTGAGGCAAATAGGGTTAAGTGACTTGGCCAGGTCACAAAGCTAGTTAAGTGTCTGAGGCCAGATTTGAATTCAGGTCCTCCTGACTCCAAGTTTGGCACTTTATCTACTGTACCACTTAAGTGCCGTTAGCAAATATATACAAATATACAAGACTAATAGCCACTCTTCAATAGATAAGTAGTCAAAGGACATGAACAAACAATTCTCAAAATAACTGCAAAGTATTCACCATCCCATGAAAGAATACCCTAAGTCACTTATACCCAGATGGCTTCAAAGGAGAAGGTGAAGCTGATAACTTTGCACAGCCCTTCCTTACTTAAATTCAATTCTCTTGCATGTCATGGCATCACCTCTTTGATGTCACAGTCCTCTTTGAGAATGAAGGACAAACAACAACAATAAAAAAATGCAAATCAAAATAACCCTGGATTTCCCCTAGTATCTTGCCAATTGGCAAAATTACTCCAAAAAGTGGCAATACTCAGTACTAAAGGGGTTATAGGAAGATAATCACACTAATACATTTTGGGTTGAGCTGTGAAATGGTATGACCATTTTGAAAAGCAATTTGAAATTATGCAAATAAAGTGCCTAAGATGCCCATACCCTATTGAACCAGAAATTCCATTACTGGGCTTATACCCCAAGGAAGCTATTGATAAGAAGAAAGTCCTTAAATACACCAAACTATTTATAGCAACAATTTTTTGATTGCAAACAATTGGAAACAAAGTAGATGTCCATTAATTGGGGAATGGCTGGGCAAAATGTAGTACAAAAATGTAATGAAGTATTAGCATATGCAAAAAATGATGCATGTGATGAATGTGACGCATAGAAAGATTTACTGATGCAGAAGTTGAATGCAGCCAAGAAGCAATATGCACAAAGATTTTGTTGCTGAAGACAATGTATGTCATCTATACAATTCTTATATTGGTCCTTCTAAAAAAAACTTGGAAGCAAGATTTTCTAACCTGGTTAATTGTCTTTCAGACAAAAAGTCCATTGGGTCTTAAATCCATTTTTTAAAGTATAAAAATGCCATACCTTCTAATTAGTTTGTAAGAACAATTAATTGACATCAGGTAGGATGGAAATCTAGCAACCAAATTTCAACAAAAACCTTTGCATAATTTTTAGAAGGAACAGCAAAATGAATAGCATGACTTAGTAAGCATAGCCAATGATGCACTCCTTCCACTAGCATCTGTGTAGCTTTGTTAATATCTTTTTCAGTTTTGAGAGTCATTAAAATCAAATATTGAAATAAACTTCACTTAGAACAATGTGTGCTAATTTATTTAACAACTGACTCTCCAGAGAAAAATGTACCGACAACACACTTTTAAGTTTAATCTGCGTTATTAACTTTTCTTCCAACACTTTAAATCTGGACAATCAACAAAACAATAAATCAAGCCTTGATTTGTACCATTCACAAATTTCCTATATGTAAAAGCTCACAATGAAAATTTAAGAATGGACTCTTGGAGCCTTCTACAAGTAGGTTTCAGCACACTGAGAACCAGACTGAACCAGAACAAAAAATAGTTTCAAGCCTTTTTTTTAAAAAAATCACAGCCTTATCAGTGAATGAAAAAAAGAGCATGTAGCTTAATATATGTTCATTTTTTATTCATAAATTACATAGCTCCAGCATTTCAGACTTTGAAGGACCTTCCTAGGATTACAAAAGCCTTGGAAGATCTCCACAGGATCACAGGGATTTTGTAGGACTTTCCTGGGATAATTGAGAATTCTTGAATAAGACTGTTCAAAGACATTTGTGAAAATTAGCTTATTTGGGAGTTATAAGAAACTTTCATCTAAATTTTGAGATGCCAGACAGGAGAAGTGCAGAGGCAAATCAGAGATGGCAGCAGAACAGTTCATAGTCAAAAGAAGGAGGAGAAGGAGGAGGAGCAGGAAGAGCGGGAAAAAAAGGAAGAGGAGAAGGAGACTGGAGCACGGAGGAGAGAATTGGAGTTGAAGCTAGGGCAAACCAGAAGCTAGTGAGATTGGGGTCCATTCAACAGATTCTTTGTTCTCCCTAATTTCACAGGGTTTAAATCCCAATCCCTTCAACCACCTGGAAGAAAGATATAGGCATGCTGAAAGTAGTAACTTTGGCTGGTGAGTTTCATTGCAGCCATTTATATCTTGCTGAATTAAATGTGTTCCTTTATTACTTAATACTCCTAATAAATTTACATTCCCGTTAATACTGATTTTTGTTTAATCCTATAAATTTGCACTTTGACACTGAGAAGGGACTTCTGTTCATGGTAAGATTTCCCAGATTTTACTGGGAATTACTGGGATTTTACTGGGGCCAAGGAAAAGCTGAATAGAGAGAGTTTCCGAAATTTTGTTAATTTGGTATTTCAGAGTATATTTGTTACATTATCTTTGAGCCTGGAGAGAAATTATTGTTATCATTACTGATGATAATAATAATAGTTAACACATATTGTACTTTTTGGTTTACTCAATAATTTACATAGAACAGCTCATTTGATCCTCATAATGACCTTGTAAGGTAGGTGCTATTATTTTCCCCAATTTTCAGATGAAGAAACTGAGGCTAAAGAGAGGTTGTGATCAGATAGAGTCACCCAGCTAGTCAGAGAAGAGATTCAAACTCAGGTCTTCCTGACTCTAGATCCATCTCAAGAGAGAGTATAGGCATTTGTGTGGTTATCTCTGAGAAATCTACATATGTAATGTATTATGTACATTAAAAACATACACCAAAAATAGAAATTAAAATGAAGATGAAATAAGTAATAGCTTCAAATAATTTTAATTTTATTTAACATTACCAAAAATATTTTGCTCTAAAATATTATTAATTACAATAATAATATTCATGATTGTATATGCTTGATTTTTTAACTCTTGGTTTACCACCATGATAGTGATTTGAAAGTCTGGTTCTCAGTTAAATTTATCCACATACAAAAATTATGCATCCATGCAAGAAAGTATGTGTGAGCTTGCACTTAAATTATTTGAATAACTGTTTCAGTTATCAAATTTGTGTTTTATCTAGGATAAGGAAATTTTTGTAGAAAGCAAAGAGAAAGAAGAAGGCCCAGGAACATAATGCTCAGAGATGTAATTGGTATTTTTTCATCTGGGGTTAAGTACTGTAAAATTATTCCCTCAAACTAGCTTCAAAATTTTTACATAAAAATAAAACAATAATTAAGTAAAGTTCAATTAAAATGGGAAATTAGTTACTATAGCAGTTCATAGATGCATGGTATTAATTATAATTACAGTGCTAACTTAGTAACTTCTTATTTTAATTAAGTGATAAATTGTTCCTGGAAAAAGTATACATATTGAACTTTTGTACCCTATAAATTTCAGTACTCTGAGACAAAACTCACCACACACCCTAGCTCAGGGGTTGGGAACCTACGGTCTTGAGGCCACATGTGGCCTTCTAGGTCCTTAGGCGTGGCCTTTTGACTGAGTCCAGGTTTTACAGAACAAATCCTTTTATTAAGGGGAGCCTAGCTATAGGTCAAGTCAATAAGTATTAAATAAATGCCAACCATGTTCCAGGCACTATGTTGGGCATTGGTAATACAAAGAAAGAAGAAAACAGGCTTTGCTGTTAAAGAGCTAACAAGCTATTGAGGGAGACGATAAGCACACAACTATGTACAAACAAGATAGAGGATTATTACTTGAATGTAACCTCAGAAGGAAGACACTAGCATTAGGGAAGAATAAGAAGACCTTCTCCCAGAAGGTGGGATTTTAACTGACTTGAAGGAAGTCATGGAAGCCAGAAGGTGGAGATAAGGAGAGAGGGCATTCCAGGAATGGGGAACAGCCAGTGAAAATGCTCAGAATCAGGAAATTCGAGTGTCGTGTGATAGGAAGACAAGAAGGCCAGTGTCACTAGATGGAAAAGTACTTAAAGGTGAGAAGTTGTAGAAAACTATTAAGGTAGAAAGAATCCAAGGATCGAATGGTTCTAAAAGCAAAGCTAGGATTTTGTATTTGATTCTGTTGGTAACAAGGACCTGATTGGAGTTGATTGAATAAGGGGGGTGACATAATCAGACCTGAGCCCCAACTTCTTCAGGAGAGAAAGGGAGGGACGGACCCCGAGCTGGCCCCCTGCCTTGAGAAGAAGGTGATCGCAGCCCATCACACTGAATGGAAAGGGAGACAAGCCGCCCCGCAGGATGAATGTGACCAACCCCACCAGCCACCTCGACCTCCCTTCTAGAGGGCCTGAGAGGCCAAGCGAGCCTGCAGCAACCATGGCGTCTGTCCAGGGGAGACACCATGCAGACCACTCTGAAGACCCTCTAGCAACAGATCTACATCAACCCTGAGGAGGTGGTTAAGGCACTGAAAGAGAAGACTGCATCTGAAAAGGGAAAGGATGCCTTTCCAGTAGCAGGCCAAAAATTAATTTACGCAAGCAAAATCCTTAACAATGATACCACTCTCAAAGAATCCAAAATTGATGAGAAGAACTTTGTGGTGGTTATGGTGACAAAACCCAAAGCAGCAGCTACTTCAACACCATCACCAGCTACAACTCAACAATCAAATCCTGCTACCATTACTACATTTAGTTCATCTACAGCAGCATCTGTGGCTCAAGTCCCAACTCCTTCCCCTGCCTTGGCTCCCACCCCTACATCTAACATCTGTCACTCCAACACCAGCTGCAGCGGCTTGGGAACCTGTACCTACTAGTGCTTCTAAGGAAGAGGAACCAGAAGAGAAACCAATAGAAGCTCCTACTGGTGTTAGCTCAACATCATCTGACAGACATACAGAATCTCAGTTTAATGAATACCATTATGATGTTCACTTCATTGTAATGAGGATATTTCCACATCCTGGCCAACATTCCATACTAACATTGTTTTGCTGATGTAGATACAGTAATAACTCACTTATTCGGAGGCTGCCTATGCGGCAACCTCAACCATCTGGAACACTACCAAGGAACTGGCAGTAAGCAAAAAAAAAAAAAAAAAAGAAAGAAAAAAGAAAAAAGAAAAAGAAAAGATAAAAGAAAAAAGAAAAAGAAAAGATGCCTTTGAGCAGCCAAAAGAGGGGTCATAAGGTCCATAAGGCTCATGCCTTTTACTCATTGGAAAATTCCTCATATTCTCATTCAAAACCTATTTGCTTATTTGGGACACAATTTCAATCACCCTGGTTATAAAGGGGCTCCTTTTGGTAGAAATATTGATAGCTGCAAGAAGTGACAACAAAGTATAATATAGATAATATAAAAAGCAGCAGAATAACTGAAAAAAAGCATTACCATTTAATTAAAGGTAAATAACCCTGCAAAACTCGGTGATTGTGCTGATATTCTTCCTCTAGTCCCAGTACTAATAATTGGTTGTGCATCATTATTGCCCTAAGTCAAAGAAAGGGTTAAGTATACTCTGTTTAAGAGGTTTGGGGGTAAAGATACTAAGTTCTGTTTTAAACCTGAGTTTGAGGTGTCTGTAGAACATCTAGTTCCAGATGTACAGTAGGTAGATAGATAACTACCTAGCCAACATTTATATAGAACTTTATGGTTTGCAAAGAGCTTCACAAATATTACCTCATTTTACCCTCGCAATAACCCTGTGAGGTAGGTGCTATCATTATTATCATTTTACAGGTAAGGAAACTGAGGAAGGCAGAGGTTAAGTGACTTGCCCAGGGTCACACAGATAATAAATGTCTTGAGGCAAGATTTGAACTCTATCTGACTCTATATCCAGCACTCTAACCATTTTGCCACCTACTTGCCCTAATGTGACATGAGAGACTGAAAGTTAGGGGAGAAGTTAGGGTTGGATAAATGGATCTGAGAGTTATCTGCATAGAGAATGATAGCATCCCTATCTAGAGAAGATAAAATGGAATATGAGAATGGACTTGGTATGCCAATGACAAAATGAATAAGACTAAGTTTAATGGAGTGCTATGGGGTCTCTGCCAAAGTATTTAGGGGATGCTACAGTGGGAAGAGGACTCCAATCAAATCTGCCTATATGTGATTAGGAGAAAATAGCATGTGACAAAAGTAGATAACCCACAGAGATTAAAAGAAGCAGAGTAGCTCTAACACCTGCAGTGATTTGTCATGAGTGGGAGTTTTCACAAGTGTCTGTGTTGGATCTGAGTCATTTGATTTGGAGGAAAAATAATATGTGTGACAGACAAATAAATATGAATTAAACTGAATACAGTTTTGGGGGGTGGTGAAAGAGAAATAACAACTGGGAGAATCAAAAGAGGCTTGCACTGTATAACACACACACACACACACACACACACATATACTCACACACACCAGTAGAAAGTAAACTCTATGGAAAAAAAAAAAGACTTGAGTTTTTGTCTTTGTAATCCCAGTGCCTAGCACTGAATTTTATTGAATTGATTTGAATCTTTCTGTGCAGTGGATAGAGCGTGGGACCTGGAGTCAGGAAGATCTAAGTTAAAAGCCTGCCTTTGACACTTACTAGCTGAGTGATCCTAGGCAAGTCTTTTAACCCTGTTTGCCTCAGTTTCCTTATTTGTAGAATGGGATGGAGAAGGAAATGACAAACCACTTTGGTATCTTTGCCAAGAAAACCCCAAATGGGATCACGAACAGTCAGACACCACTGAAATGACTGAACAACAATAATATCATAATCACCACTTTGACATGAGTATGAATCTATGGCTACTCTTCTAAAACAGCACACCCTGTACATCAGAACCTATCTTTCTGTCAGACAGTCTGGCCTGCAGACAAGGTCACCTTTCACATCATTATGTATTGTTGTTAATCCACTGGGTGAGGAAGTATGATGGAGAAGAGGGAGGGTAAGTTACTTTCAGTAGAAAAGCACTGGAAAGTTCCAGTGGTCATCTTCCTTCAAGCATGCCACTTAGTATGGCTCTAACTTTACTTCAAAGGATCAGAGGAAAACTAGAAATCCAAACAAAACTCCTGAGATATTTTTCATAACATTTTCCCAGCTTTATTTCACATGTGCAAGATGAATTATAGCATCCAATATATTAATTAGGTTGTTAAAAGAAGCTTTTGTCATGGAGGTGAGGCTAGAAGAAGACATGTGAAACTCACTCTTTGACCTGCTTCTTTAGCCTCTAACCTCCAGCAGAAATTCCCTGAGAATTCATAACAAGGAGGACAAATGTAGTAGGGTATAAATGGCTGCAGGTCTGCATATGTGTGCCTTGATGGAATGTGAGTGCTACATGAATTCTAACTCTTGAAAGGGTACCTCTTGAAATAAAATACAGTAGGGGGAAGTGGGGAAGGAGAGAGCAGGAGGTGTGGGAAATTGACAGTTACAGAAGGAGAAATGGTCATATTCGCATATTTTCCCAGAGTAACAATGAAGAGCAAGCATTGTAACATGAAGAGGAATTGGTTAAACAATTTTCTAAATTAAAAAAAAAAGAAAAAGTAGCACATCTCTAAGCAATTTATTGGGTAGAACTAAGCTCATTTCTGTTGTTGTTTTTTTTTTCAAAAATTTTCCTATTTTCATAAAACAGTACATACACAGTCTCCCAAAGCCCTCATGCCTAGAAAGCCAGGTAGGCTTTTCGTTTTACCCCAGGTCTCTCTGGTACCCTTAGAGGACTGAGGGTGTCTGGGTTCTTCACATTGCTCCAACTCCCATCAATCATGTTCCTCCTAAGCATAGGGTGTGGTCATGTTAGCCACTATAGTTATATTAGCTTTTATTCAGAAATATTTACTTCAAAAGATAAATATACAAAATACACAAAATTACTCCCTCAAGATGTGGGGTTTAGTCCTCCTTCCTCTTTGCACCACCTCAATCTCTGGGGAGGGTAAGGAGATTAGGTTCTATAGCTTAGCTTGGTTCTCATAAATCATAACCCCATTCCCAAGTCCAAATCCTACCTTGGATTTGAATCCCAGGTACTCTGGCTTCTCAGGCCTTCCATGTCATGCTAGCTGGCTGCACCACCTCCCCGAAATCCTGGATCCAAGGTCTCCATGACTCCAACTCCTGGTCCATGGGGATTGCCTTCATCACCTAGAACTGAGGAGGACTAATAATAATAATAACAATAATAATAATAATAATAATAATAACAGCAACAAATAACACAGAACAGAAACAAACACCCCTAGGCCCATTTCTTGGAGCCAGGGTAAAAGAGAGGGAGCAGGGGAAAGAAAATATCTCCCCTCTTAGGTTTAGTTCATGGTATCCATGATGTGGG
Source organism: Vombatus ursinus (assembly GCF_900497805.2). Lineage (NCBI taxonomy): Eukaryota > Metazoa > Chordata > Mammalia > Diprotodontia > Vombatidae > Vombatus > Vombatus ursinus. The sequence goes on from NW_020954587.1 coordinate 21,703,603, forward strand.
TAAACTCTAATGTTGCTTCTCTGGACAAAGCTGATGAGTTGCCCAAAAGAGCAGCAGAAAAAGAGGCAGAAAGGAGTGGTGGGAAAAAGTCTTACTGTCTCATTCTTGCTTACTTTAAAGACACAGGCAGTCAATCAGAGGAGGTTACCTCACCCATATTGTAGGTGACACAATGGGCTCCATTTTAGGCAAATTAGGCATGCTCGAAAGGCCCCTCAAGATTGTCTCCATGTTAGGAGAACTGGGCATGCTCAGGGAATCTCAGTTTACAGATAAGAAAAAAAATTTCCATGGAAATTGAGGAATTTGGAATGAAAGGACCTGGGTTGGAGTGCCACATCTGCCACCTGTCAATTGTGTCATCGTGAACAATTTACCTCCCTAAGCCTCAGTTTCTTTAGCTATCAGATGGGAATGGTCATTGTCTTTCATTCTCAAGGAGGATCAAAATGACATCACTATGTTGGGGTCAAGGTACAGTGTGTCTGGCTACGGCTGGTCAGTTCAACACAAGCTCAGAAGGCTCTACCACAGGTCGGGCGTAAATAGTCCATATAAACATTTGTAGTGGAAGTGTCTCTAAATTTGCGCATCTCACGTTTCTTTTGCATCAGTTCATTTAAGTCTTTCCAGATTTTTCTGAGAATATTCTGCTTGTTATTCCTTTTAGAACAATAGTATTTAATCACAATCATATCACAACTAGGTCAGTGATTCCCCAATTGATGGGTATCCCCTCAATTTCCAATTCTTTGCCGCCACTAAAACAGCTGCTAAAATATTTTTGTACATGTACATAGGTCCTTTTCCTTTTTTCTTTTAATCTCTTTGGGATACAGACCTAGTAGGGGTATTGCTTGATCAAAAGTATGCATGTTTTTATAGACCTTTGGGCACAGTTCCAAATTGCTCTACAGAGTGGTTGAATCAATTCACAACACCACAAACAGTACATTAGTGTCTCAATTTTCCCACATCCCCTCCAACATTTGTCATTTTCCTTTTCTGTCATTTTAGTCAATCTGATAGTGTGGGGTGGCGCCTCAGAGTTGTTTTAATTTGCATTTGTCTAATCAATAGTGATTTAGAGTATTTTTCATATTACTAGAGATAGATTTGTTTTCTTTGTCTGAAAACAGCCTGTGTATATCCTTTGACCATTTATCAATTAGGGAATGACTTACATTCTTATCAGTTTGACTCAGTTCTCTATGTATTTGAGAAATAAGGCCTTTATCAGAGATACTTGCTATAATTTTTTTCAAAGTTATGATTACTACCTGTATTTCCCTCCATCCTATTTTCCCCATTTATCCTACTCTCTTTCTCCTTTCACCCTGTCCAACCTCAAAAGTGTTTTGCTTCTGACTATTGCCTCTCCAAATCTGCCCTCCCTTCTATCAGCTCCCCTCTTTTCTCATACCTTTCCCTTCCTACTTTCCTGGAGGGCAAGATGGATTTCTATACCCAACTGAGTGTGTATGTTATTCCCTCTTTGAGCCAATTCTGATGAGAGTAAGGTTCAAGTGGTCCTCCCATCTTCCCCTCCACTGTAAAAGCTCTTTCATACCTTTTTTGTGAGATAATTTACTCCATTCTACTCTCCCCTTCCCCTTCTCCCAGTTCTCTTTCCCACCCTTTAATTTTATTTTTTTTAGACATCATTCCATCATTTTCAACTCACACTCCATGCCCTCTCCTTCTACCTGCCCAAATAATGAGAGTTCTTAGGAGATACAAGTATCTTCTTTCCATTTAGGAATGTAAAAAGTTTAATCTTATTGAATTCCTTATGATTTCTCTTTTCTGATTACCTTTTTATGCTTCCCTTGAGTCTTGTATTTGAAAGGCAAATTTTCTACTCTGCGCTGGTCTTTTTATCAGAAATGCTTGAACTCCTTCTATTTCATTGAATGTCCACTTTTTCCCCAGTAGTATACTCAGTTTTACTGGGTAGGTGATTCTTGGTTATAGTACTAACTCCTTTGGCCTCCAGAATATCATATTCCATGCCTTGTAATCCTTTAACATAGAAGCTGCTAAATATTGTGTTATCCCGACTGTTGTTCCACAATGTCTGAATTGTTTCTTTATGGTTGCTTGCAATATTTTCTCCTTGACTTGGAAGCTCTGGAATTTGGCTGTAAATTCCTGGGAGTTTTCATTTTAGGATCTCTTTCAAGAGGTGATGGGTGGATTTTTTCAATTTCTATTTTACCCTATTGTTCTAGAATATCAAAGTAGTTTTCCTTGAAAATTTCTTAAAATATGATGTCCACAATCTTTTTTTTTAAACTCATGGCTTTCAGGTATTCTAATAATTCTTAAATGACCTCTCCTGCATCTATTTTCCAGGTCAGTTGTTTTTCCAATGAGATATTTCACATTTTCTTCTACTTTTTAATTCTTTTGATTTTGTTTTATTGCTTCTTGATGTCTCATGGAGTCATTAGGTTCCACTTGCCCAATTCGAATTTTTTGTTTTTGTTTTGTTTTTGCTTTTTGGTGAGGCAGTTGGGGTTAAGTGACTTGCCCAGGGTCACACAGCTAGTAAGTGTCAAGTGTCTGAGGCCGGATTTGAACTCAGGTATTCCTGACTCCAAGGTCGGAGTTCTACCCACTGTGCCACCTGACTGCCCCCTCCAATTTTAATTTTTAAAGAATTATTTTCTTATTAAATGCCTCATCTAAAAAAAAAGAATTATTTTCTTCTATTGAGTCTTTGTACCTCCTTTTCCATTTGTCCAATTCTGCTTTTTAAGGCATCATTCTCTTCATTGGGTTTTTTTGCATCTTTTACCATTTGGCCTAATCTATTTTATAAGGTGTTATTTTCTTCAGTATTTTTTGTGCCTCCTTTACCAAGCTGTACATTTACAGAGGCAATGATCAATCATCCAACCTTTGAAATAAATTATTAGCTTGCTACTGAGCCCTAATTGAAATAGACACATTGACTAGGGAAATTCCTGTCATATTGGAACCTGAGATTCCCATATTAAAATGAGTTCTCACCAAGATCAAGTCCCATAAGGTGGGAAAAGCACAGGAGGAACCAATTGTAAAAACCTGGGTCCAGAGGAGTTAGTAAGTTTTACATGAGTTGGTGGCTGAACAAGCCACCATCATGAACAAAGCTAACTCACTTCCCATTCTTCTAGTAACTTTGTGGCTCTTTTCTGTCTGACCTCTGAGAGGATATGGAGGTCTGATTTACTGATGGAACCTCTCACATTAAAGATAGTCAATTCCAGCAGAGCTCAGCAATAGTGATAAAGGTGCATAAAGGTAAGTTCATGCTATTCATGGTAACAGTCCAATGAGCAAAGCTATTAGCAGAGCTCCTTGCTGTTGAACTGCACACTCAACAGGAGATATTCATCCATACTGGCCATACTGACTCTTGGGCTGTGGCCAATGACTTAGCTATTTAATGTAGTCAATGGCAGCAAAATAACTGGAAAATCAAATTCAACAGTATTAAGGAGGCAGGGATCTCTATGGCCTGCAATGCAGATGAACTGAAAAGCTAACAGTGATATCTCACTAGGGTATGTGTCCACCAAACAAAATGATGTAAGTGATCAAGCTTGCACTCAACAAAGAGCCTTAGTACCACAATGGATTTCATGCTTGAACCATGGAAATGAATACACTTTGCAGGACTAGGTCTTCCAGAAACTCTTCTATCTCACCTAAGAAGAAGCCAAGGAAGCAAGAACTAGTTGTACTTCTTGCCAACTCCATTGCCATGTAGAAAGTAGACCCCACTGAGGAAAGATCCCCCAGAGAGTAAAGCCAAACAGATCTTGGCAAGTGGATTAGCCCTCTTCCGTAACAGTAGGAGCTACCATATGTCTTGACAACAGTAGACGCTACACCCATTACCCACCCTCATGAAGGGCTACCATTTCAGCCCCTGGGGGAAAAAAATCTAAATTCCCCTTGCACATTCTGATTATATTTCTCATGACAGAACTCCATTTGCCAAACTATAGACTCAAAAAAGGGCTAAAAACCAGGGCATATGATAAATCTTCTGTACTCTATACCACCATCAAGAAGCAGGTATTGTGGATTGATGAAATGGATGCCTGGGGGAAAAAAGAGTAGGAAAAGAAGCTACCTGGAGGAATCAAGAAAGGCTTCATGGAAGAAGTGGCCCCTGAGCTAAGTCTTGTAAACAGTGTAAGGAAATATAAGGAAAATAAAGATTCTGAATATCAGAGATGAGGAAGAAGTATATTCCAAGCACAGAGAATATCTTGTGTAAATTGACAAAAGTAGGAAACGTAATATCAAGTTCTAGCCTATATATCAAGCATATAGCCTAGTTCAGGTGGAACATAGAAAGCATATTTCATTTTAATGAAATAAGGTTGGAAACTTAGACTTAGAAGTTAAGTCACTTGACCACAACAACACAGTTGTTAAATGTAGGAGCCAGAACTCAAGCATAGATTATTAGACTTGAAAAATAATTTTCTTTCCACTACAACACTATGATTATCAGTGAACAAGACTGTTATGTTTCATTCTGCTCATGGGGGTCTTATCCCAAGTCCAAGGCATCCCAGGAATCCCAGTTCTCAGACTCTGGTTCTAACCAGCAGGCAACCTTCCCAACTTAATCAATGAATGAAGAAACTTCCCTGGCTGCCTGGCCTTTTCCCTAAATAGGATTTCCTGTCACAGAAATGGAATATATAGCATTTTGGTGCTCATCCAAACCCATGGTGGTTTGAAATGAATAAGAAAACCTATACTGATGAAAATATGATCTGATATTAGAATGTCCACATGTTGAAAGACAATTTAAAACACAGTAGAATTTAGTGATGAGGGTAATGAGCTATCAACTTCACAATGTTGTTTTGTAGAATATTTTTCCAAATTTTCCCGTGCAGAGGAATATGGCAAAGGAACTTATATCTAGTAGAAAACGTTGGTGGAGAAAAAATGCACTCGCTGGAAAAAGAAAGGAAGATTAGAAACAAGAAATGTGACCACTGTACCTCTGAATCGTACATCTAAGTGTAAGACTGTAAACATACAGTATCATTCTCCTATTGCTACTATTCCTTTCATTTCTTTCATAAAATGTTACAAAGCAAACAAATCTTGTATTCTAACCCATTTTAAACCAGTTCCATATCTAATCCACATGAAGCTAAAGCCATATGGACTGTGCAAACATGAAAAAAAGCATTCTAAGATAAGCAAAACAGGAAATTGAAGGTTGATGATCATGAAACTGATATCTAAAAGGTAATTTGAGCAGTGAAGTCAGTAAACACTTCCTGCCCTATAAACTGAGTTTCTGGGAACATATTTCACAGTTTTTTTCTTTCCAGAAGATTTAGTGGTAGGCTATACCAGTCATCAACAGTCATCACCTTTTCCCTGCATAAGCTATAATTTTTCATTACAGATTAATATAATTATCAGGTTAAGCTAAAAATCTTTTTTAAAGATCATAAAAAATTAATACATTTTTAAAAGTTATAAATAATTAAATTATTTTAAATAATTAAAATTAATAAAACTTTCCAAGTCCCCAAGAAATCTATTGATTGCCAATGGGAGAATGAGCTGCAAGTCAGTAGAATTTGGTGTAATCAATCATCTACATTTTCCCCCTCCCCAGCTCCTGCCACTACACTATAGCAAAAACCATAACTCATGATGCAATTAATATTATTTTATTTTTAGCTAGCAAGACATTTTTAAAATGCAAATAACCATAAAGCAAAATGTAAAATAGCAGAGAACCACAATAATGAACCACGCTGCTTGTTGCATGCAGTATTAAAACAAAAAGCGGAGTCATTGTTCCAATAGTTTCTCCAATTAGTTATAAGTCATCACTGAATGTTAAATTCTCTTAAGCCTAAACCAGGGAAGGAAAAGGCTTTACAAGGCTTAGAATCAGTATCCTGGAAAACATCCTCTATCTGTTGCTGCCACAGCTCTCTTTCACCAACTCTTTGTATTCTTCTCCATTGGTTTTTATTTAACAGCCAGTATAATGGAAAACTCCACCCTTCAGGCCCAAACCAGGAAGAAATACAGCTTGGGAGTCATTTGTCAGTTCGAGCCTTTCCAGAATGACTATTACTTTCCCTTGTGACCTTGAGCATCTAACACCCTTTATGGGTCTCATCTATAAAATCTAGTATCATACTAAAAGACCTTATGGTTCCTTCAAGCTCTACACCGATAGTCCAATTTTCTGTTCCCATTTTAGAAAAAGAATCTAGGTGTTCTGATTTTCACTGCAAGGTACTTCAAACACTATTAATTTTCTTAATTACCTTAATGATACAAGATATTAATGGCTTCTGAGGACTCTCCCAACCCCAAGATTCTGTGTACACCATCTAAAACTTTATTATTATTTTTCTATTTTTTCTACCATGCTGGGTGAGAGGGGGGCTAAGGGAGGGGAACCAGACAAGTGAAATTTACATCTCACTTTAGGGCTTAAAAAGCACTTTCCTCAAAACAACCCTAATCATCTCTAAGATTAAATATAAAATCTGCTCAGCATTCAAAGCCCTTCATAATCTGGCCCACTCCTAACTTTCTAGTCCTCATGCATCTTACCCCCAAATACTCTGCAACTCATTGATACTGATCTCCTTGCTGTTACTTTAATACTACACTCCATCTCTGGACTCCCTAACTGTACCCCATGCCTGAAATTCTCTCCTCATTTCTGCCTCCTAGCTTCCCTGGCTTCCTTCAAGTCCTAGCTAAAATCTTACCTTCTGCAAGAATCCTTTCCTGATCCCCTTTAATACTTGTTCCTTCAATTTATCCAATTTATCCAACACACACCTTGATTATATATAGTTGTTTTCATGCTGTCTCCCTTTGCTAAACGATTAGTTCCTTGAAAGCAGGGACCGTCTTTTTTCCTTCTTTGTATTCCCAGTGTTTAGTGTAATAATGTGGGCTTACTAAATGCTTTTTGACTGACTGAAAAAGCAAATTTCAATTACATACAACTTGGTTTTTTTAAGTACAAAATAAGTATATCACATTAGTTTTGAAGCTGTACTACTTGCTTGTTGTCTCCCTTTGAATTTATGTGTAGTTTTAAATGTTTCAATGATCTTTTTTTTTTTTGGTAACATTATCACTAGCCACCTTCTCCTCTCCCATTCTTTCCCTCTCCCCCCTATAAAAACACTCCCTTGTAACAAAGAAATATAATCAAGAAAGCATGCATGTGTGTATGTCTGTGTGTGCGTGCAAACACACACACACACACACACACACACACACACACACAATTCTGTCCATGTCCAAAATATCTATCTCATTGAGCACTTCCAGTCCACCACCTCTCTGTCAGGAGGTGTGTAATATGTTTCATCATCAGTGTCTCAGTCTCAGTCACAAGAATCATTACACTAATCAGTCTTTCAAAGCTGTTTTCTTTACAATGATTTCCACAGCCAGAGAAAGAATTGGAGTCTAAATACAGATTGCAGCATACTATTTTTACTTTCTTTATTTTTTTCATGGTTGTTTCTTTTTGTTCTGTTTATTCTTTCATGACATGACTAATACGGATATAGGTTTTACATGATTGCACATATATAACCTATATCAAGTTGGTTACTATCTTAGAGAGAAGGGAAAGGAGGTGAGGAGGAGAGGGAGAAAATTTGGAACTCAAAATTTTATATAAAAAATGAATGTTAAAAAAAATATCTATTTATGTCAAAGGTATCAATATTCCAATCTCACAGGCTTGCTTCTCTCACCATATATATCCAATAAATCGCCAAATCTTGCCATTTTACCTCTACAACATCTTTTGCACCTGACCCCTTCTCTCTACTCACATAGCCATCATCTTAGTTCAAGCCTACATCACTTGTCTGTTGGTTCTGTTGGTAAATATTTCAATGGTCTTCTAATTGGTCTTCCTGCCTCAGATCTCTTTCCACTGCATTCTATATATTGATGCCAAAGTAATTTTCCTTAAATATGACAATGTCACCTACTAACTCAACAAATTGCAATGATGCTCTGTTAACCACTAGGATAAAATATAAATACCTCTGCTTAAATTTTAAAGTCCTTCACAACTTAACTGCAACATATTTTCCAATCTCATTGTATCTTATGTTCCATATTTGTATACTTTTCATTCAGTCCAGTTATTAAAAATAGTTCTACTCCTTTTTTCTTTTATTCTTCTGTAGTATATGCCTTTTTCCTTCCTTTTCTTTTCTCTATTTAGATCATCAAAACAGAACAGAACCATACAAAGGACCTCTGTTTGTCTTCCTCCTCTGTGACCCTTGAAAGCATTATTAGGCTTATGAAAGGATAAATTTCTTTTCTTCCATAAGTATATGAACATTTTGCCATCATTAAGCTCCTTCCATTTGTTCAAATGCATTTACTTTTCTGAGTTTCTCTTAACTCCTGTGTTTGCTTTTCAAAATTTTTACTCAGCTCTGGTCTATTCATCAAAAATGGTTAAAAATCTTCTTTCCATTAAAGGTCATTTTTCCTGTGTAGGACCACAATTAGTCTTTCAGGGTAAGTTATTCTTACTTGTAACTCTTTATTGTCTGCCTTTTAGAATATCATATTCCATTTTTTTTCCTCCATGTTAGTAGCTTCTGTGTCTTCTGACCATGGTTTGTTGGTACTTGAACTCTTTCTTTCAGGCTGATGGTTGTATTTTTTTCTTTGACTTGGAAGCTCTGGATTTTTTATTTCCGGAAGTTTTCACTTTGGGGCTTTCTTTCAGCAAGTGACTGCTGGATTCTTTCTTTTCCCTCTGGTTCTAGTAGTTCTGGGAAATTTCATTTATGATTTCTTGAAATATGGTATCTAGGCTTTTTTATTTGTCATGGTTTTCAGGGAGTCTGATAATTTTTTATTATGTATCCTTGACTTTCTTTCCAAGTTAGTTGTTGTTGATAGTAGATATTTTATATTTTCTTCTTTTTTTCAGTCTTTTGATTTTGTTCTTTTGTTATTTTATTTTATTTAATTTATTTTGATTTATCAACAATCACATACATAAGCTTTTGAGTTTTAAATTTTTCTGCCCCTCCCTCCCCAAGACAGCACACAATCTGATATAGGCTATACATATACATTCCTATTAAACATTTTCACACTAGTGATGTTGTAATTAAGAATTAGAACCAATAGGAGGAACCACCAGAAAGAGGAAACAAAACACAACAGAAGAAAAATAATAGCAAATAGTATGCTTCAATCTGCATTCAAACTCCATAGTTCTTTCTTTGGATGTGGATAACATTTTCCATCATGAGGCCTTTGGAGATGTCTTAGATCCTTGTATTGCTGAGAAGGGTTAAATCTATCAATATTAGTCATCGCACAATGTGGCTGTTACTAGTTCTCCTGGTTCTGCTCACTTCACTCAGCATCAGACCATACAAGTCTTTCCAGGTTTTTCTGAAGTCTGCCTGCTCATCATTTCTTATAGCACAATAATATTCTATTACATTCATATACCACAACTTGTTCAGCCATTCCCCAATTGATGGGCATCCCCTCAATTTCTAATTCTTGGTCACCACAAAAAGAGCTGCTATAAATATTTTTGTACATGTGCATCCTTTTCCCATTTGTATGATCTCTTTGGGATATAGCCCTAGAAGTCCTATCTCTGGGTCAAAGGGTATGCACAGCTTTATAGCCCTTTGGGCACAGTTCCAAATTGCTCTCCGAAATGGTTGGATCATTTCACAACTCCACCAACAATGCATTAGTGTTCCAATTTTCCCTCCTCTTCTCCAACATTTATCATTTTCCTGTTTTGTCATGTTGGCCAATCTGATAGGTATGATGTGGTACCTCAGAGCTGTTTGGATTTGCATTTCTCTAATCAATAGTGATTTAGAGCATTTTTTCATATGTCCATAGATGACTTTAATTTTTTCATCTGAGAACTGCCTGTTCATATCCTTTGACCACTTATCAATTGGAAAATGACTTGTATTCTTATAAATTTGACTTAATTCTCTATATATTTTAGAAATGAGGCCCTTAGCAGAGAGAGTGGTTGTAAAAATTCTTTCCCAATTTTCTCCCTTCCTTGTAATCTTAGTTGCATTGGCTTTGTTTGTGCAAAAACTTTTCAACTTAATGTAATCAACGTTATCCATTTTGCATTTCATAATGTTCTCTATCTCCTGTTTGGTCATGAATTCTTCTGTTCTCCATAAATCTGAGAGTAAACTATTCCTTGCTTTCCCAGTTTGCTTATAGTATCAGCCTTTATATCTAAATCATGAACCCATTTTTGACTTTATTTTGGTATATTGTTTGAGATTTTGGTCTATGCCTAGTTTCTGCCATACTCTTTTCCAGTTTTCCCAGCAGTTTTTGTCAGACCCCAGAAGCTGGGGTCTTTGGATTTATCAAAAAATAGATTACTATAGTCTTTGACAACTGTGTCTTGCATACTTAACCTATTCCACTGATCCACCACTCTATTTCTTTCATTAGTTCTCTTGATATTCTGGACCTTTTGTTATTCCAAATGGATCTTGTTATTATTTTTTCTAACTCTATAAAATAATTTTTGGTAGTTTGATTGGTATGGCACCGAATAAGCAAATTAGCTTAGGTAGAATTGTCTTTTTTATTGTATTAGCTCAGCCTACCCATGAGCAACTGATGTTTTTTCAATTATTTACATCTGGCTTTATTTGTGTGAAAAGTGTTTTGTAATTGTGTTCATTTGGTTCCTAGGTTTTTTCCTGTAGGTAGACTACCAAATAGTTTATAATGTCTACAGTAACTTTAAATGGAATTTCTCTTTCTATCTCTTGCTGTTGGGCTTTGTTGGTAACGTATAGAAATGCCGATGATTTATGTGGTTTTATTTTATAGCCTGCAACTTTGCTAAAGTTGTTTATTATTTCAAGTAATTTTTTACTTGATTGTCTAGGATTCTCTTATATCATCATATCATCTGCAAAGAGTGATTGCTTTGTTTCATCTTTGCTATTCTAATACCTTCAATTTCTTTTTGTTCTCTTATTGCTAAAGCTAACGTTTCCAATACCATATTGAACAACAGTGATTTAGTTTTAATGTTTTTTGCTGCCTCATGGAGATAGGTTTGTTTAGTCAATTCTCATTTTTGGTGAATCCATTATTTGGATTTCCACCTTCTATTCTAAGCTATTTGTTTTTCCATTACTTCCTCTAGATATCTTATTTCATTTAAAGTATCATTCTTTGTCACTCACTTTATTTCATCTGTGTTCTCTTTTGGTTCTTATAGACAAGCCATTTTTTTTTTCTTCTAAGGCTCTAATTGTAGTCATTCTAGAGTTACTCTCATCATATGAGTATGTCACTTGGGTGTCTGTGGGCCAGTCATATTTATTTAAAACTTTTCAAGTGTCTTCTCTTTACTAATTTCTTCCTCCTCAATCCCTCATTTGTGAGACTGTGTGCCAAGGCCAGTACTCAACCCCTCCTAAACTATAGAATGGGGTGGTCAGACCCTCTTTAGACAAGACCGTATTTAGACTCATCCTCAATTTCCTTTGTTTCTACTCCTGGCTTCTACTTCCCCTATGTGGTCAGACAGCAATTTCCTGACTCAGCTCCCCTTACCCCATCACAGTTTTCTCTCTACACACAACCCTCACACAACTTCCTTTGGCCCCAGCTTCCCTGGTAAAACTTGCTCCCCTCATGGAGTATGATTGGCCCCAGCTTCTCTGATACAACTTCTTGGCCTAGAACCAATAAAAAAGCCCAAGCCAAGACACATTTTCAGTTGGAGACAGTGCCAGAGAAGCCAAGTGTTGTGTATCCTTGTTGCATATCCTTGCTGTGTTAGAGCAAAGTAAAATTCCCTTTATTAAATATTCAGTATCTCATAAGTGCCTCATTTTATCCCAAAGTTGAATCTGAACTTTCTTTAAAGCCCACTGGCAAGCCTGCACTCAGAGAGCTGGAAGATTTTACATACTTCTCATCATAGAATCACAGATTTAGAGCTGGAAGTGATCTTAGAGATTATCAAGTCAAACATTACTAATAAGGAAACTGAGACACAGAGTGGTTAAGTTACTTGTACAGCTACTGTCAGAGGCAGGGGTACAAATTCTGGGTCTGATTCTAATTTAGCCTTCTATTCATTATGCCATCTAGCTGTACAGATCAACAGATCAACCAGCTTCAGAATATGGTAGGCTTCAGGGCCATCTGAAACATTTCATAGCCAAGTACTGTAGAATTCCAGTGCCCTGGGCACACTGGTCTAAGTGATTTTGGGTCCCAGCCAACATAACCATCATCAGAATATACAGAGCTTATAGGGGTTTCCAAACCCTGCCAGTATTCTAGCCTTCTTACACAGGTCTACAGAGTGATGAAGGCTTTAGGTACCTCTAGAGCATCTCTGGTCCATGCTAAAAGTCTTCCATCTTGTTTAACTGTGATCACACTCGCTTTTCTGGTGGGACTCCTTTATCAGTACCCATAGACTACTAAATGACTTTTTGTCCACTTCTGGGCTGAACAAATGAATTTATTATAGTTTATTTTTTGATGTCTTTATCGTTATTTAGTTTGTTGCTCCTTTAAGGTTTTTACAGGAGCACATGTTAAAGAGTTGGGTTCCTCTTTGACTATTGATACAGCCATCTTAACCTAAAGTCTTTGTTCCCTTAGTATTTCATGAGTCCCATTTAGCACTTGGGTTACCCATATGTTATTCCTTCATTCTTACTACATGATTATCTTTCTTCCTAGTGCCAGCTAAATGGCATAGTAGATAGCGTACTATACTTGGAATCAAGAAGACATGAGTATGAATCTTGCCTCAGAGGCTCATTAATAATTTGACCATCTAAATGACAGCTCTAAATCTATGTCCTATGATACTTAATGTCAAATAATTTTAGTAATATGTTTACAGGCTACTTAAAGATGCTTATGATGTGTCTTTCCATTCCCCTTTGAGTCACTTACAGTTTGAAACTTTTGAGAACACGGTGCTCCATAATTCATGTATATAGTATCATCAAGAAGATTTTGTTTTTTAAAAGACAGACTTCTGTAGCATGTAGCAGTTTGGGATCTTTAAAGGCATTGAGTAATTTCCCAAATGTAATACAGTCTGTTCCACTGCTATTCAATTCTAGACCTAGATAATTGCTACTATTTTCACTTTACAGATGACTGACTGGTTCAAGCCAGTTTGCTAGTTTTGTTTCAAGATTGGAAAGAAATCAAACACTAAACTGATAGGTAACAAAAGGAAGTTTACTTAACCCTAGAAAGAAAAAGATAGTCAGCAACAATACAGCATTGGTTCAGTTGGGCATAGTTTCCCTGCCTCTATATTGGCTATGCAGGTCTGCTAGTTAAAAACTTAAAGAAAGATAAGGTGAGTTCTTGGGCCCTGGCTTTTTTGTAACTAGAACACCAGGAAATTACACCAATGTCCCAAGTCTTAGTCCTGTGAGCTAATTAATTCTCAAGAACTATGTCAATACATTAAAAAAAAAAACTAGCCTATCCAGAATGGGGTAATACCTTAAGATATTGATCCTATGCCAAAGAGATTGAGGTTCAAAGAAAATTAACTTATCCAGTGTCACACTCCAATAAGTGGCAGAACTAATACTTGAAACTAGGTCTTTTGACACTAAAACTAGCTACTGGTTTGCAAATGAAAACCTTTTATAATACATTCTAAAAAAAATAACTAAATCCTAGAAATGGAGTTTTTTAAAAAGCTCATTCATTTATTCAAATACGTATTATTGAGCTCCTTCTATTTAAAAAAAAAATGACCTAGAAAACAGGTGAAGGAGAAATAAGAGACCCAAGACCAGCATGATCTTCAATATCCCAATAATGTCTAACAGGGCCAAAATCCAACCCCTAGTTGAAGATCATGAAAAAGAGAAATAGATCAGATGAAGCTTAGTGGATCACAATGGACTGCTAGAAGACTGAGGTAAAATCCAGGAAATGAGGCAAAGGTTAGGATCTAATTGTAGCAACAACATCCAGATCATCCACAATGGCAGTATCTAGACTAAAGAGAGAAACGGGTCAAAAAAGGCCTACCCAAGCCATCCAATAGTGTCTGAGGCAACTTGATAAACACAAAAATCTCAATTCAAGACCTGAAGACAAAAATATGAGTAATAAGATGCCAAACACAATGAAGGAATATTATTGTGTAAAAGAAGCCTAAGAGATAAACCCAGAAGAAGAGAGCAACCATTCAAAAGCTACAAACAGAGTCTTAGCTCTAAGTACTTCAAGAATTTCTAGAAGAAATGAAAGAAGAGATAATGATAAAATTAGAAAGGAAAAAAAGCTCAGAATTTTTTTAAATGAAGTAATAGATGGCTACCAAAAGAAGTTGGAAAGCGTTGCCCAAATAATGGATTCCCTGATAAATGGAATGAAACAATCAGAACTCAATGACATCAAATATAACTAAATTACCTAAAGAGGGGAAGAAAACTCAGTTCCACATATCTACTCCATCAAAAGTCTAAAATATCACAACAGGCTGAATAATGATCAATAAATTCAATGCACAACAGGGTGGCATCTTCTACACTAGAACTACACAAAAAGTCAGCCAGAAGCTCATGATGGGCAATAGGACATGAGATCACCAGCAAAGCCAGTAACCCTGTAGGCAAACAAGCCAAAAGATTCCTAGAGAATGGCAAAAGACTTAAGAAGCCTGCAGGATTCTGTATCCAGAGAAATGAGAGAAGTGGGCTCCTCCAGAAAGTCTCAGGGTAGTCAGAAGCCCATAGTGGAGACCTTCAAAGCCACATATCAAGCTGGATATATGAATACTCACAACAAAACAGGCTAGTTCCAAGAAGCCCTGAAGGTACAGTGCTCTCAATCAATCAATCAATAAACATTTACTAAGTGCCTACTATGTGTCAGGCACTGCGCTAAGCTCTTAAGTGGCAAAAGACAGGTCAGCGGTTTTTTCTGTTTGTGTTTTTTTTTTTTTAATGGGGGGAGGGAGGGTGATATTCATAGTTTTCAGGGAGATTGATGATTCTTAAATTACTTCTCCACCTGTTTTCTAGGTCCTTTTTTTAAATAGAAGGAGCTCAGTAATACTTATTTGAATAAATGAATGAATTTTTTTAAAAAAAAAACTCCATTTCTAGGATTTACTAGTATTTTTTAGAATGTATTATAAAAGATTTTCATTTGAAATTCAAAGAAATGTTCCTTTTTAAATTTTCCAATCACAAGATACACAATGATGTGCACCAACATTTCAGGATCCTTCTGTCCTTCCTGCTAATTCCTATTTATACTGCTTCATGATAGAAGCAAAATGATACCTAGTTCAGTAACTGCTTCCTCCTTCTAGTGACCTAAGAGCATTTGTGAGAGGCTCAGCTTCCAAACTTTATCAGTTCTTGAAATATTTCCATAGTTTCATGTTATCTGATAGTGTTTACTGAGCACAGGAAATACTGCTTTAAGGCTTTCATTCAGACCTGTCAAACTGAGACAATGTAAATGGAAGTAAACTGGGGGTGGAGAACAGGAAGAAAATAATGAGTGAAATTTTTGAGCAGGATATTGAAAAGCTAAGTAAACACCATCATCAAGTGAAATAGTATTATGAATAGTTATAAAATCAATTCAAATCCAAAATGAGAAACCCCCCCTCCCAATAAGAGAAAGCAGTTTTGTTTATGTAAAGAACTTCACTCACGTGAATGGGATTTAGAAGTAGTTGATTTTAGGAACATACACCAAGCCACACCACTGATCCATAATTCACCAGGCTTGCCAATATTCCCTCCACTCATTTTATTTCTCTGTTTTGGTTTGGTTAATTTTTTAAGGTCAAAATTTCATTTGTAAATATTGGTAGCCCACAAAGTCGTGATGCCTAGACAATAAATCTCACTGAAATCTGGTGTATATTCTAAGACATTGTTATTTGTAGGTGCATTGCTTAGAACTAATACTCTTCCTCTTTTCCAGACACAGAATTTAGGTTGAACGTAATGCACAAGTCAATTTAATCATTTGCCAGTCTCTGCAGGTGATACTATATAGGACAATCTGTGACTTTACAGCTACGTAACTGACTTTAAAAAATTATCAATTCTTTTTTCTCTCACTGTTATTTCCTAATGAACTCTATCTCCTCTATGCACACACACCAGAAACCAACCTTGTCTCAAAGCATTATAATGAGTAAAACTAAGCAACAAATTAACCATTTCAGATGACCTAACTCTCGTTCTGAACCATCCCTCTGGTTCCACCAATTCCATCAGGCCTCTGGAATCTAGATTGGTCGGATTAATCTGATTTTTGGTGTCCCTCAATACTCTTTTCCTATTCCTGCCATCATTGTTGTATCAAATGATCTCTTGATTTGCTTACTTCATATCAGTTCATATATGTTACTCCAAATTCTTCATATTTATATCTTCTTGTTCATATGACTACATTTCATATGCCACAATTTGTTGAGCTGTTCCCCATCTGATAAGCATCAATTTTATTTCCAATCTTTTTTCTACCACAAAAAGACGCTGCTATAAATGTTTATTATATATGGGACCTTTCCCTAAGTCTTTAACTTTCTTGAGGTATATGTCCAATAGTGGTATCATTGGATCAAGGAATATGTACAGTTTATTATATAAATTAGTGCATATGATTCCAAATTGCAATTTTCTTGTAATATCTCTCTTTAGATCAATGAATACATTTTAAGCCTCTGGGCTTAAGGAATCATTTTAGGGAAGCCAGCAAAACCATGGCAAATAGGACTGAGACCAGGAGAGTCTCAACAAGGTTATTCCAGAGCAGTGGAATGGTAGGGGGAAATCCCAAACCTAGAATGTCAGAACAGAAGCAGGGGATACAGCCAGCTCTGTATGTTACTGAATAGTTAAACAGAATCTGCCTGAGCATTCACTCCTCAAAGCAGTGGGAGCCACAGCAGAATCCAGGACCAAAGCAGTATTTGGGCATCCACCCTAAAAAGCCTTGTAGGTAGCCTGGAACTAGCATAATCTTCAACATCTAGTGTTTGTCAAGTCTACACCTGGAAATGGAACCAACCTCTTATTAAGGCTTATACAAGGAAAAAGGGTGAAAAGTGATGAATTGAAGCTAGTACAAGAAGCTGACCACCAGGAAATGGAGGTAGAATCCATGAATTGAGTAAGAGAATGGGGTCTAATGCCAGCCACATAATCCAGAATGGCAGTGGCAGTGGCATTCAGACTTTATAAGGGATAGGACCAAAAAGGGCCTACCCAACCCATCTAAGAAGACTAGCAGGGACATGGCCTTACCATGGCACAAAGGGCCAATCTAACAACTTGGATAGAAAAATATGAGTAAGCAAAAGAAAATACCAAACACAATAAAGAAAAACTATGCGTCCATAGAGGTAAACCCAGAAGAGAAAACCTCAACACAGTAAACAATTCAATGAAAAAAGAATGACTTGGTTGGGAGGAAAAATGACTACAGGAGTGGTTGAAAGGGTTATTTCCCATCTCTTCTCTATTTCATAGCATTCAACCTGAGTGGTACAGTGTCCTGCACCTGAATCATACTAACTTTCTCCAAGATACACCCTGAGAAACAGTTTATAGCTGGAGGCAACAAGAAGGCAGAGCAGAAAAAAAAAATCACCCAGGATAAAATTTTCAATTTGAAGAATAATAAAGGAGCAAAGTAAGTCATTAAGGCTGTGAGTCATCAAGTTAAATTCATTAAACAAAATACATAATAGGCTGCAAGAAATGAAATTGATAATAAGTTGAAGACAAATAGTAAGAATAAAGAACTACAAAAGCTAAATAAACTGTTAAAACCTGTGGCTGCTGCTCAAAAGTAAGTAAAAGTGTAGATTCTAAATCAAGGATGTATACATTCCTTGAACAAGGGGAATGTACTGAAGGACATAAATGTAAATTTACTCATGATTTGTCTCTAGAAATAAAATGTGATAAATAAAGTGTTTTTATAGACATAAGACATAAAGAACTTTTAAAAAAAACACCGTGAATAATCAAGATGAGAAAAAGTTAGAAATGCTGAACAAGAAGCAAGGTGAGGCAGAAAACAAAAAACAAAAAACTCAAATGTGTAAATATTTTCTTAGTGCTATTGAAAAGTTTAAAAAATACAGCTGTCTTGAGGCTTTTCTCGGAGGTATAGATAATTTATGTATCATCATGCTCTTCCTCCTGGTATTGTATTTTCAAAAAGCCAATGAGAAAGAAGAAAAAGAAGAAAATAATTCATTAAAAGATAAAATAGAAAGTACACTCTTCTTTAGGGTCAAAATTAGTTACTAAAATTAACCTAGGATCTGTTCCTGCACAGAAGAAAAGAAAGAAAAAAATGGATAAGTTTGAGCAAGATATGGAAGGAGGGAAAACAGACTTTAAAGCAAGAAAAATAATAGTGATCAGTGATTATTAAGTATTTCATTTTAATCCCAAACTGGTTTTTGATGATAATGATAAAGTAGATTATGTGAGATATACTTGAGGAATAAGTGGTAATGAGGTTGAAGATATAATGAAAATAAATGAGATTTGAGCCTGTATGTCCCAAAAGATGTGGACAAGACTGTCATTAATATGGCCAGTCTTGAAATATTCAGTACATATAACTCTCAGTAGAGAAAGTTAATAACTGAGTGAAGTGTCAGGAGATAGGACAGAAAATGGAGAATGAAATCATTTGGAAGAGGAAAATGAAGAGAAACAAGAAAATAGAAATATTGCTACTATTCCTGCTGATAAAAGCATTTTTACTGAAGAAGATTTGAAAGAACTAAAGAAATTAAACACTTATATTTGAAGAATGACAATCAAAAATTCAAATAAAAAAATTGTCAGCTCAACAATTTATTTTTTCTCCTATCTAGAATTCTTAAACAGGATTTTCATGGTTTTCCTTGCTGATTCTGGGAAGTATTTTTTTCACAAATATTATCTCATTTGATCCTCACAGCAGCCCTATTTTTCCCCAATTTTCAGTTAAGGAAACTGAGGCAAATTAGTCAAGTGACTTGCCCAGTGTCACATAGCTACTAAGTGTCCGAGGCTGGATTTGAACTCCAATCTTCCTGACTCCAGGGCCAGCAGTCCAACTCTTGCAACACCTAGCAAATTGAGGGCCAAATTGAGTTTTGCCAGACTATGCAGTGATGCATTGTGAGCTTTTTTTTTTTTAACTTTGATGAAAGAAGGAAGGTCAGATTAATTTTTGAAATACTTGTTGCTTAAAAAATAGAGATTAACCTCATTTCCCATTCTAATTTGATGCTGTTTATTGATACGCATAGTGCTTCTTGAATCATACCTTGGAATGATTCAGCATCAGCAACATTTGACATTGTTGATCACTTTCTTCACCTGAATTTTCACGATATTGTTTTCTCTTGGTTCTCCTGTCTAGCCATTCCTCCATCTACTTCATTATATCTTCATCCACGTAATTCCCACTAATTGCAGGTGTCCCTTAAGGTTTTTTTCTGGGCCCTTTTCTCCTTTCTCTCCACATTTTCTCAGTAATCTCATCAGCTCCTATGGGTCCAATTATCATCTCTTTGCCAATGACTTCCAGATCTATTCTTCCAGCATTCCCCTCTCTCTCCTTAGGTCCAATCCATTGCTAAATTTTGTTGTTTCTTCCTCCACAATATCTCTCACATTGGTTCTCATCTTTCCATTCACATAGCTATCACTTTAGTTCAGGGCCTTGTAATCTTTCACCTGGCAGTAGCCTTTTAATTGGTGAACTCAGCTCAAGTCTCTTCCCAAATCAATTCATCCTCCACGGAGTTGCAGCCATATCACCTAAATTCACCACACACACACACACACACACACACACACACACACACACAAATATTCTTTTTTTAAAATATTTATTTATTTCATTAAATATTTTTCAATTACATTTAAAAATTTTTTAAGATTTATTTTTTTTAAATTTGAGTTCCAAATTCTTTTTCTCCTTCCTACTCCTTGAGAAGACAATGTGATATCAATTATACATGTGAAATCATGCAAAACATGTTTCCATCATATAGATATATATTCAATATACTCCAATAACTCCTTATTGCCTCTAGATTCAAATATAAACTCTTCTATTTTATGTTTAAAGCTGCTCATAACATGGCCCCTCCCTATCTTTCCAGTCTTCTCTCTATTACACTCTCCACACTTTCTGCAACTGAGCCATCCTGATCTACTTGCTTTTCTTCACACACAATGCTCTATCTTCTGTCTCCAGGCCTTTGTTCAGGTTGCTCTTCCTCTTCATCTGAACCTCTTAGAGTCCCTGGCTTCCTTCAATACTTCCTTAAATTCTACCTTCCAGGGCAGCTAGGTGGCTCAGTGGATAGAGCACCAGTCCTGGAGTCAGGAGGACCTGAGTTCAAATCTGACCTCAGACACTCCACACTTACTAGCTGTGTGATCCTGGGCAAATCACTTAACCCCATTGCCTAGCCAAAAAAAAAAAAAAATACCACCTTCCACAAGATTTTTAAATTAATTTTTAATTTTTAAATTAATTTAAATTTAATTTAAATTAAATTATTTATTAATAATAAAATAAAATTAAATAAAATTTAAAAATTTTAATTTTTAAAATAATTAAATCCACTAGAATTGAGAGGCTGGGGAAAGCTTCCTGTAGAAGGCAGGATTTTAATTATGACATAAAGGAAGCTGGGGAGTTCAGTAGTTGGAGCAGACAAGGGAGAACATCCTAGACATGAGGGACAGCCAGAGAAAATGCCCAGAGCCAAGAGATGGAGTGTCTTGTTCATAGCACAGTCAGGAGGCCAGTGCTGCTGGGTCAAAGAGTAAGGTGTAAGAAGACTGGAAGGTAGGAGGGGTTTAGATTATGAAGGCCTTTAAGTGCCAAGCAGAGCATTTTGGTTTTGCTCCTGGAGATAGTAGGGAAGCCTCTGGAGTTTATGTAGAGGACAAAGGGGAGATGGCATGATCAATCAAAATCATTAGTAGAGTTAAAGAGGAAATTGGAGTTATGCTGGTTTAATTGGAGGACTAGACAGCATGCTCGGATTTGTCTTTCCATCTGGGTTATATAGAGTACGCTCAGATATTCCCTGAATGTTTCCAGTCCGACATGTAGGGTTAGTGAGCCTACTCTCGGCCATGAATGACTAAGGATCAGGTTCTATGTGGTGAAAAAGAGTATCCTGGTTGGCTGAGGAATCAGAAGGACTCATCGGTGTTTCTCAGCAACTCAGAAGTTGCTCAGCCAAAATGAATACACCTAGAAAAAGTAGTGATCTCCAGTTTTTCTTCTTTTCCTTCCTGGCAGCAAGTGAGGCAGAACTACTCTAAGCAGCCAAGTAGGAAATAGGGCAGTTCCCCCAAGCCAGTTGTCATTGATCCATGAGTACATATTTCCTCTTTTTCTTCTGGGTTCATTCTTTCCTGATATTAGATGAATAAATATCCTTAGCTGGGGGAGTGCCCAGGTAACCAGGAGGCCATAAGAGGTTCCATAGTCAGAGTCAATAGCAAAATCCACTAGAGTGGTAGTGACCAGAAACATAGGAACCTCCTGAAGACACATGTGGAATGACAGTCACCCAAGGATGGTAGTATATTCAGAGATCATGACCCCTCATGACCAAAAGAAACATCAGCTATGGGCTCTAAAAAAGGCACTGATCCTCAGAACCCACCAGAAAGCTACACCTAAGAGGAACCTCATGAGACCTCCAAGAAGGGAGAAATGGATTTCTGGGGCCAGGAATTAGGAGGTGTTCCGTGTGTACCTTACTACCTTGAGTGTGCAAAGGGTCACTCAAACCTAAAGTACAATGGTATCCTTCAATGACCTTATATTAATAAAAAAGAAAGTGCTCTCTGATTTGGAGAGATTGCTTTGTAACTACTATTTTTGGCATGCCTTCTCAATAAACCTCTTTTTACAAAGCTAATACAATTCTTCTGGGCTGAAAGATAATGAGAATCATATCAGATAAGGGTTCATGAGCAACAGCTCTAGAAACCCACAGTACCTCAGGATTACCCCTTAAAACCTGTGGGAAGAAATAGTCAGCACAGTCTCAGGATTCAGCACAGCAATGTAAATGAGATTTGTGAAAATATCCCCAGAGAGGGTGCTGCTTTACTATCATTCATCTATAACCCATGTATTGAATGACTTTATTTTCCTTTAAATTAAAACTAAATCAGAATGGGATAATAATTTCTCATTCTTATGAATGTTCATTCTTACTCAGTTAAACATCCACTTCAGTGCAAGTTTTGACTAAAATGGAGTTTGTTGTCTCTGGTCTTGATGAATGATGTAGTATTTCTGATGTCATGGGAATTAAATAAAGCCAAATAGAGATGAAAGCAAAATATCGTATTTATTTGGGCAAGCCAACAGTCTTAATGTAATTTAAAGCAGCAGCTATTAGTGTATTAGAATTTTTCCATCAAAATCAATATATTCTACATTGGGTTTTCAGTCTCTGACTTCTCTATGGTGAATGAAATCTACTATGGGCCTATCTCACAAAGACTGGGCCTAATTTTTCCTTTCACATTTGATGGAGTTTGCTGATGAGGTTAATATGAGAAATCAAATATGACCCAATCTTACTAGAAGAGGACAATCAGGAGTAATTTTTTAAATATCAAAAGCCATTACAAGGTTATTGCAGTATATTTCAGCCAAACACATGCCAACACCAACCTTCATACATTTGTACAAGTTATTCTCCATACCTGGAATGCATTTCCTCCTTTCTTTCTCACCAAAAATATTCCTTCAGCATGCAGCTCAGGAGCTTCCCCAATCCCCTAATGTGAAAGTGTTCTTTCCTTCAATTTTCCTAGAGCATTTTATCTGAATCTCTCCTTTGCTGCTGTGACATTCCCAGTGGCATTACTCATCTGTGTACCTGTTGAGTGTAAGTTGAATATAATTCCTTGAGAGCAGGAACTGTTTCAGTTTTGCCTTTTTATTCTCAGAAGGAAGTACAGAGCCTTACATATAATAAATGCCTAATAAATACTTGTTTAATTGGATTGAAACAGACTCTAGCATAAGAGCTTCTGTGTGTTTTCATTATTCTCACAATTAGCCTCAATCCCTTTTCCCAGTAGGTGCTGAGTCATATCTTCCTAGATGGTTTTCCCCTTTCCAAAGCCTTGTCCACATTATTTCAAGTGAGTCTGGAAAATCCACATAAAATGTTTTGGCCCTTCCTTCGTACCAGAGAAGAAATTTGAATTATTATGGTATTAAAAGATAAAGTATGTTGATATTATACAATACTATACATATATTTTATGTATTTCTGAGTTTATAAACTTTTTCTGTGTCATCTGTTGGCCTTTGCATGTCATCTACAGCTTCTGCCAAACTTCCAAAAAATTCCCATTTAATTTTTTATGCTGACCTGAGATATGTGAAAACCCACGATGGGGAAAGTTGAGATGTGGAAGGGATAATTGTAGGCTGATAACAGAGGTAATGAAGTTAGGAGGCATTAATATGTTAACAAGGTGTTAACACTCAGTGATCCCTTACAGAGTGTCAATACATTTCTCTGAGTGAAGCAGAAGAGGCAATATGATTGGCTGGGCTTAAAATGGTCCATACTGATGAATGTTTTAAATAACTAAGTCTTATAAAGAGTTAGGCAGTTTGAGTGAGTGCAGGTCTGTGGAGGAAACCGTTCAAGAAGGAAAAGAGGGTATTACTTTTTCTCTCCCTCAATAGACCACGGCTTCAAGTAGCAAATTACCCATAGACACCCCATCCAACAATCTGAGAGACATTTCCAGAGAGTTCAAATCATAATTGAGGGAGTGAGAACAAGCACACCCCAGAAAGCAATGGACCCTTGTCCTTGGCAGTCACTCAAAGGAGGGAGCAGCTTCCGGGAATAGGATCTCTAGAAACCCAAGAAAGGGCTACCTATGAACTGAAGAGAGAACTTGCCTGAACAATCAGTGATAAAGATGGGGACAAAAACAGGCTCTGGGAAACAGACAGCACAACCTGTCTAATAGTGATCCTTCATCCAGAAAGGATCTTTGGCAGGAATCCAGTAGGAGAGGAGCTATTTCCAGGCTCTGCAATATTATAGTAATAAGTTGCTTTGTTTCCTGTATAAGTCCCTCACTACCGCTGTACTCTGTGCCTTTGATACAAGTTATTTGTTCTACTGGCTGATTGTTAATGGAAAGTACACCAGCAGGGGCCTTTGAGCTACTGTTTTTAGGAGGTGAAGCCACATAGGGTACCTTGTACTACCCTACTCACCAGTTGGAAAGCAAGTTGGTAGAATATCTCCTTGGGAGTGCTAAATGACTCACCTATAGAGCAGTTATCTGCCTACCCTCCCAAAATTATAATACAATAAAAATCCCAAAGCATAAGAAGCTTCAAAAAGTCAGTGACAATCTCTCCTGTACTCCTAACAGATAACCAAAATTGGATATTTTTATTTATAATTCAGTGGAAACAAAGAGCATTTTTAAAAGTAATTTACATTTAATCTCATAGCCACAGGGACAGTTACTTTTCTGAACTTCTTTATTCATGAATCTTTACTGGGGGGTTTTTTCCCCTAGAATTGATAGGTGTTAGTTTCTCATTCTCAACCTTTCTTATATATATTTACAGTAGTCTCCAAAGTTTGTCCTTAATTAAAGAGGACATGACTTGCTGACACATCTTTGGAATATTACTAAGTAACTCATTAAAATGTTAATAGCTTCTGTCTGGACTTATTGATCTTAATGTCAACTCTTCTTAGAATAATAAATAAAGCTGATTTTTATTTTATCTTTTCAACCATACTGAGTGATAAGTAAGGAAAATAATCTTGAAATGGGCACCACGTAAAGATGGTAACCAAGCAGGTCATATGCTAGTCAGTCTTACTGTAGGCAGAGTGAAGCAAAAAAGCCCAGTAAAGTGGTAAGCAGAAGCAACAAACATACTTTTTTTTCAGTATAGTTCTATGTAAATCAATCACCCACCACACCTTTGAAGTCAGCCATCTATTTTCCCAATCTACCAAATATTTACCTTCCTTTTTTCCTACATTAGCATCAGAAACTAAGCAATAGACAACAAACATCAATTTCTTTTAGTATTACCTGCTAAGTAGGACTTAATTCTTATTTGCCCAGACCTTTAGTTCTTTCAGGCCCTAAATCTCTGTGCCCTTGCTCATCTCCATGGCAATAATGGTGGAAGAAGAACCTAAGGGATGCATGATGTGCTTGTCCAAAGGTTATTTACTCTGCTTCTTTAGGATCTTTTCAGTACTTTCAGGCTTCCATTTAATGACTAGAACCATTTGGTAAATTCAATTAAACTGGTAAATTGAAGGTAGCAGTCAGCAAAACCAATTATTTTACTGGTCTGTTCAATTCAGTCAAAACAACTAAACTGGCAGCCCCTTGTAGACACAAACTTGTCTTTACAAAGGTACTTATAGATAACTCATGAAGAATGATGGTTCCCTTCTTAATTCCTTGTGCTTTTGTTTCTTCCCTGAGTGTCAATTCAATGTATTGAGATCTATCCAGACCTAAGTAATATCTGAAAACAAAGGTAAAAACCAAAGTGTATGTGATTTGGATCATCACAATGAGATACTGCGACTAACCCATCTTGCCACCAATCGTGGGCTGTTGTTCATGCTATTTTTTAGTCATGTTCAACTCTTCATGACCCCATTTGGGGTTTTCTTGGCAGAAATACCGGAGTGGTTTGCCATTTTCTTCTCCAGCTCATTTTACAAATGAGAAAACTCAGGCAAACAGGGTTAAGTGACTTGTCCAGGGTCACACAGCTAGTAAGCATCTGAGGCCAGATTTGAACTCAGGTCTTCTTGACTCCAGAGCTTTATCCATTGCACTACCTAGTTGCCTTATCCTGGGCTAGTAGATATCAAACAGGTAACACTATTTCATACCTCAGAGTTTACAGCCAAATCTCATTAGAAAATAGTATTGACATTCCTATTGGTACTACCCAACATTTCCCATTGAATTTGCAATAGTAATAATAATAGGAAGGCAGTTTGGTTTGGTGGAGAGATTACTTTGTCCCTAGCCAGCTCAGAAAGTTTGCATGAGCCTTCAACCCCTCTAGACTTTATCCTTAAAGTCTAGCATATGAAAGTCTGAGTACCTGCCCTTCCTATTACAAGACTCAAAATTGAGACAGCATGAGTATCAGTACTTTGAAAAATGTAAAGTGTCATACAAAACTGGGACACTATTATAATAAGGTCCCTGGAATAGCCAAGTGATATGAGAAAGCCCGAGTCAGTAGGGCATGATGGAAGATGTCATACTGTACCTGAGAAACATAGAAAAAGTAGGTAAATGAATAAAAGTGAGAAATTTCAAGTAGCTCATCCCAAGGAGAGGGAGGGGAAAAGTGAGGAATTCATCTATGAAGGATATTTTAAGCTCTACTTACAAACAGCCAAGCATTATGCTAAATACTGTTCTTAAGGGGCTCACAATCTAACTGGGGAGACATGAAAAGACTATGTACAAACGAGATACATACAGGATAAAATGGAGGTAATCAATAGAGGGAAGGCAAGGGGATCAGGAAAGGCTTCTTGTAAAAGGTAGGGTTTTAGCTAGGACTTGAAGAAAGCCAGGGAGTACAAGAGGCAGAAATGAGGAGGAAAAGCAGTCCAGGCATGGGTAACATCTGGTGAAAATGACCGGAATCTAGAAAGGGAGTGTCTCCTGTGAGGAACCGCAAGAAGACTAATGTGACTGGATGTGGAGTATATGAGGGGAGGGCATAGAAAGGTGCAGAAAGATTGAATGGAGAGGGGAGGGGCAGGTTGTGAAGGACTTTGAATGCCAGAGGATTTTATATTTGAGGCAAAAGAGAGCCACTGGAGTTTTTTGAACAGAGGGTAACATGGTCAAATCTGCACTTTAGGAAGATTAATTTGACATCTGAGTGGAGGATGGACTGGATTGGAAAGAAATTTGAGGCAGGGAGAACAACCAGCAGGTTATTGCAATAATTCAGACATGGATAGATAAGGACCTTCACCAAGGTACAGTCAGTGTTGGGGGAGAGAAGGGGGCATACATGAGAGACGTTATAAAAATAAAATCAACAGGACTTGGCAACAGATTGAATGTGGGGGGGGAGGGGATGAGAGAGAGAAATCAAGGATGACACTAATTTGGAAGCCTTGGTGACTGGGAAAATGGTGGTGCCCTTGACAATAATAGGAAAGTTTAGAAGGAGGAAAAGACATGTTGAGTTCAAAATGTTTACAGGACCCCCAGTCATCTAACAGGCAGTTGGAGATGTCTAGAGGTCAAGACAAAGGTTAAGGCTGGATAAATAAGTTTAGTATAGTTTATATAGTATGTTTATAAGTGCACAAGTATGTTTAGTTTAGTTCTATAATTTGCTTTGCACACATTTGCCTGCTCCCCCATTGTATGTATATACTTGACTTGTATATATTTGTTGTCTCCCTCACTAGAGTGTAAGCAACTTGAGGGCAGGGATGGTCTTGCCTCTTTTTGTATCCTCAGTGCTTAGCACAATACCTAGCACATAGTAGGCACTTAATAAATGTTTATTGATTGATTGATAAGTAGATCTGAGAACCATCAGCACAACGATAATAATTTAAGCCCTCAAGCCATGGAAAATGGTAAGATTACCAAATGAAATAATACAGAGGGAAAAGAGAAGAGGGCCCTGGACAGATCCCTGCAGGACTGAAGATCCAGCAAAGGTGACTGACTACTTAAGCAACCCAGGGTATTTAAGGCAATGTTTCTATAGCAAATCAGAAATAATTAGAAATGATATGTAGAATCATAAATCCATAAGATGCTAAATAGAATACACTACATTACTCAAGCTAGCCAGCACAAGTAATTCTTGTTATGTACATTATTATAATTCCTGACTATATGAGACCCAAGACTCTGGCTAATCTGATACTCCATCAATGAGTCCATTCAGATATAGCTACATTTCACATATAATTCTTAATAAGCATTCATCATATATATGTATATCATAATGGCCCTTTCAAGGCTGCTGCTTTGAATGTCTATTAACAGTGTGTCTTTGTGTGCTTAAACATGAAAACACTGCCTGTACTGTTTATATACAGCCTATATAATTATAAATATTTATCAAAGGGTCATGGCTGACATTTTCCAAATGGTACTTTTGAACTAGATCTTATTTTTTCTGTCTTCCTAGTACAGAAGTCAGATGGGATTAATTCATTTAATTTTGTCTAATAACACACAGCAAAATAATTTCCACTCTCTGATTTATTTGTTGAAGTGGGAGGAAGGGCAAAAGCGAGCAGCTACTGTGTCTGGGAGGGTCCTCTAAGAAACCCAAGCTTTATCTTAAATAAGACACAAAGAATGGAAATAAGTCCACAGTTCACGGGTCAGGGGGGAGGGAGGGAGGAGGAAGCATATAAGAGACAAATCTTAGTAAACCAGAACTCTATTCTTGGATCAGCCCCTAAACTAAAGTAAGACACTTCCGAGAGACAACTGCTTCACATATTAAATGAGGGTAATTCTGCTTGCCCTCTCCCTACCTGACCCCTTTCTACATGGCTCTGCTCAAGGGATACTATGAGTATTCAGGAACTACAATCCCTAATGCATGCTGAGGTCTTGGAATAAAAATCACAAGTGAAAAATATTGATGCAATCAATACTTTGTACTATAATCAATACTAGAATACTTGTACCTAGGGAAAACAAATACTGATGTGATAAAGTTTTGCCAAAGGTAGAAGAAAAATGATCAAGTGCATGGATCGGGCAATTGAAATTTCTTAAATGAGAATGGCAACCTATATATAACAGAGCAAACATAGACCACTTGTGATTATGCATATGCAAGTGATCCATGTTATATGCTTTTACTGATGCTCATATTTGTATTTTGAATTAAGGCTTCTTGTCCTCCCTATTCGACAATACCTGAACAGGACGGTATGCTATCATGTCAAGAACCATGTGCTCTATCAATGAACACTCATTTTTACATTAAGGCAAGTAAAACATAACTAGAAAGGTCAATCTTCCTAAGAAAGAATCACAGAAGAATTACATACTGAATCATAAAAGCCAAATAGAATATGATCATTCTCTACTCTTTGAAGTTGTCTATAGTTCTCTCTTCATGACTGAATACCCAAGTCCAGTGAATAGGAGGTGTAAATTGAAAGTGAATTTAGAAATAATTAAGAATGCTAACCAATATTGTTTTTCTAACACTATCAAGGCATTTCCCTGGTGACAATTTATAATATTTTAACAGATGAAATGAAATATACCAAAGTCTTTTAACTGTTTCTTAATATAGTTTGTAAAGAATAGCTCCTATGGGGCAGCTAGGTGGTGCAGTGGATAGAGCATTGGCCCTGAAATCAGGAGGACCTGAGTTCAAATTTGGCCTCAGACCAAATACTTGACACACTTACTAGCTGTGTGACCCTGGGCAAGTCACTTAACCCCAATTGCCAAAAAAAAAAAAAAAAAAAAGACTAGCTCCTAGCAATCTTGGAATAGGAGTGTTTAAGAGGGATCCCCCTAATAATGGGTTTTTATGAAAGGATATTCATAATACCAACCACTTGAATTATTTATAAGTGCCTAAACTCTTTGACAAAGTTAATGACTTAATAAGTTGTATATGCACTGCAAAACTAACTGATTAACTCAGATAAGTTGAAACCATGAAACCTCCACTAAAGTACTGTTCATAGTGGCATGAAGGTAAACCTGAGTTTTCAAATGCTATGATGGCAAAACACACTTTTTGACAGGACATAAGAAACTAGAAACACTTTCAGTATTGGCCTAATGGCAGACTGTGTGCCCAGCCAACAATTAACAGTAATGATGATGATGATGATGATAACATAGGATTTTAAGAATCACCAAGGGTTTTCTTCATACTAATCCTGTAAAATAGGTAGCACAAATAATATTATCCCTGTTTTACAATTGAGAAAAATGAAACTCAAAGAGATTAATTGGCTTGGTCACACAGCTTTTGGAAGAATTAAACCTGGTCTTCTGACTCCAAGTCCAGGGCTCTTGCCACCATACCACCCAGAGGTTCATCACCCAAAGGCTGGCTATCGGGTGATAAAGTTTCCCAGCTGCAAAAGCTCATGGAACCAATCAATTTAGGCATTAAGGGATTGATCAGCTTCATTTAAGAGTGTAAACACACACACACACATACACACATATGGATACATACATAGATACATATATAAACATGAAATCATTTTAATGGAAACAGCTATTTGATTTCACTCAACTATCATAGTCTAGTCCAACATAGCAACTAGTTACCATTTGCTGGATGGGTGATAGGAGTTTAAGATCCAAATTCAGGCTGTAAAAATCATATAATTATGACAAACAAGAGAACTCAGGTGAGAGATTCAGAGAAAGATGAAGAACAGGAGAATTCGCCTATCTTCAAATACGGTCTATAACAATACGAGGGAGGGGACATAGGTAAGACAGCAAGGAACAAATATTAATGCAACTGATTAGCCAGATGAACTTCCGTGAAACACAAGAATTCAGTCTAGAATGAGTTTTATAGAGACAATAATTGAAAAAGCTAACAGCTTTCCAAACTACTCTACCCACGCACAGTCTATACTATTATGTTAATGAGTAACAGCTATTAGTCAGTCAATAAGCATTTTTTAAAATTTTTATTTTTTATTCTGAACTTAAGAAATAAAACAAGCATTTCCATAACAAAGTAGAATGGGGGAGAGGAGGAGAGGATTGCACGTGAAACTACAGATTATGTACAACTTGCTTTTCCTTTTAAACATATAAAAAAGTTATCAGATAACTTTTATTTCACCACCCCTGCCCTAGAAATGGCTACCATTAGACTTAAATGTGTGTGTATGCATGTGTGTGTGTGTGTGTGAAAAACATACTACATACACACTTCTATTTGTCAGTTCTTTCTCTGGATACAGATAGCATCTTCCTTCATAGGTCGTTTGTATTTAATTTGGGTATTTATAACGGTCAAAATGACTCAGTCGCTCAAAGTTGTTTTTGAAGCAATATCGTTGTTACTACATACATCGTTCTCTTGCTTTTTATTTTTTTCTTTTTCTAGTTTTTTTAGTTGCATGCACAATTCATTGATCTGTTCTTTCTCTTGTTTATTGATGTGCATATTCAGGGATATAGATTTCCCACTAAGCACTACTGTGGTTGCATCCCACAAATTTGGGTGTATTGTTTCATTGTTGTCATTATCTTTAATGAAATTATTTGTTTCTATGACTTGTTTTTTGACCCACTCATTCTTTAGGATTAAATTATTTAGTTTCCAATGAACTTCCAAGACTCTTTTGTAATTTTCATTGCATTAAAGTCCCAAAAGGGTACATGTCATATTTCTGCTTTTGTGCACTTATTTATGAGGTTTTTATGCCCTAATCCATAGTCAATTTTCGTGAAAGTGCCATGTATAGCTAAGAAAAGGTATAATCCTTTCTATTCCCATTCAATTTTCTCTAGAGGTTTATCATATCTAACTTTTTAGAAATTCTATTCATCTCTTTAACTTCTTTTTTAATGGTTAGACTTATCCAGCTTTCAGAGGGGAAAGTTGAGATCCCCCACTTGAAATTTTACTGTCTATTTCCCCCTGTAGGGGCAGTTCAGTGGCACGGTGGATGGAGTGCCAGCCCAGAGTCAGGAGTTCAAATCTGGCCTCAGACACTTACTAGCTTTGTGACCCTGGGCATGTTGCTTAACTCTGTTTCCCTCAGTTACTCATCTGGAAAATGAGCTGGAGAAGGAAATGGCAAACCACTCCAGTATCCTTGCCAAAAAAACAAAAACCAAATAAGATCACAAAGAGTCAGACATGACTGAAAAACAACTGAACAACAACAAATTTCCTCCTGTGATACATTTAACTTTTCCTTTAAGAATTTGGATGCTGTGCCATTTGGTGTGTGTGTGTGTGTGTAATTTACTTCATTGTATATGGTAAATTTTAACAAAATGTAATTTCCCTCATTATCCCTTTAAGTTAGCTCTATTTTTGTTTTGTCTGAGATCATGATTACTACTTCTGCCATTTTACTTCAGCCGAAGCATAATAGATTCTGCTCCAGCCCATTATTTTAATTGTATGTGTGTGTGTATTTTTGTTTCACATGTGTTTCTAGTAAACAGCATATTGTTGGACTTTGATTTCTAATCTATTCTGCTATCCTTTTCTGTTTTATAGGAAAGTTAATCCAATTCACATTCACAGTTATGATTATTGTACATTTCCCTCCATCCTATTTTCTTCTGTTTGTCATTCTTTTTCCCTTTTTTCCCCTTTCCCTCCTCAAAAATCTGTTTTGCTTTGGACTATCATCTCTCTTAATCTGCCTTCTCTCTTACCACACCCCCTCCCTCTTTTTCTTATCCCCTTCCCCTTCCTACTTCCCTTTTAGGTAAGGTAGATTTCTATACCTGAGTGTGTGTGTGTGTGTGTGTGTGTGTGTGTGTGTGTGTGTGTGTGTGTCTATCCTTATCTGTTTAACCAGTTCATATGAGAGTAAGGTTCAATTCAAGTGCTTCCTGCCCCCCCCATTTCTATTTTTCCCACTGTTTCTAAGATATTTAGGCAGTTTTCCTTTATAATTTCTTCAAATATGATATCTTAGGCTCTTTTTCTGATCCTGGCTTTCAGGTAGTCCAATAATTCTTAAATTATCACTCCTTTATATATTCTCTAGATCAATTTTTGATTATATATTTCACATTTTCTTCTTTTTTTTCATTATTTTCCTTTGTTTTATTGTTTCTTAATTTCTTATGGAGTCATTAGCTTCTACTTGCCCAACTTTAATTTTTAAGGAATTATTTTCTTAAATGAGTTTTTGTACCTTTTTCCATTTGGCTAATTTTGCTTTTTAAAGAGTTATTTTAGACATCTTTTACCGTTTGGCCCATTCTTTTTTTTTTTTAAGGTTTTATTTTCTTCAGTATTCTTTTGTGCCTCTTTTATCAAGTTGTTAATTCTCTTTTCATAATTTTCTTACGTTTCTCTTTCTGTTTCCTATTTTTCCTTCTTATTTGATTTTTAAAATCATCTTTTTGCTCTCTTTTTAGCTCTTCCAGGGATTCTTTTGGGCCAGCCTGCACTTTAATTTGAGGCTTTGCTCGTACGTTTTCATGTTGCTTGTCTTCTTCTAAGTTTGTGCCCTTATCTTCCCTGTTAGCATTGTAGCTTTTGTAGTTGTGTTCTTTTTTGTTGTTTGCTCATTTTTCTAGCCTATTTCTTGACTTTCAACTTGATGTTGAAGTTGGACTTTGCTCACCTCAAGAGAGAAGGGCCTGTCCCAAGTGTCAGACATTTTTGTACTGATGTTTTCTTTTCTTTCTTTTTTTTTAGGCAATTGGGGTTAAATGACTTGCCCAGAGTCACACAGCTAGTAAGTGTCAAATGTTTGGCCTGAGGCTGGATTTGAACTCAGGTCCTCCTGACTTCAGGGCCGGTGCTCTATCCACCGGCAGCTAGCTGCCCCTTATACTGCTGTTTTCACAACTAGTTCTGGAGGGCTGTAAGTTTTCAGTGCTTTCCACACCAGGGTGAGATGTGTTCACTGCTCTTTTGGTCTGCACTTTGGTCCTTATCCAGGTAGAGCCCCTGTACCCTTGCAGCTACAAGTGCTAGTGCTCCTCTCTGGCTTGGACCTGTGACCTGGAACTGGGTATGGGGAATGGATTTGCCAGACAGTGCCTGGTCCCTCACCCTGTGCTAGCACAGGGGTTGTCTGTAATCTCTTTCTGACCAGTTGTCCAATATATTTATCACTGCTGGGCTGAGAGCTCCTGAAGTTGCTGCTGCTGCTGTTGTAGGTACCTCCAAGGTCCACCACTGGTGCTGCCGCCGTGTGAGTGGCAGTACCCTGCTCCAGTGTCACAGACCTTTTCTTCCAACCTCCTAAATTGTTTTCAGCTGGAAAAATGTCTCACCCTGACCTTTTCTTGTTCATGCACTCCAAAATTGGATTTGAGACATTATTTTAAAGTTATTTGGAAGGGAATATTAGGAGAGCTTGACTGTAGTGCTTCCTCTACTCCACCACCTTGGCTCTGCCCCCAACTTCATCCATCAGTAGCCTTTTAACTGATCTCTGCAACCCAAGTCTCTCCCAACTCTAATAAATCTTTCACTCAACTATCAAGTGATTTTTCTAAAGTGTCTTCCTCAGTCATTGAATTCCAGGGACTGCCTAGCATCTCTAGACTTAAACATTAAGTCCTTTGTTTAGCATTTAAAATTCTTGATAACTTGGCTTTTCTCTACCTTTCTAGTCTTTTTATTCTTTACTCCTTTTTCACAAACCGTAATCCAACTACACTGGCCTGTTTGCAGTTCAACACTCCATCTCCTGTTTCTCTTTTTTCTTAGTTAAATTTTATTTTTTAATGAACAAATTTCTTTTTCTCTCCCTTACACCTCCCCCTCATAAAAAATAAGAAAAACTAAATCTTTGTAACAAATATACATGGTCAAGCAAAACAAGTTCATACATTTACTATACACCTCATTCTGCATATTGATTCTATCAGGAGTGGATAACCTGCTAGTGCTATAGAATCATGGCTGTCTCATTTCATTAGTCAGAGTTCTTAAGTCTTTAAAAGTTGTTCATTTTTACAATATAATCATTATGTAAATTGTTTTCTTGGTTCTACTCACTTCACTTTACATCAGTTCATAAATCTTGTCAGATTTCTCTGAAATTGTCTCTCTTCAATTTTTTAGAATGCAATAGAATTTCATCACATTCATACATCTTTAATTCATCCAGCCATTCCTCACTTGATGGGTACCCTTTTGAATTCTAGTTCCTTACCATCATAAAAAGAACTACTATAAATATTTTTGTACATATGACTCTTTTTCCTCTTTCTTTGATGTCATTGGGGGCATAGGTCTTTTATGGCATTGCTGAACAGTTTAGTAACTTTTGGGGCATAGTTCCAAATTGCTTTCCAGAATGGCTATAACAATTCACAGATTCAACAACAGTACCAGCTTTTGCCCTCCAGCATTTCCCATTTCCCTTTTTGGGTCAACTTCGCCAATCTGATAAGTATGAGGTAGAGCTTCAGGGTTCCTTTAATTTGCATTTCTCTCATTGGTTTAAAACTTTTTTTTTCTCATATAGCTATTACTAGTTTGAATTTTTTTTTTTACCTAAGAACTACCCTTTCATAGACTTTGATCATTTATCAGTTGAGGAATGACTCTTACTGTTATAAATTTGAATCAGTTCTTTATATGTCTTGGAAATGAGACCTTTATCAGAGAAACTTACTGAAAAGATTTTCCCCGGTTAATTGTTTTACTTTTCATCTTAGCTGCATTATATTGTTTGTGCAAAAACTTTTACATTTTATGTAATCAAAATTGTCCTTTATGTCTTTTCACTGGGTGTCCTCCTGAAAACTCTGGTCCCTTACCTCTTGATTTCCTTGACTCTCTTTAAGATTCATCTTGAACAATCTAAATTAACTGGATGAATATTAAGAAAAATATAAATTGCCAAAATTAAGAGAAGAGGAAATAGAATGCTTAAATAACCCAATCTTAGAAAAAGAAATTTTCTTTTCATTGGCCATTGATGGCCAAGCCATCAATGAACTCCCTAAGAAAAAATCCCCAGGACCAGAATGGATTCACAAGTGAATTCCACCAAACATTTAAGAAAATTGATCCCAGTACTACATAAATTATTTGGAAAAATAGGCAAAGAAGAAGTCCTACTAAATTCATTTTATGACACAAATATGATACTGATACCTAAACTAGGAAGAGCAAAAACAGAAAAAGAAAACTATAGATCAATTTCCCTAATGAATATCGATGAAATTTTTTAAGTGAAACACTAGCAAACAGATTACAGCAATATATCACAAGGATCATACACTATGAACATGTGGGATTTATACCAAGAATGCAGGACTGGCTCAATATTAGGAAATCTATCAGCATAATTCACTATATCAATAACAAAACCAACAGAAATCATATGATAATCTCAATAGATACAGAAAAAGCCTTTGACAAAATACAGCAGCCATTCCTATTAAAAACATTATAGAGCATGAGAATAAATGGAGCTTACCTTAAAATGATAAGTAATATTTATCTAAAACTTCAGCAAGCATTATCTGTAATGGGGATAAGCTAGACATCTTCTCAATAAAATCAGGGGTGAAGCAAGGACAACCATTAGCATCACTATTATACAATATTGTACTAGAGATGCTAGTTATAGCAATAATAAATGAGAATGAGCAATGAGGAAACAAAATTATCACTCTTTGCAGATGATACAATGGAATACTTAGAGAATTCTGGAGAATCAACTAAAAAAACTAGTTGAAATAATTAACAGCTTTAGTAAAGTTGCAAGATATAAAATAAACCCATGTAAATCATTAGCATTTCTATGTATTACCAACAAAATGCAGCAGCAAGAAAGAGAAAAAGAAATTCCATTTGAAATAACTATAGGCAGTATAAAATATTTGGGAATCTCCCTGCCAAGACAAATCCAGGAACTACATGAACACAATTACAAAAATAATTTTCATACAAATAAAGTCAGATCTAAACAATTGATACTTATTCAGTGCCATACTAATCAAACTACCAAAAATAATTTTATAGAACTAGAAAAAACAATAACAAAATTCATCTGGAAGAACAAAAGGTCAAGAATATCAAAGGAATCAATGAAGAAAAATGAAAGAATGTGGCCTAGCACTACCAGATATCAAACTGTATTATAAAGCCGTAATTATCAAAACAATATGACACTGGCTAAGAAATAGAGTAGTGGACCTGTGGAATATGTTAGGTACACAATACTCAGTATTAAGTGTCCGTAGTAATCTAGTTTTTGATAAATCCAAAGATCCAAGCTTTGGGGACAAAAATCTCATTATTTGATGAAAACTGCTGGGAAAACTAGAAAGCAGTGTGGCAGAAACTAGGTATAAACCAACATCTCATACCATATACCAAGATAAGATCAAAGTGAGTGCATGATTTATATATAAAGGGTGATGTCATGAGCAAATTAGGGGAGCATGGAATATCTTCCCTGTCAGATCTATGGATAAGGGAAGAATTTATAACCAAACAAGAGACAGAGAACATTGCTAGTTGTAAAATGGATAGTTTTGATTATATTAAATTAAAAAGATTTTGCACAGACAAATCCAAAGCAGTCAAGATTAAAAGGAAAGCAGAAAACTGGGGGGAAATTTTACAGACAGTTTCTCTGATGAAGGACTCATTTCAAAAATATATAGAGAATTAAGTAAAATTTACATGAATTCAAGTCATTTCCCAATTGAAAAATGGTCAAAGGATATGAACAGGCAGTTTTCAGACAAAGAAATCAAACCTATCTATAGTCATATAAAAAAATGCTCTAAATAACTATTGATTAGAGAAATGCAAATTAAAGCAACTCTGAGGTACCTACCACCTCACTGCTATCAGACTAGCTAATATGACAAAAATGGAAAATGATAAATGTTGGAGGGGATGTGGGAAAACTGAGACACTAATGCATTGTTAGTGGAGTTGTGAACTGATCCAACCATTCCAGAGAGCAATTTAGAACTATGCCCAAAGGGCTATAAAACTACAGCAATACCCATACCATGTCTATACTCCAGAGAGATTTTTTTAAAAAAGGAAAAAGACATGTACACAAGAATATTTATTGTAACTTTTTTTGTGGTGGCAAAGAATTGGGAATTGAGGGAATACTCATCAATAGGGGGCTAGACAAGTTGGTGGTATATGATTTTGATGAAATACTATTGTGCTATAGGAAATTACGAGCAGGAGGTTTTCAGAAAAACCTAGAAAGACTTATAGGAACTGATACAAAGTGAAGTGAGCAGAACCAGGAGAACATTAGACACGGTAATGGTAATGTTGTACAATGATCAACTGTGAATGATTTAGCTATTCTCAGTAAGAGAATGATCTAAGACGATTCCAAAAAACTTATGATGAAAAATGCTATCCACCTCCAGAAAAAAAACTGACAGAGTCTGAATGCAGATTTAAAGCATATTTTTTACTTTCTTGATTTTTCTTTTCTTTTTTTTTAGACTGTGTTTTCTTTCACAGCATGGATAATATGGAAATATATTTTGTATGACTACACATGTGTAATCTATATCAAATTGCTTGCCTTCTCATTGAGGGGGGAGAAGAAAAAAAGGAGGGAGTGAATTTAGAACTCAAAATTTAAAAAAAAAATGTTAAAAATTGTTTTTAGGGGCAGCTAGGTGGTGCAGTGGATAGAGCACCAGCCCTGGATTCAGAAGGACCTGAGTTCAAATCTGGCCTCAGACACATAACACTTACTAGCTGTGTGACCCTGGGCAAGTCACTTAACCCCATTGCCTAGCCCCCCCCAAAAAACTGTTTTTACGTGTAATTGGAAAAGTAAAATATAAAAATTTAAATATATAAATTTATAAATATAAATAAAATAAATTCTATTTATTTTAAAAATGAAAATAAAAAAGGAAATATTTAACAAAATAAATAAAAATACAGTATTACAACAGCAAAAAAAGAAAGACTAAGTCATCTGATAGAGCTGTCTGAAGCCAGATAGTTTCTACAGCTAGTCGAATCTGGTTGGAGGAAAGTAGAATCTTCTGCTACAGCTGTCTGGGCTTATTGCCCTCTAAAGATATCTATATCCTGAGAAAAGGGGATACCTTTCAGGGACAACCATATTGTCCTTTACTGTTCTCTGTAGCTTAAGAGAAGGGGAAAGGCAGGCTTTTGCAGCTATTTTGAGCTATGCTGCTTAACAAAACTATGTTTTATCTGGAAACAGTAATCTAAAGAATACTACAATTAGACTAGAAATGGCATGACAGGCTAATATAACCCTCTTGGTTATAATAAACCTTTATATAACTCTAATAATAAACCTATTGTTTTTGTTATTGAATTGTGTCTGACTCTTTAGGACCCAGGGGACCATACCGTCCATGACACTGGACAATTTGCCATTTCCTTCTCCAATGAATTTAAAGCAAACAGATGTTAAGTGACTTGCTCAGGGTTGCACAGCTACTGTCTGAGGACAAATCTGAACTCAGGTCTTCTGACTCTAGGCCCAGCACTCCATTCATTGAGCCACTCAGCTAAGTCCTAATAATAAACTCAGTATAATAAACTTTAATATAACTCACAACTCCTGTGACTGCCAAGTCTAAAGCTTCTCTCATCACCATTCACTTTCTCGTATGTTTTGTTTCCCTGTATAAGAATATAAGCTCTGTGGGGTTATTGATTCTTTTACTTCTATATTCATGTCTCCAACATATAGCAGTTTGCTTGTCACATAATAGATGTTTAATACATGATTGTTGATTGATGGATTGATAAATGAGCTTGTATTTTATTAATAACAATAGTATCTACATACATCTGAAAATATGCAAATGTGTGTATATTTAATTTTATTAATCTAATTCTATTTTTATTTAATTTTATTAACTTAATTTTATTTGATTTTATTGATATTTAAGTGGACACAATGAATTTCTTTGTTTCACCCCTGATTTTATTGGAAAGGATTGTGGTTTATCTTCATTAGATATAATTGCTAGCTCTTGGATTTAGATAAATACTTTTTATCGTTTTAAGGAAAGGTCTATTCCTCTGCTCTCTAAGATTCTTAACAGAAATGCATATTGTATTTTGTCAAAAAGTTTCTTCTGTGCATATTGATAATACTCACATGATCTTTATTGGTTTTGTTATTAATATAGTTAGTTAAGCTTAGAGTTTTCCTTGTATTAAACTAACCCTGTTCTTTTAGCATAAATACAACTTGTCATAGGGTATATAATCTTTGTGATATGTTTCTGTAGCCTCCTTGCTAATATTGTATTTAAGATATTGACTTCAATGTTCATTAAGGATATTGGCCTATAGTTTTCTTTTTAAGTTTTGACTGTCCAGGTTTTATGCCATTTCTGTGTCACAGAAGGAATTTGGTAAGATTCTTTATTTTGCTATTTTTGCAAACAGTTTATATAATATTGGAATTGATTGTTCCTTGAATGTTTGATAGAATTCACTTGTGAATCCATCTGGTTCTAGAATTTTTTTTCTTTTGGAAGTTTATCTGTGGCCTGTTCAGTATTTCCCTCTGGCATTTTGTTGTTCTAGTTGTCTATTTCTTGTTCTTTTAATTTGAGTATTTTATATTTTTGTAAATACTCATTATGCCATTTAAGTTGTCCACTTTATTGAAATGTAGTTGGACAAAATAGTTTTTAATGATATCCATTATTTTATCTTCATTTATTATAAATTCTCCTTTTTCATTTTTGATACTAGTAATTTTATTTTCATTTTTTCTTCTTTTTGATAGAATTAGAACAGTTTATCTATTTTATGCAGTTATTCTTCAAACAATATTGCTATAACTGTATACAACATTCTCTTGGTTCTGTCCATTTCATTTTTTATTATTTCATGCAAAATCTTTCCATGTTTTTCTAAAATCAAGCTGCTTATCATTTCTTATAGCACAATAGTATTTCATTACATTCATATACCACAAATTGTTCAGCCATTCCCCAATTGATGGGCATCCCCTCAATTTCCAGTTCTTTGCCACTGCAAAGAGAGCTGCTATAAATATTTTGCTATAAATAATATATTATATATTATATATTGCTATAAATAATAAAATAAAATGAAATATCTTTTTACCCAATAGGACACCCCTTTAGTTTCCAATTTGGGGCTTCCACAAAAAAAAAGTAGCTTTAAATACTTTTGTACTAGATCTAATTTCTTTCAGGTACAGACCTAGTAAATGGTAAATCAGCTGAGTAACAGGGTATGCACAGTTTGGTAACTTTCTGGGCATATTTCCAGATTACTTTCCAGAATGGCTAGACACAGTTCCACCGACAGTGTAATAATAATAACAGCTAACATTTATTTAACACCTACAATATATCAAGTGCTTTCAACAAATGTTGTCTCATTCGATCCTCACAACAACCTTGTGCAAGGTAGGTATGATTATTATTCCCATTTTATAGATGAGGAAATTGAGGTAAACGGAGATTAAGTGACTCTCCCAGGATCACACAGTTACATTTGAACTCAGGTCTTCCCGACTCCTGACTCCAGGACCAGCACTCTGTACACTATGGCGCCACTTAGCAGCCTTTACAATGTATGTGCTTCCCCATAGCTTACTCAACTTTTGTCATTTTCTTCTCTTGTCATCTTTGTCAGTGTGATGGGTGTGAGATGGAATCTCGAAGTTGCTTTAATTTGCAGTTCTCTAATTATTAGCTATTTAGAGCATTTTTTTCATATAATTGTTGATAGCTTGAATTTCTTCCTTTGACAACTGTTTGTTCATATCCTTTGACTAGTTATGCATTAAGGAATGGCTTTCAGTCTCGTAAATGTGGGTTAGTTCCTTATATATTTTCCCCAATTACCTGCTTCCCTCTAATTTTTACTATATTAGATTTATTTTACAAAACCTTTAAATTTACATAATCGAAATCTTCCATTTTATCTTGTGTGATTTTCTCTATCACTTGTTTAGTCATGAACAATTTCTTTATCCATAGATTCAAAAGGTAATGTCTTCCTTGCTTCTGTAATTTGTTTATGATGTGCACTTTTAAATCTAAGTCACATAACCATTCATAATTTATCTTATTGTATGTTGTGAGGTGTTGGTCTAACCTAATTTCTACCAGACTCCCAACCTGTTTTCCCAGAATTTTTTGTCATATACTGAGTCCTACCCCAATAACTAAGGTCGTTGGACTTTTCAAACACTGTTTGATTCTGTATTTTGTGCACCTAATCT
Organism: Vombatus ursinus; assembly: GCF_900497805.2. Classification (NCBI taxonomy): domain Eukaryota; kingdom Metazoa; phylum Chordata; class Mammalia; order Diprotodontia; family Vombatidae; genus Vombatus; species Vombatus ursinus. The sequence continues at coordinate 21,745,661 of NW_020954587.1, forward strand.
GTTTCACTGATCACCCTCTCTGTTTAATAACCAGTAACAAATATTTTGATGATTGCTGCTTTGTAGTATAGTTTGAGATCTAGTATCAATAAATGCCATCCCTTCACAGTCTTTCATTATTACCCTTAGAGAGTCTTATTTTTTTTCTCATTTAAATTTCATTTTAATTTTTCTACTTCTACAATATTCTTTTTGGAGTTTGGTCAGTACAGTGCTAAATAGGTAAATTAATTTAGGCAGAATTGTCATTTTTTAAATATTGATTCTACCTACCCACGAGCAATTATATTTCTCCAGTTATTTAGGTTTGTCTTTATTTTTGCACAAGTGTTTCATAGTTAGATTCATATAGTCTTTGGGCAAATCTTGATAGATACACTCCTAAATATTTTATGCCTTTTTTAGTGATTTTTTCATGAAACTTCTCTTCTTAGCTCTTCCTGATGGGTTTTATTGATTATATATAGGAATGCTGATTTTTTAATGAATTTAGCTTATATCCTACAACTTTGATGATGTTATTAATTCATTTAATTTTTAGTTGACTCTAGGGTTCTCTAAGTACCTGATCATATAATCTGAAAAAAACTTTGTCTCCTCTTTGCCTATACTTATTTCCTAGGTTTCTATTTCTTGTCTTATTGTTAATATTTGTTAGTATTTCTAATACTATAGTAAATAGTAGCGGTGATAATGGGAATCCTTACTTCACCTCTAATCTTTTTTTTTTTTTAACGAGGCACTTGGGGTTAAATGACTTGCCCAGAGTCATACAGCTAGTAAGTGTTACGGTATCTGAGGCCGGATTTGAACTCATGTCCTCCTGACTACAGGGCCAATGCTCTATCCACTGTACCACCTAGCTGCCCCTACTTTACCTCCAATCTTATTGGAAAGTCCTCTAGCTTTTCTCCATTACATATATACAAAGCACATTTCAATATAATGTGCAATCATTTACTTTTTTCTTTTTAAGATTTTTACTTAAAGTTTTGAATTCCAAATTCTATCCCTCCCTTCATCTCTTACCTCCCTACTCCCTGAGATGGTAAGTAATGAGATATTGGTTATACATGTGGAATTATGTAAAATATTTTCTTATTCATCATTTTGCACAAGAAGACTCAAAAGAAAAATGAAAGAAAGTGAAATATAGCATGCTTCAATCTGTATTCAAACAATATCAGTTATTTCTCTGGAGGCAAATAGCATGCTTCATCATTAGTAGTTTGGAATTGTCTTGTATCATTGCATTGCTAAGAAAAGCTAAGTTATTCACAATTCTTCATCGAACAATATTGCTGTTACTGTGTACAGCATTCTCCTGGCTCTGTTCACTTTACTCTGCATCAGTTCATGTAAGTCTTTCCAGGTTTTTCTGAAATCATCCTGCTTGTCATTTCTTATAGCACAATAATATTCCATTACAATCATATACCACAGCTTGTTTAGCCATTCCTCAATTGATGGACATCCCTTCCATTTCCAAATCTTAGCCACCACAAAAAGAACTGCTATAAATATTTTTGTACAAATAGGTGCTTTTCCCTTTTTTTTTTTGGATGTCTTTGGGATATAGACCTAGCAGTGGTATTGCTGTGTTAAAGGGTATGCAGTTTTATGGCCCTTTGGCCATAGTTCTAAAATGGTCTCCAGAATGGTTGGATTAATCAATTCATAACTCCACCAACAATGCATCAGTGTCCTAGTTTTCCCACATGCCCTCCAACATCCAACATTTTCTTTTTTTGTCATATTAGCCAATCTGGTAGATGTGAGGTGGTACCTCAGAGTAATCATTTACATTTTGTGAATCATATTTAATTATGAATAATGTATTTAGAAAAGATACTAAAAGATTTTTATCTAAGTTATCCTGCAACTATCATATCAAATATTAAGCCATCTCTGAAGCAAAAACACTAGCAATGAACTTCAAAATGCCTGCATTTTGAAAAATCCATTGCTCATCTCTGCTGAATATTAGTCACACTATTCACACAAGCTAAAGATCATTGAGAAATATAGATTACTAAATACAAATAGGAAAATGCATTCACTGTCAAATAGTGCTCAAAGGATTTCTGTACAAATATAATCCAGATATTAAATTACAGTTCTAAAATTTCACTGTGTGTTATTCTTCTGTTCTTTTTAGATGGGAATTTTTTTCTCTGAATTAGATTAACAGCCTTTCCTTGGCAAATGGAGTCTTTCACCTTTTAAACTATGTCCTATAAATGTTAATTGGCCTCATCAAGGTCAATAAATGTTTGCTCTAGAGAATGGACAGGCATTTCCATTGGAGGTAGGAGGGTGGAGAAACACTTTCAGGAAATTCAATTGCTAATCCAAAACTAAAACAATCTGATAGGGGGCCCAGTAAAATAGATTTATTTTTCCTTGCTAAGGAAAAGAGGAGGTGGGCATGGTCCACAAACAGGGGCACTCTCTTAGTCTTATAAATACACTGGTGTAATTGTCTTACTGCTGCCCTTTGCAATCATCCATCAGCACTGACAACTTCTGCAAAAGTAATAGACTATATATCACACACAGAGTGGAAACATAAATAAACACATTCACTTTTTAAAGGGAATACTTTATTTCATTTTAATAGGCTAGTATTTTCTGGTCAATTACCTTAAGTAGACTTAAACAAATACCAAAAAGATTTTGTATATATGTAATCATGTCCCTGAGCTTCTCCCTCCCACCTCAACCATCACATCTGACTAAGACTGGAACCAAATCTCATATGAGCATGTTCAGTAAAAAATGTTTTCTGTTCAATAGAGGGGCTCCCCCAAAAACCTGCACAGAAGGGCAGAATGTAATCACAAGGTGTTAATGAGGTGTTAAACTAACTGTAGAGATTCTTTTATTAGGTTCAAATACCTCTCTGATTGAAGTAAGAGGAACATACTGGATTGCCCAAGCAAACAAATTAGCCACACCCTTAAGGGCTTTAAATAGCTAAAACAGGGCAAACTCATTGTTCCAGAATCAAAGACATTACAAGCAGTAGTTACCTGCAAAAGACAGGGATGGAGTCTGGGGGGGTGGGGGGTGGGCAGGGAATGTGGCGTCAAGGAAAGGAATTTCTCTTTCCTCCCTGCCTACAACAGCCATTTATCTTCTTTTTTTTTTTTTTTTTTTTTGCACTTAATAGTATTTTATTTTTTTCCAATTACATGTAAAGGTAGTTTTCAACAATTCATTTTGGTAAGATTTTGAGTTCCAAATTTTTCTCCCTCATTCCCTCCCTCCTCCTCAAGACAGCAAGCAATCTGATATGGGCTATACATGTACAGTCATGTTAAACATATTTCCACATTAGTCATGTGAAAGAAGAATCAGAATTAAAAAAAAACATGAGAAAGAAAAAAAGTGAAAATAGTATGCTTTGATCTGTATTCATACTTCATGGTTCTTTCTCTAGATGTGGATGACATTTTCCATCAGGAATCTTTTGGAATTGTCATGAATCATTGTATTGCTGAGAAGAGTTAAGTTTATCATAGTTAATCATAGCACGATATTGCTGTTGCTATGTACAATGTCTTTCTGGTTCTGCTCATCTCACTCAGCATCAGTTCACATAAGTCTTTCCAAGTTTTTCTGAAACCTGCCTGCTCGTCATTTCTTACAGCACAAAGGTATTCTATTACATTCATATCCCACAACTTGTTTAGCCATTCCCCAATTGATGGGCATCCCCTAGATTTCCAATTCTTTGCCACTACAAAAATAGCTGCTATATAAATATCTTTGTACATGTGGGTTCTTTTCCCCTTTTTTTTAAAATGATCTCTTTGGGATATAGACCTAGTAGTGGTATTGCTGGATCAAAGGGTATGCACAGTTTTATGGCCCTTTGAGGACAGTTCCAAATTGAACAGCCATTTATTTATCTATGAAGGGAAGCTTCTAGACCAGTAGGAGACATTGGATTCAGCAGTGAGTAGAAACAGATACCCTAGACAGATATTCTAGGAAGATAGTTACTCAAGAAAGAAAACGGCTTCAAGAACCAATGGCAGTAGAGAAGAGAGTCAGACCACAGAGAGGAATAGACCCTGAGAAATGAGCTGAGCAACCCATCTTGTAGCAACCCTGCTGACAAAGGGAGCTGTGTGAGGACAAAAAAGGATTTCCATTCCCTGCAGTTCCAGTTCTGCATTGCCTTTGCTACACATGTGCTTAACTGCTATTATACTCCGTGTTTGAACTCACTCTTCCCATAGATATATATTTGTGGAGGAATGAACTCAAAATTTAATGGGAAGAATTTTTTAAAAAAAAAAACACTAGAAATCCTTAGTAAATTCCTTAGTAAATTCCTAATTGTGTCTACTGACTGATTGTTCATGAGAAACATATTGGTGGGGGTTCATGAGCTATAGTGTTACTGGGTTACTGGCAAAATTATAAGGCTAGTCCTAGAACCTAGGGTAAATGCTACCCTCTAGGGTATCCAGCCTTCCAGTTCAAGTATATCTTGGGGCAGTACTATTCTGTGGAGATAGGGAAGGTGGGGAAAGAGAAAGAAATTCCTTTATTCCACAGGAAAGTCTTGGCTTGCAATATCTTTAACTTTAGAATTCTGAAATGTATCCAAAGCTTAGTTATTTAAGCCCCATCCAAAGCTTAGTTATTTAAGCCCCTCGGAAGTGTTGTTCACTTCTTGACTTAATCTGAGAGATCTCTTAAAGGAAACAGGGCATAGATGCATCTCCACCAGAAGGAACTCTCCACCATACAGATGTACAGTTTGAAAGAACATTTGAAGCTGCTATTTGAAGGTCATGTAATGGATTAGCAATAGCTATGAATAGTAAGAGATGGAACTTCAACCTCAATAAGGTCTGTCTTCCATCTTTATGGTGTATATAAGGATTGTTGGAGTATGACTCAAAAGACTTGGGTATTAATCTTGACGGTTCCATTAGCCGTCCAAGTGATGCTGGGGAAGTTATTTCAACTCTGAAGGCCTCCTCAATGTGGGAATTTGTTTTCTTTGATGATATGTATTTGTAACTGGTTTGGGGGTTTTTCGTTTGGGTTTTTGCTCTTTCAGTTGGGGAGGGAAAGACAATACAAAATCTAAAGAGAACATAAATTTTAATTTTAAAAACTCTAAAAGCCTCAGTTTCATCACTAATAAAATAAAAGAGTTAGGCTAGAGAATCTTTAGGGTCCCTTCTAGCTCTCATATTCTTTCTTATCTCCTATGCTTTGCAGAAGCTGATCTTTATGGAAAGGTATTTTGAATCTAGCTGCCTACTTGTGGTTTTGTTAAGTTTGGGAGAAGTTTTTGTCTTGCATATTAAGTATCTTTATTCTGGAAGTTCCTCTAGTTTTAACTTTAATTTTTTTTCCTTCTTCTTATTTCCTCCATGATAGGAAAAAAGAAGAAAAGAAATAAACATTTATTAAGTTCCTACTGCTCAGGCACTGTGCTAAGTACTAAGTATTTTACAAATATTTCATTTAATCCTTATAACATCCCTCAGGAATAGGCGCTATCACTATCCTCATTTAACAGTTGAGGAAACTGAGACAACAGATGTTAAATGACTTGTCCAGGGTCATAGAGCTGGTGAGTGTCTAAGACTGGATTTAGACTCAGGTCTTCCTGACTTCAGGCCCATAGCTCCATCAGCCTCTGGGAATATTCCTATCTGACAAAGAAACAAATGGGATACTTTAGAAAATAAAGGCATTTACCACAATGTATATCTGACAGGAGAGGACCAGCCTATATGAATCTGAAAGGCCTTATCATTGAGGAATGAACACCAGGTGATGAATTATTTGGATAGTGGTATTAAACCATCCACTAAGGCTGCATTTGTATCCATAAAAGAAATATCTGAAAAGATGAGCCTTGAATTAATGAAATCTTTAAATTAATTAAATTATATTTTAAGTACAGAAAAACTTTCAGAAAAAATAACCTGGAAGAACCTGCCTTGACAGAACCAAAGCTCAAGTTAAAACCCTCAGACTACCTGTGAGCAGGCCCATGGGAAAGAATTTGTTCTATGAAGTTTGGATTCAGTCAAAGGGCCACACTTGAGGACCTAGAGAGCCACATGTGGCCTTGAGACCATAGGTTCCCCACCCCTTGTTTAAACTCTGGTTCATTGAAGAGAAACACAGGTGAAGAATTCCACAGAGGAAAAAAAATTATGACAGTCTTTGGGAGCATAGTGAAGTGAGGGGGTTCGTGGTATTGACTGGATTATTCTGTTTGGCTCTATTCAAAAAAAAAAGAAAGAAAAAAAAGCAAAAAAGCAGTGGCTTAAGCCTGAATCATTCCTCATGTCTATACTGTTCTGTTTAACTCTATAATTTATCAGTCTTTCACTTTATTTTGTCAGCCTAGGTCAGCTAAAAGAGATATTTTACAGGAAAAAAATTATTATTATTGTTATTATTATAATAATGTTTTAAATGGCCTAATTCTCAATTATCCTTTATCTTAGAGACAAAGGTATGCTCAATCTTCAATCCATTTTCCTCTTTGCTTCTCAGTCTCTGGACTGGTATGACTCCATTTTGTGATAGTTATTATGCCCTATGACTGAACTGGATGCCTTGGGGGGAATACTTTTTTAATATTAATATTCTCATTCTGTCATATATTTTCCTAGTGTCTTTTATATGGGATTTTGATCCAGCATTGAAGGGCACACCCTGATTTTCTCAGGGTCAGAGCATAAGTAACTAACAAAACTCAATCCACCAAAATAAACCAACAAAAAAAAGCACGGGTGAAATGAGGAGCTTGAGGCACCCTATTGAGCCATTATGGGTTTGGGGCTTATGGAGCTCCTCTTCCTTCAAGGATAAAGTATCCCAGTTGTGCCCAACACCAGCAACTGAACTAGTGGGCAAAGCACTCTGTTTTTAATCAGCTTGGAAATTATTCATTCTGTCCCCCTTCCAATACACTTCAAACCTTCTGGAGAAGATGCATTTCTTAGCTACTCTCTGGCTACTCTCCCAATAAAAACAATATGATTCAAAGTCTTTAGGAAAGCAGAAACACAGTGAAAGGTACAGGTAGTACAGGTATGGGCAGAAAGATGATGACATGAAGCCCAAAGTGTGGGACCAATCATTAATCATCCCCAATGGTGTCATACAAGCTGTGTTAGGTGAACTTCAGACCCAGATGGTGTGACTGGGGTGATGGGCTGGGATCCCATTCTCTAGTACTGTAAGTCATGGGGCTGGTTGATGGGGAACAGGAACAAACATACACCAGACAGTTGTCACACAGCAATGCGGGAGGAATCTGGGAAAGATGCATCATGGACCAAAAAGCTAATAGGTTGCGTATTCCAAAACCAGGTTGCCCTGGAAGATGGCTTAGGAAAGGAACAACTCTCTTCTTTAATTGGGACATTCAAATTGCAATAAATATACCTCCTTTTCCTCACCTTTCCCCACTTAATGGGTGGAAGTGGTAAACTCCCAGGCAAAGTCTGAAACAAATAATGGTTTTTGTTTTGATTTAGTCTGTGTCCACAACTGTGATTTCATCATGGTGGGAAATTCTCAGTGTGGAAGTTCCCTCCAGCAATGCAGAGCAGTAATTCTTCTGTAGTTTGTGGTCTAAGAGAGTGAAAACAGTGCCTATGATACTAAAATTCAGTGACTTGCTCATAGTCAATGACTTGTCCATGTCACACAGGACTTGAACTCAGGTCTTCCTGACTCCAAAGCCTCTTTTCTATTCCTATTCCCTCTCAGCTAGAGTAAGAGAAAAGACTAGGACCATTTTCCACTTCCCCAAAGCCCAAGGATCTGCTCATCCTTCTTCCCAGAGCAATTCTTCTGGTTTTAGGCTTGGTCTTGGCAAAGATATTGGACCCTCAGGAGAAAGAAGGGAAGAGAGACCATAGGCTAGGCCAAAAAGGATTGACCATTTCCTACGCTGAGGACAGACCTGGGGTTAGCTGGAACTAAGTGCTTACCTGAATTTTACCTGAGGGGAAAAAAAAAAACCCAAACCTGTTCAGCCTCTATATGCCTTCCCCTCCAGCCCTCCAAGCCCAACACAAACAGATAAGCACTTCTTTTTTTTAATTAAGTTGCAGCCATGGCCAGCTTCTGGAAGAGCTTAAGAAAACTCTGCCCACCCTCCCAAGTTTTCCAGGGAGACCCCAAGTTTAGAGATTTGAGCACTGCATTCTCCCTCCCCTCACCGTCACCCCTCCCTCCTCAGCAATGTTTCGAAACAGAATTCAGTATAAATTCTTGCAAACCAAGTAATTTTGTTCTCTTCCTTCATTCTCTCTGGGCTGTGAGCCCGCTGGAGCCATTAGAACTCTCCAACTTTACCTACAGTGATTTCTCTCTACTTAAGCGTTTCCAGAGAATCCATGGACCGATTCTTTTCAAAATAAACCTTTAAAAACAAACAGACAAACAAACAAACAAGCAAACAAACCTGGGGGCTGGAGAACTAGCCTAACTGTAAAGCTTTCTTAAGGTTTTCTGGAGATTTTATAATCTTTTCTCTTGCTTGCAATAGACTGAAGAGAATATTAAGGGACACACCTTTAGAATACCAACAAAAATTCGTTGGGAATTTTTATTCTCCCACAATGTGCCTGAGGACGATTTCAAATCTCGTCCCAACCTTTATTTAGTGGGAAGCATTTTACCGGTTTTCAGTTTGGAATACACTGGCTCTCTCTCTCCTCCCTATGCTTAGCTTTCAGGCGAGGCCGTTATTTTAGTCGCTTTTCTTTACGATCAAACTACTTGCAAGTCAAAAAAAAAAAAATCACTACCGGATTAGTGTATGCTTTCATGCTCAGAAGAGGAAAGGAATGAGGCTGGTAAATCTGAGTAAAGAGAATGCATACCTTTATGAGTAAACTTGCGTAAAAATGAGTCTGTCTACTGAGAGATCCTCCCTCAGTGATCTGCCTACTTGAAGCTGACAGAAATTTTCGGGGATGGGTTTGGGGGTTGGGGGGTGGAGATCTAGAAGGATATTTTTTTCATGTTCTTGGTTTTCAGGGTTTCACATACTGAAAATGGCATTTACATTTCAGATCTAACTAACAAACTGATATGTCTTCTGATTTTAAATATATTACATTGTTAGTCTAACCATTGAGGTATTGCGGTATACACGTTTGAGTTCGGCTTTTTTTTTTTTTTTTTTTTTTTAAACAGCTCAGAAGTCTTCTCAAATGGGAATTACCTTTCCTCTCTCATCTCTGCCTGGTTAGCTGTAGACTTTGGGGACCGTTTTGTTGAAGTAAAGCCAGGTCTTACCAGAGAGCACATGGACTGCCTTTTCTTTGGAGCGGGATTTGTGAAAACAGTGTTTCTATTAAAGTGGGATGTAGATTTCTCCCAGAAGAAGAAGGCAAGAGTTTGAAAGGTAAATACAAAGACTTCAGCCTGGTATGGCCCTAGGAGTCAGAGATAGTGCTATCCCTACTCCACCTGACTGAACTGTCTTTTCTTTTGGACAGCTAGAAGTGCAAAAAGTTGACACTTCGCATCACCCCTAATACTCTATATTCCATCTCTTTCCCCTTCTGGGACCTTTCTCCCCACAACTCTCTACCCTGAAGTACATTTTTTCCTTGAGTTTTTCTTCAATTTCTCTTGAACAGGGGTGTCGAGAACAATTAAGGGTTGTGTTGAGGGACTAGAGTGTCTCTATGCACTTTCCCAGAGACAAACGAAAAAAGAGACAGTGTCTGGGAGGGGGGTAGCTAAAGGTTTTGCCAAATTTTATAAAAGCAAGAATGGTTTCTTTCTGCTCTAATTAAATCCGCTCTTTTGGTGGTGTATCTACACTCTAATATCAGTGACACTAACGTGTTTTGTCCAGTTAAATACATTACCCTGAGGAAGAAAGAGAGAGGGGAGCATTTATTCATCCACATATTCATTTATTTTTGGTGAGAGATTTTTTCTGATCTCAACCCTTACTATTTCTCTCTCCCTTTAATTTTCTTTCCCCACCCCCTCCCCACCTTATTTCTGTAGTCCTGAGATCCTCAAGTCTTAGCCCTGACCATGAAAGAGAAGTCTGAAGGGACCAAAATCTTTGTCCCTTTGTAAAAAATAAAGAGGAAAATTAGCTTCGAGCTGGTCCTACGTAAATTTGCCCAGAAAACAAGCAGCTGAGGTGACTGGGAGCATAAATAGCCTTCTGGCAAGATTCTGGAGCTTTCTCAATGAAAGAAAAAGACCAAAGAGTGAAGAGAACTGGGTTGATCCATATAGTGCTCTGTTTTTGTGTTTTAAGTTCTGAAAGCAGGAGAACCAAACAGATTTACTTACCTATAGCTATATAGAGTTAAACTCTTAACCTGGGATAATTTTCTTTGGCTGGAAAGAATAACTGTAGATAAGGGAGCTGCACTGAACCCTGGACTTCTTAATTATTATTTGCTTGTTTTTCTTGTCCTGTGAGGGACAATTTACTTTGGCTCCCTGTGAAGTAATAAGGTAATTAAACAAGGAACAGTCTAAGTAAAGCACTTTCGCTAAAGGGATAGCTTCGACTGAAAGAATTTTTTTTTTAATAAAAAGACCTATGTTCTTACTAGTTCTTTACTGTATTTCAAAGAAGTGCAAATATTGTTGTAATCCTCCATCAAAAAGAACAAATTAGTGGCAAATATCTGTAATTTTAAAATATCTCGTATCAATTGACATTTTATTACTATATATTGATGTTATTCTTTGATATACCTTTTTGTGAACAGAAATACAATCTTGTGACAGGTGGCTATCTACATATAGAGAATGAAGTGAAGAATTAATGAAATTGTCCAGAAAATCCTCCCCTCCCGCCCTCGGGAAAAAAAAAAAAACAACTCACCCATCTCTTGTTTGAAATATGGGTGAGGTAAAGGTTGATGGAGTGAGAAGAGTTGGGTGGAATAGCCATGTAATTGACTCATTTTCCACTTTGCTTGGCAGTGTGTTGAATCCCAGCCTTGGGCATCCACGGAGAGACAAATCGGAAGCAGAGAATTAGAAAGTGCCTTCAACTTTCAGTTGTCATCACTTGCTCTTCCTTAAATTTCACCTTAGGGGTTCAATGGAGATGTAGCTTTGAAGTGTCCCCCCCTTCCTAATCCAATGCTAGAAGTGGTAGGCATGCTACCCCTCCCCCACAAAATATAAAAATTATATTACTATAGCACTATCAACAACCAGGGGACTGCCTTCCCAGTAAACCCATAATTTATCTATATAAACATCTGTGAATTTTATCTTCTTGATCTATGATCTCCATTGAAATAAATTTCCGCAAAAGCTGCGTAGCAGGTAAGGAAGGAGCAGAGAAGTGTGGGAGGGGGGCAGTTTGGGGGCATCTGAAGGGTAAAGTCAAACCAGATGTCGAGAGACACAGATCTACTTTCTTTCCCTTTCAAGGTCACAATTCCTTCCAGATCGGTTTTCTGATTTAAAATTTCTAAAGAAGTGAGAGCTCAGAGGTGGGGTAGAGGAGAGGGGGAAGGGGAGGGTAGAGGAATGGGTTTGGTAAATTCTGAGTAAATAAAATGAAAACCTATGTAAGTAAACCTGTGTAAAAATAAGAAGTTTGTCTAGTGAGAGATCCTCCCTCGGTGATCTGCCTACTTGAGGCTGACACCGAAAAGAAGAGTAAGTAATAGTCTCTCTTCCTTATTCTCCCTTGCCTGGTTCCCTTCACTCAAACACTCTTAAACCTCCTTCAAGAAAGAGGATTTTGATCCCAAGGTTACTCCATAATCAGTAAGGCAGACAATTAGTCCAGTTAGAATAGGGCTGGGCCTTAGTGGTTTTCACTACCTCTTCACTTCAATTTCCTCTGGTCTTTAAGTTTACTCCGAGGGTCAGTGAATCAGAGCAGCTGCAGTCTCATGAACATGTGGTTCAGTACTGCTAAGCAAGTGCTTGAATTCCTAAAAGTAAAAAGAATGCATTTACCAGATGAAGAAGGATCCAGGCATCAAGGAGGCACTGCAGATTGCAGTGACCATTGACTGTGATTGTTGCTACCTACCGAAAATGGTACCTGCTAAAAGATTCCCTCACACATTGATCAATTTAACAAAGGTGTGGTTCTTTGGACAGAGAGGTCTCAGAAATGTTTCTGCTTCTAAGTCTTTACCTCCTTCCAGTTTCAGGCTTAGGCACTTTGATCTGTTGTTACTTTGCAACAAGGGTTATTTCAAGCCCCTGGACTCACACAGACAGATGCAGAGGTGGGGGACGAGGGAGTCTAGAGAAACACTTGCATGTGACTGTGGAAAAATTTGCTGAGACCTGGAGAACAGGCATGATATACCAGAGAACTGAACTGCAAGCTTCGTTGATGTGGGTTCTAGTTTCAGCTGTCAGCTAACAATTACTTGTGGGTGTCATTTTGACTCTCCTGGCCTTAGTTGCCTTATTATTTAAGGAGTTTGATCTACTTGATATCAAAAAGGCCCTTCCTAGTCCTAATCTTCTGCAATTTAAGAGTCTGTGGTTACCCATCTGCTTATAACTACACATTGATTAAGTGACTTTCAGGCTAGATGATTTTGAGGTATAAACCCCAGGTAGATAGTTACTAAAATTAACAATATTATACAGTGTTTTTCCCTTTAAACTTGAAGAAAATTGGAATTCAGGTCAGGTGAAATTTTTGTTCCTAAAACCAGATTTTTGTTTTAATTTAGTTTCTTATGGGATCAGGATAATCTTCTTCTAACAAGGAATGAACTCCCTCATCAAAATAAATGGATCGTCAGAACCTCCACAAGTGTAGACTTTGGGAAGGGAAGTCTTACTGGAGTTAGAGAAGAAAGGAAGGAAGATGAGGAATGGAAAATAGTCCAAGGTTCCTGAGTGAGGGGAAGGAGAATATTAAAGGAAGTCTAAGGAAGGGACCTAGCTGATGAGTTTACAAAATGAAACACTATTCTCCTAGAAGAGATTCTCCCCTTTCCAACAAGGTTATTCACAAAGATGAGAAAAATTAACACATTTTTAATTAAAAATTAAAATTGCATACTAGTTCTCTATAAGAACTGGACCCCACTTATATACAAGGGATAAGAATGTTTGAATTTGTTAGTGAAGGAAGTGCCCACTCACAGGAAGATCCTTTTTAAGAGAATCCTTTTAAAATAAAAACTGAACCAAAGTTTGGACTGAAAGACTCTGATGTTTACTTCCTTTCCCCCTCCCCCTACTACTACTACCAATAATAACTGAAGTTTTATAGTACTTTTAAGATTTTTAAAGCCTCACATACCTTGGCTTATTTGATTGTCACAGCAAGGAGGCAGGGAGTGCAGATATTATTGTGAGGCAGGTAATACAGATAGCATTATCCCCACTTTGCAGTAAAAGAAACCGAGGCTTAGAAAAGTTAAGTGACTTGCTCAGGGTCATACAGCTAATGTCAGAAGAGGGATTTGAACCCACATCTTGAGTCTGATTTCAGTGCTCTTTCTGCCTTATACAACTTCTTTAGACATGAACACAGTAATAAATAAATACATTGTATAATAGGCCCTATACTGTATTATATGCATATGAGTCCTACAGTTTTAGAACTTAGCAATCTGTTACCCTAGAATAAGGAAGTCAAAATTTGCCATTTAAAAGACCTTAGAGAGATACCTTGAAAGTTATCTGGCTAGTCCAGGCCTCTCAGATGAGAAAACTAATGCTCAAAATGGCTAAGTACCTGGGCTCTGGGCAAGAAGGGTGGTGAGTTAACCTAACAGCTGGGATTTGAACCCAGGACCTCTTACTCCAAATAAAGTATACTTTCCAATCTTTTGCTGGGCTAGTTAAGAAAGGTAAGAGTTATCATGAGAAACATGGACTTGAAGACAGTCTTCAATACGATATTCGTACATTCATATAAAAACATCATTTAACTATAGGGACACGAACTTCTGTGAGTTGGCTGAATGTCTTAAAGAAAGGGCTCTGAATCTGAAGTCCTAACTCCAAATGTACTACTTTTGTTACTGTGGGTTAGTTAATTGAGGCTATTGTGAAAGTCAGCTGCCTTCTCTGCCAAATAGGCTTAATGATATTTACACTAGGAATATACTTCACAGTGCTATTGTGAGGGGAAAGCACTTGCTATGTTATACATAAACATCAGCTATAATTATGTACTGATAGTACAGATAGGCAGATCAGTTTAACTGTGTATTTATAGTGTGTGTATGTGTACCCATGTGTATGCTATAGCTCACATTTATATGGTACTTTCAAGTAAACAAAGTCTTTTCTCACAATTTATTTCAGTAGTTCAAGGTTCTGTGATTCCCTTCACCAACATGAAACAGAGCTTCTCTATGACTTCTCCAGTAGACTGTCAAATGGATTTGTTGTTATTGAAAAGTCTGTCTCCCTGCAGCCCATCTGGTGATGAGCCAGGCTGGTCTTTGAACAATAGATATAGTTAGTTCAAGGCTTTTCTAGCTTCTGCTTAAAGACTTGTCTTTAAGAACTCTGGGTGAAGTCTCACCCACAATGAGGCATTTTGGGAAGATTTCAGTGGAGATACCTCACAACTATGCTAAGAAAGGCAGATTTGAGATACGAGGGAACCATTAAGAGAGAAAGAGATTGTTCACAGATTTTCTCCAGTCCAGGTATAGGGCCTGTATCTGTCAGGGGAGGCCAAAATATCCAGTGAGCATATCAATTGCTGGAAATAGGCAGACACTGAAACACCAAGAGATTTTTATTTTAACCCTGTCCACCTGCCCCTATGAAAGAATTGCTCAGAGATGTGTGTAAGACAGTTGTGCATTAACATGCTGTGTGCCTGTATTATAAATAGCTGTGTACAATATAGTTTCAGTAATCCCATATGTTCGGATTACTAGTTGCTTAAGAATAGTGTTCACTTTGATTCCAATTTAGTTGTTCTTGGGAGGAACATCAGGTCCCCTGGGAGTGCTCCCCATCCAACAATGCAATTACATATACACGTTCCCTCTCTTTTTTGTTTCACACCTCCCCCTGGAACTCAGCAGAGAATAGACTTTTGAGCTAACAGAGATGTTCAGGAGCTCAACATCACCTTCCCTGAGCTACTGCAAAGCTCTTTTAACAATCTACAATGGCTTGGAGCTACAGAAAAGACCTGGGCTTAACCTCTGAAGCCTCATACTAAATCAAAATCATCTTGGCCAGCAGGATTATACAATCAGATTATCACCTTTTCTCCTGCCCCCTTCTATTCTTCTCTAGTCTCTTCCGATAGGGTCTCTCAGCAACACACTTCTCTGAAACAGACACTTTATTAAGTTGCTGGCTTCTGTTCTGTACTTTGCAGGACCTAAATGACTTTGTTATGTCTCCATTTTTTTTTTTTATTACAAAAATACTCTGAAAACTCCATTTCAGAACTTCCCTCTATTTTCATGAATGTGGAAATGGTGGGGGGACTGTTTGAGGTGGCGTAGGCCTCCTGCTAGGAGGCCAGCAGGTAGGGAGAAAAGAGTCAGAGAGACAGACTTTCCTTTCTACTCCAGTCTATTTCCTTCTGTTCCTCCCTTTTTCTTCTTACACCAATGAAGTTGGGAGAGAGGAAGGAGAAAGGGGAGGGGGAGAGATTTGCTTTCACATTTTTCATTTATAAATGGGAGGTGGGCAAGGTTGGACTTGGAGGACAGAGGTCAGCTTTAATATGGGCCCCTTGTGAAATATTTCCAAATCACAAAATTAATCTTTTGTCTTAGTCTTCCTCTTTTCTCCCACATTTCTCCCATACTCCTGCTTCTTAACCACCACTCCTCTGATCACCTCCCCTTCCTCCCCCTTTTCATTTCTGCCTTTCTCTGGTCTTTTCCATAGGGTCTCTAGCAAGGCCCTTCCCTTCATCTTCCTCCTCCTTTTTCTCTTTCCTTCCCTCCTCTTTCTCTACTCCGTTTCCTCCTCCTTTTCTTTTCTTTTCTCCTTCAATTTCCCTGAATGATTTCTCATAATCTATTCCATGTCATACATATGATATGCATAATGTTATGGATGTAAGAATGCAGAGTTCTTTAACATTTCCAGAGGTCTTGGATGTCTTGGGGAAAATTACCAAAGTGGAAATATAGAAACTGTCATGTGACTTTTGGGAAGAAGGAATGTGGAGGAAGAGAGATTCATTCGTCACCTGCCTCTCTAATCCCCCCCTCCCCATCTCTCTCCTCTCTCTTCTTTTCGCAGAGCAAGAGGGGACTGTCGGACTCCACAGGAAGGCAGGTCTGTAATAAACAAACATACCTAATAAGCACGTGGAAGAAAAACAAACCGACACACAGTCCTCCTTTCCCAGCGGAATCTCCCAGGCAGGAGCACCAAGAAAAGAGGACAGCTGCTGATTTTGACCAGCACCCCTATTCACCCCCATCTCGGACTCTCACTCATTGGCTTTACCTACTCTTGCTACTACTGCTAAGACTGCTGCTGCGGTTTGGAATTGCCTTTTATTCACTCGCCTATGGTTTTGAGACAGTTTTCCCCCTTAGTTAAGGACTAAACAAATCAAATTTTCTTCTCCATATTTTCACCCCCAAATAAAAAAAAGAGAGGAAAGGAAGAAGAAAAATAGAAGAGGGGGAGACAGAGGAAAGGAGAGGGGAGAAAGGGGAGAAGGGGAGAGAGGGAGGGAGAGAGAGAGAGAGAGAGAGAGAGAGAGAGAGAGAGAGAGAGAGAGCCAGTCATTTGATTGCTGATTGACACTAACAACTCCAGAGCATGGTTTCTTGTCGGGCTGCTACAGGGAGAAGAAGCCAGAGCGAGAATTTCCTATCTCAGGTTTTGCTCAATAAGAGTAAATTATCTAAGCCTGAAGAAATCAACTCTCTGGGCAAGAAGACCTCCTGAAGCCTCAGATACTGTTGCCAACGCCACAGCTGTGTCTCCAGTCTGCTTCTCCAGGCCTTTTTTACAAGGCGCGTGCTCTCTCTCTCTCCTTGATCCAGGGGTCTTTCACCTAACTGACTGAACTTCTAACCTGACAACACCTCTTCAGTTTCCTTTCCCTACAGTGCTGCTATCCCTTGCTTTTGTATCTATCACATGCCTGAATTGGCCTATTCAGGAGAATTGATCTTGGTCTTCTTTCTCCTCACTCACCCGCGGCCAAAAGGATCGACTTATTCCTGGCGAACCAGTCCATTGCTAGAAATCTAAACCCTCACACACAGCGGCTGCTGAGCACTGGAGATTTGAAGAGTGGGCCACGTCTAATATAATATGCCCAAAGCAGTGGCACGATGAAGGAGAAGTCCAAGAATGCAGCCAAGACAAGGAGGGAAAAGGAAAATGGAGAATTTTATGAACTGGCCAAGTTGCTACCCCTTCCTTCGGCCATCACCTCTCAGCTAGACAAGGCATCCATCATTCGGCTTACCACCAGCTACCTAAAAATGCGAGCAGTCTTTCCAGAAGGTGAGATGTTCTTTGTCGTCCAGCTGTGGAGAGGAAAGAATGGCCAGCTTTACAAGGAGGTGGAGAGAAGAGAGAACTGAGCGTGGGGGGGGTGGGGGGAGAGTTCTGCTCAGACAGGGAATTGTTGCAGCTCTAGAGACCAGTTAGCGACTGGGGGTGGGGTATGGAAAGGGTGAGAAACAGCTATAGGAACCCTTCTCTGACCTGTGTGTGTAGCTCAAAAAGGCAAGATTACGGCAAGGAGCCTGCTGCACTGAGGTTAGGAAGATGCGAGCACTCGAGGAGCTTTCTCTCGATAAAGCCTGTAGAGAAAGTTGGGGCTGGACAAAGAGAAGGAACAGGATTGGGGTTGGGTGAAAAGGTAAGATGGTGAGAGATGTGCAGGATGCTGAAGCAGAAAAGATAAACCAAACGAATTAGGTTTACCTGAAAGTTAAATCTAACTTCACAGGTTAGCAAAGCTATTTTTCTTCTTTGCTTGTTTTCCTGCTTACCTTTCTTAAGTGGTCTTTCAGCAGGGAGGGGAGAACGAGAACATATTACTGGCTTAACAAACAGCCACACACAAAACTAGCATATAGATTTTTCAATTCCTGAGGTCTACCTCACAACTCCAGGCACGAGTATGTAGTTCTGGGCCTTGCCCCAGAAGCAGAGGATGAGTCCTCACAGGAAAATAGTAGCAGAAGACTTAGCAAATGCATGAAAGGATGTGATGAGTAATTTTAGGATGTCCCCAGATACCTTGTCACTCAGACCTTTCCTTTTTTCCTCCTCTGTAATTCGAAACAGATATAATATGGCAGCCACTGGCAGACTCTGAGTGGGAATCAGTCAGTCAATAAACATTTATTAAGAGCCTACTGGGTGTCAGGCACTGTGCTAAGCACTGGGAATACAAAGTTTAAAAAAAAAAACAGTCCTTGATCTCGAGCTCGGTGTAATGGTAGAGACAACATACCAACAATAATGGTAGAGTACAACCAAGCTACTTAGAGGATAAATTGGAAGTAATGTGTAGGGAAGGCACTAGAATTAAGGAGATTCGGGAAAAGTTTCCTGTAGGTGAGATTTTAGCTGGGACTTGGAAGGGCTGAAAGAAGCAACTCTACAAAAACAGAAAAGACTGAGGTTTTGGAAAAGAGAAAATGGCAGGAGAGGCTAATTTTAATAGTTCTCTTCCCTATTGCTAATATAACGTAGAAAGGAAATCTCCATTTTAAGAACTGGACTTAATGTTCGAAATGATGGCTATGATACTGTCTGAAACAGATTTTTGGGATGTCACACACATACAGCTGGATGACATTTCCCCACTCCTGACTTCTTTCAGCCGTTGCCGATAGGTATAGATGTAAACCAACAAACAAATACATAAGCAACATTTCCTTGAATCCTCTGCGAAGGCAATCTCAAGAGCCTGCCGCCAACGACATGGGCATGACCCCAGCAAGTTACCACGACTAGATCTCGTTTGGGGCTGAAATATAGCTGATAGCTTCCTTTGTAAAATTATTTATCTGCCTTCCTGCCTCCATGGCTGGTTCTGCATTTTTTATGTCCCACACAGGTCTTTCTAAACTCTCGTGATGAGAGATTGCAGTCTGTGGGGAGCACGGAAAGAAAGACGTGCCAGAGAGAGAGAGAGGGCTTCTGAGCGCAGAGCACCAGAGACCCCAATACCAGCCCACCACGACTGAGGCTGTGCGGGTGGTGCCCCGTGGGTAGGAAGAGCAGGTGCAACCACAAGAGACGTCCAACCTTAAGGTCTCTTCCCAGTCCGGAGACCCAAGTGGATTTTCCTTGGAAGCAGGTGGCTATAATTAGTTACATATTACATAACTTGATCTTCTGTGTGGAAGCTAATTAAGATCTGACTTCTCTAACCCCCTTTCCTCCACTCCCCTCCTTTATTTTCCCTTGTGTTTAGTCCCCAGTCTTGAAATTATTTTTATTAGCTTCCCCCAGGGGAATGGGAGAATTTCCTGGGGGAAAGAAACTTCGATAAGAAGTTGGTGGCTTTAAACTCAATGTGCATGGCGGGGGAGGGAGGCACCCGGGATTACGAGGATGAGTGGATGGAAGAGAAGTATTACACTTGATCTGCAAGGGCACAGGAGGGAAAGACTGGAACTTCCGGAACCTCCAACCCAGAGTAGGGAGGGGAAAAGAGAAGGAGAAAAAGAAATAAAATCTAAATTCTCCTAAGGGTTGAACATGACCAGGCTGGCCTGCGATATCAGTGTCAGATAGGTGAGTGCGTGTGTTGGGCTGCTAATGGAAGGTGAGAGAGAGGAAACAGGCCGGCAGAAGCTCCCGCTGTCTTCTGACACCTGCCGTGTCTCCTTTTCCACTTTACACAACACAAGAGCGGAACTTTAGGGAGCCCAGCAGCGATTACTTAGGCTCTGATCCCGGGAGAAGGAAAAATAGTGCTACGCTAATAGGGAAGATATTCTTGACAGTGAGAGTATTTGGACGAATTTCATTTCAGTATCTATCTCTGTGGCTGTGACTCTCTTTGAATTTAGTCTAAGTCTGTGTCTATCTCGGTCTCCTCCTGGTTAACTTTCCTTGAAATTACAAATTTAGTTATACTGGTTACAATCAATTCTCTTGCTCGGCCTCTCAAGCGGGGCTGCACACAAACGCCATCCCACTATAGCAACCACACGCTACCAGACAGTTCCCCCCCGAGAAAGATTTCAAGTGAAAATTTCAGGGGAATAATTTGTCACTTGACTTGTTCTTGAAATTGATGAACGAAATGAAATTAAAATCTGGTTAATGTTCTCGTAAGAGTTTCGCTACGTAAGTGAGGCATCAGGTCTTTGTTCTGTGCCTGGACTCTCTGGGTAAATAGCATTCAAATTTTACCAGCCAGACAAATCCGAAGTATTAATCTGGAACTGCGGGGGGGGGGGGGGCATAGAGAAAATTAAACTAAGATCAGATCAGCTAAAATAAAATAAAAAGATGATAGATGACCTTGATCCCTTCCCCCTCACGAAGGTTAGTTGCTACTTGCAAAACTTATTTGTAAAAACTTTTCTGAATATGACAGACAGGCAGGTTTGGGATTTCTTTTCCTTCTTAAGAACATTTTGCTTCTTTTTCTCCTTTTCTTCTAAGAAACGTGAAATTAATCAGAAGCATATAACTTTAAAAATAATAAAATAAACCATATGAATGAAGGCAAATTCAAATAGTTCTAAGATTAGAATGCAATTTATTAGGGAAAGATGTTTTATGTGATGTGTTATTTAGGGAGTTTCCAAGAAAGTCCCATAGGAATTTGGAAAGGGGTTAATAATTATCAGTGTTGATATCATTACTATATTATTACCATGCCTCTCCAGCTTCTTATTTGAATTGTAGTCTCTTTCTTTGTGGGGAAAAAAAGTAATTTAACCTCAAATTCCAATGGAGAAGTAGAATAGTAATCCTACTTTTTTCGGGAAGGCTTTCCCAAGCATTCTGTTGATTACTTCCTATTTATCCTTCGTATAGTTTGTTGTACATAGCTGTTTGCATATTGTCTCTCCTCTTCCCCTCCCACCCCCACTTAGTTTGAGAACTGGAGAGCAGAGACTCTTTTTTTTTGCCTTTCTTTGTAACCCCAACCCTGAGTACAGTGGCCAACACCGTGCTTAATAAATGCTTATTTTACTGATTGGTTGACTGACTGAATAGTTAAAGTGCACTGATAAATTCAGGTTTTTCTGGAGTTTCTCAGTGGTGAAGGACTCCCTCTTTGTCCTCAGTAGGCGATGGATACAAAGTGGAGGGTCTGGTACCCCTGTTTTCACCTTCTCAGCCTGTGAATTTACCCCGAAACCTGAGAATCAGTCCTAGATTTCTGTGTTCCTTTTCTCTCCACTGTCTTGAGTCCATTAAACTCGGGACAACAACATACTGTATTTAGAGAGGAGAAAAGACCTAGTTTTTTGTGTAAAAAGAGCTCACAAAGCAGCTGAGTAGCGGTTATGGCTAGATCTCTAAAGAGGTAGTCAGGGCACAAATGCACGTGAGAGTGTATCATGCATCTGTGTAGAAAGAGGCACAGACCAGTCAGCAGAAGTTCGTCTCCAAAAAAGTATATAGATGGGAGAACCAGTTCAGGGGAAGGAAGAAATTCTTAACCGCTAAAGAATGAAAGGTATTGGATTGACTTCTACTGGTTGCATAGACTAGCCTAGGCTAGTAGAGTCGTAAAACTTGGGGCTGCTGTTTCCTGATCCGGGACTGGATGACCCCTCTCTCCCTCTCTGGAAAGTGGTTCATCCTCAAGTCCTGAATCCTCAAAGATCAAAATTATAGTGTACATCCTTGGACTAAGGGAGTAGTGATCTCTGAAAGTCATTGCTGCGTTCAAGCTTCGGCAGGTGGGTTATTATTTTATGAATGCATGTTCTAATTAGGTGTTGAGCGCTGGATGGAAATTGAGATATACGGATTGGGTGTTCTTTTCCAGGTTTGAGAAGGGCTTCCATTCCTGCTCCTTACATGTCCCCAGAATACAGCAGAGAAGAAAGTCTAGGACAGAAAAGCAAGCACAGAGCGAGACAGAACAGACACAATCAGAGAAGCTTAGAGATACGTTCACACAGGGACATTAAAAAAAAATGTATATCATTCATTTCCGTAGGCTGCGGATATGCCTTGCACAAAGTAGAGATATAATAAATTGAACTGCATTTGTTATTATTAATATTTTAGATGGAACACCTTTTGGGGGGGGAATGTCCATCAAAAGAAGAATATAATGGAGTTGGGGTACTGTATTCCCAGAAGGCCAGCAGCCTCTCCTAGATTCTCTTCCTCCCCCCCCTGAAAAAATTCTTTTTTTATCCTCCTTTGGTACCTGAGCAGAAGTCCTAAATATTAAGTAGCATTTCCCACCCCCACCCCCCGAATTTGGGGATGGAAAGGAGCAGTGTGAATGATGGGAAAGGATTGTATTTAGGAAGACCTCAATTATGAAAAATTATTTATGAGCTGTTTAATATGGGCGGAGGGAAGCTCCACACAGTTTTAACTTTTACAGCTGAGATCTGAGGTCATAGTAGGAGAAACAGGATTGCTACCGCCGTCAGAGGCAAGCATTAGATCAATGTATAAAGACTGAGATCGTGTATTGGGAGAGAAGAGACTAGGTAGATTAAAGGACATTTTAGCACCAGGTCCTGTCTTCAGATACCGACTTACTTAGGTTGATTTAGGAAAGAGGGTTCTTCTTTGTAAACCACATCTCTCAATCTTCTAGCTATAAGAGCGTGCTCTAATTGAAGATGAAGCTGAAGAAGAGTTCTCTCAAGACTGCTTCCACCCAGGCCCAGTTGAGCATAAGGGCTATAGGAACTATTGGGCAGAAATTTTGGGAACTAAGTACTTTTAGAATCACAAAATAATAGGATTTTCAAGATAGAAATGGGTTTTAAAGGTAGCCTACCTAGGGGCTAACAGGCAAAGAATGAAGGATTTTAAAAAAAAAGTTATTTTTTAAAAAGTTATGTATCTAGTGCTTACGTATAAAATCGGGCTTTAACAAGTACAAAAGTAAAGATAGCTCCTGCCCTCAGATAGGTGGAGATGTCATACATAGAGTAGTTGGGGCCAGGAAACAGTACTCTGGTCCTGGAAGTTATGAGAGCTGCGAGGGGGGCCATAGAGGAGCGGATTGACAGAACCCTTCCAAGACCCGGCAGACTGATTTGATAATGCTTCCAGGAGACGGGGTGGGGGGATTGGGGCAGTGTGCAGCAATTTCAAGACTTGGTGGAGAAGGGTGCTGGCTGAAAAGAAGATGGTGAGGGAGGAGGGAGAGAAATGATGCATAGCACCAGGCTAAAACAGCGGGCCAGGTGAGGCAATTGTCAACGGGGATGGGTGGGGAAAGACAGAAGTTCTGAAAAGGTTAAAATCTTTCTAGGGCATACTTTGCAATCCTGTAACTAGCTAGGCTGTAGAGAAGCCTGGTCTTTAGCTGGATGGCGTGTGGAGAAGAAGCCTGTCCTGGGAAGGTTACAAAGCTGGTTGGCAGAGCTAGAACTAAAACCCAGTTCTCCTGACTCCAAAGGACCAGAGCTGTCCGAGCTACAGCGCTACCTTTCACGTTTTTATGCTGGAGAATTCTCTGCCTTCCTACTGACCTTATCAGCTAGTATACCTATCGAACAATCTAGGGAAAAGAGAAAAGGGTAATGACAAAAAAAAGAGATGTTTAGTATCTCCACCCAGGCGAGGATGAGTCAAAATTAAAGAAGATTGAAGTAGACAAGTACAAACCACCCTATTTTACATTATTTTAATCTTTTAGGAATAAGCTTTTGGGGTTTTTAATTTCTGGTTCAATTATTAATATATTCACTTTTATTCCTCCTTTAATGATGTACATTCAAGGAGTGTCTAAACAGCTTTCTCTTACTCTACATAGAGCAGTTCTAATGGAAAAGACCATTTTATTTGTCAATACAGAGCACTGATACCTTTATGATTCTGTCCTTTGATCTGTGTAAGTCTTGGCTCTTCTCTTCTCTTCCAATCCCTCTCGGGAAGCCCACCCTTCCAACTTCAACCAGATGCTCACTCACTGGGGGACGTCACTGCTTGTTGTGTTCAGCCTCTTTGCCGGGGCATTTATTATCAGAGAGCCCAAAGACAGAAAGTTTCTTGTTCCATACATCCCCATTCCTGAACCTAAGAAGGAAGAAGGATTCGGGTGGCGAGAGAAAATAACAATAACACCAGCATATAGAGGTTACAATCCAACCACAGTGTAGAGAGTTAATGCCAAAACTTCACGTCGCACCTCACCCCACCCCCACCCACAAAACTGGGTTTTTGAGATTTATTCGTGTTGATTTTTTTCTTCTTTAAATGTTCAAGGCCCGAAACTTAAGGAAGCAGGAAGGGGAAATTCTCCAGAACTTAGGAAGACAAGGCCTCCATTCGCCAGAGCTTGTTTTGTTTTTAACTTTTGTTTAAAGCCGAAAATTTGGAACTAAATCCAGAGGGAGGAAGTTACTTTAAACAGGGTGCTAACTAGATAGCAGTATCTTTCGGTCTGGGCGAATTTCCCCGAAGTCACGACCTGGAGGAGATGCCCTTTGGTTCTGTTGCTTTCTGTGGATCCAGAGAAATCCTCTCAGAAAGTCATAGTCCATAAAAGTAGCTCCTCTTTCCCAGGCAATCCTACTGCAAATCTCCTATGGTTCACTTGCCAACCTGCAAAGTTGCCTGGTTCCCTTGGTCTCTAATCTGTGTTTTTTTTGGATAATAAACAATATGGGGGGGGGGGGGGGACAAGGTTTTTTTCTTCTGTAATAGAGACAAACAGGATTACGGCACAGTCCCAAAGAAGTGAAAGTTTAGTGAGAGGGGGAAAGTCCATGTGTTGGGGGCAGGGTGGAGGAGGGTAATTGAGGCATTAACCAGGACTTTATAAGTATGCCATTACACAGGGACATTTATTGGAGACACGGGGCACAGGAATGGGACTGTATATGAAGAAAGAAATCCAACCCTAAGTATCCCAAGGCCTCTGTGAACTTCCTTTCCTCTCCATTTCACTCCTCTTGAGAAAGGCTGGGGCTCTGAGTTTAGAGTATGAGCATCAGGCTGTCTGAAAGAGGACAGAGATGGGAACTAAGATAATAGGAAGGAAAGAAGGAAGAAAGGAAGGAAGAAGGAAATACTTTTAAGTATTTTAGAAAGAAGTGAACCATGGAGCATGCAGCCCCAGCCATGCACTCTAAACTGTTAGAAGAAGAAGAAGAAAAAAAGAACCCTGAGACCTTTTGTATTTCCCACAAAAGCTCAAAATAATCTGTAGCTCCTCAGTTACGATAGCTTCTTTTTTCTTTACTTTTTTCCACTTTGTTTTCAGCACCAGATCCAGAGCTAAGATTCCTCCACATTCCCTTCCCTGTCCTGTTGCTGAATCTCCTTTCAACTTAATACCTGTTCGTCAGAAGACTTTGAAATGTATTGGGGATGGCAAAGTAGGTGGGATGTTCTAGTCAAAATTATTTCTTTAGCTCTTTGTATCCTCACAGGGTTGATAAAGTACAGATATTGTTGTGTAGCAGATAGTGTTTTGAACCTGCAGTCAGGACGACCTACATTCACATCCTGCCTCTGATACTAGCCTAGTGCTCATGGATTTAGTTAACTTTTCTGACCTTTAGTTTCCTCTACTGTTAGTAATACTGTAATCATTTTACATGATTGCTTTGAGGCCTAAATGGGACAGTATATTCAAAGTTATATCAGTTGTTGTCCTATAGCAGTCATCTGGCTGTAAGCTCAGGGAAACTTCTTTACTCTGATATCTGCATACTTCCCAGGTTTGTCTCTGGGCAGGAAGGACTCCCAACAATTAAAATGTTTCCGATTTTCCATAGAAGAACTCATCAGATTGAGTAAACCAAAGTAACTGGCTCAGTTTGGAGATCAAAAACTTAGTGACAGTGTCCTCCTAGTACCACAAGAGAGAAAGCTGATGCTATATAGCAGGCTTTAGAGAAAAGCAAAAGGAAGAAACAGATGATACTTTTATTTGGTAGCTTACTTGCCAGTCAACAGACTATGAACATAAAAAGAAAATATCTGAGCTAAAAAAAAACAAACAAACACGAGAAAACTTGTTGGATCTGAGATCTCAAGAAAGAAATGGGGGCAAGGGAGAAAACCAAGGCTGTTAGAAGATGAAGAAGATTCTGTTTGGGTGGGCTACCACTAAATACAATGTGATTTTTGGGGTGATTTCTCTCCCTGTAACCCCCATGCACATTTTGCAGATTTCAGGGTGTATTTGGTTTAGTAATAACAGATGGGGAAGGGACCAGCTCAGACTCCCACAAATTCAGCAATTCAGGAGTGCCTTGAGATGGAACTGAGGGAGTGGGGGGTAAAAGAAGTCTGAGGCATCCCAGCTCTATCTTCCCAGGTTTCTTGGTTACTAAATTGTGTTGTATACTCCACTCTTCCACTGTGCCTGTGACCCTGCTCCTGAATGGTTGAATACTCCATTTTCATATTTTCATCTGCTGTGGGAGAGAGACAGGGAAAATATCTACAACATTATAATCAGGACTACATACACTGTTAGACATTTTCCATCCCTTTACCCCAAATGAAGGCTGTGGGAAAAGATGGGATCTTTTGGGATCAGAGCTGCAGGAAGCATTCTGGAAATCTGGATTTGGACAAGGAGAGCTTATTGAAAATATGATCAAATTATACTATTCAATGTAATTCAACAAATATTTCTTAAAGAGCTAGTGAGTCAGGGTGGTATAACGGACAGTGAGCAAGCCTTGAAGTCAGGATGATCTGGATTCAAAGTAAACCTTTGACACACACTGGTTGTATGACCCTGGACAAGTAGCTTAACCTCTATGTGCCTCTGGACAGCTCTCTAAGACTATACGTTGTAAACCAATTACTAATCTGTCAGAGGGAGGTTTATCACCAGGAACATGCTATCGATAAAATTATAGATTGAGACAAAAACAGCAACAAAACAAAAATGTATAAGGCACTTCACAAAACATTGGAACACAAAAGTAAAAACCAGAAACCGTGTAAACAAATAAGTAAATAAATGCAAGATACTTTGAGGACTGAGAGAGAAATAACAATAGTGAGACAAGGAAAGGCTTTCCTAAGAAGCTGACACCTCAGCTAAACCTTAAATGAAACCATTCTGAGAGGCACAGGTGAGGACATAATTCCAGGTATGGGGAAAGCCTATGCAGGGGCATAGAGGTATCAAATGGGATGTGGAATATAAAGTTTAGGTATCAACAAGTTGATCAGTTGGTCTGAAAGGTAGGTTCCTAGAGGGAAAAACTGAAATCAATGTGAAAAGGTAGTCTGTAATCAGATTGGGAAGGGATTTCAATGACAAGATGAATAATTTGTATTTTGTTCTATTTTAATCTAAAGAGAAATATGGAGATTTTCAGAAAGGGGAGTGATGTAGTCAGACCTCAGATTCAGAAAGATTATTTTGGCAACTGTATAGAGAAAAGATGAAAAAGGGAGACATTGGAAGCAGGGAAACATAACCTGGTGCCAACCTATATTGCTAGCTTCATTACTTCCTCTACAGTATTCTGCAATCCAGCCTTCTCTCTGGTCCTCACATAGGACACTATCAATTTAGTGCTTTTGTGCTGCCACTCCATTATGCCTGGAATGCACTCCCTTCTCACCTCAGCCTCATAGAATTTTCCTCTTCTTTTAGAATGTAATGCAAACACCATATTCTACATTAAGCCTTTCCTGATGCCCACAACTGCTATCAACTTCCCTTCCAAACTACTCTGTATTTTACCACCTTTTATTTTTTAAATATTTATTCTCTGTATACTTATATGTGTATTTGTTGACTTCTGCACTAGCATATAAGCCCCTTTGCTTGTGACTTGTTAATTGGTTGAGAGGAGGCTATTTCAATTGTTGAGGAAGAGGTATTGGAATTCTGAACTATGGTGATGACTATATAAGCAGAGAGAGAGAAAAGGATGGACAAGGTATACTGTGGAAGTAGAATCTATAAGACTCGGCAATTGACTGGATATGGGGTAAGGGAAAGTGAAAAGAAATCACAGAAAGTCACCTTTCAATAGCACTTTAAGGTTTCCAAAAGTTTTTTCTCACAATATTTTGAAGTTGGTAATATATTATTATACACACTTAACAGGTGTGGAAACTGCATCTCAGAAGTTCTTCATATAAACCCAGGCAAAATGACTTGCTGATGGTCATTTAAATTTGAGTAAACAACTTCCTTTGTCTTCCATTTCAATTAGCTTTGTTAATGTTTGGTGTCAGATTAAGTCACAGTCATTACACCCTCTTTGATTTAGAACTTTGCAAAATTTTCTTGTTAATTCTCATTTGGAATTTCTTTTTTAATTTTTAAAAATTTTATTTATTTTTTGTTGCATTTTGAGTTTCAAGTCATCTCCTTTCTCCCTTCCAACTCCATACTAGAGAAGGCCAACATTTGACAAATTTATGTGAAACCTTAAAATGCATACTTCCATATATCAGTTTTTTCTCTGGAGGTGGATAGCATCTTCCTTCATGTGTCTTTTGTAGATGATTTCAGTATTTATAATACTCAGAATAACTTAGTTATTCACAGTTATTATTCCAACAATATTGCTGTTATTGTATACAACATTCTCTTGGTTTTGCTCATTTTATTCTTCATTATTTCATGCAAGCCTTCCCGTATTTCTCTAAAATCAACCAGCTCATCATTTCTTATAGCACAGTAGTATTCTATCACAATCACGTACCATAACTTGTTTAGCCATTCCCTAATTGATGGACATCAACTTAATTTTGAGATCTTTGCCACCACAAAGAGAGCTGCTGTAAATATTTTAGAATATACAGATTATTTTCCTTTTTCCCTGATCACCTTGGGAAACAGACCTAATAGTGGAATTGCTGGGTCAAAGGCTTTTATAACTCTTTGGGCATAATTCCCTATTGCTCTCCAAAATGGTTGGATCAGTTCCCACTTCCACCAACAATGACAGTGTATCAGTGACCCAATTTTTCCATGTCCCCTACAACATTTGTCATTTTCCCCTTCTATCATTTTAGCCAATTTGATAGGTATGAGACGGTATCTCAAAGATGTTTTAATTCGAATTTCTCTAATCAAGACAGTGTCTTAAGACACTGGGAAGAAGCTCTACCTCACTTCCTGTTACATGTTAAGCAGTAAAACAAATTTCATCTTCCTTCAGGAATCTGATTTTTGACAGGAAGAGGGAGCTGTCAGTAGGATTTTGGAAGGAAGAAAGCATTTTATAGATAGCAAGGGGAACTGAGAAAAGTCTCCTTTAAGAACATAATGGGAAGGAGTAATGATATGGGAGAATCACCAGATCCTAAATCCTGGAATTACTGAGGTCAAGGAACATCATTCAGAGAAGGGAGAGAGACCATTTGAGAGGTGGAAAATAGCAAAAGGTGTCCTCTTCTTTCTGTTATCTAGGAGAGAGATGAAGCAAAGAGGGAAGTATAGCAATAGTTCAGGAAGAAGTTTAAATCTATAAGCTCCTTTTACCTCAAGAAAGCAATTCAAACTGCATGTAGGTTTTACCTGGGACTGCTAACCTGGCTCATGACCTAATAGGGAAGGTCATTGTCACCTAACTTACTACTAATGAAGCAGAGATTGTTGTGAAATATTTCAAAATGTTTCATTCACACCAGGATTACATAATTCCTCTCTCTCTCTCTCTCTCTCTCTCTCCCTCTCTTCCCCTCTCTCCCCCCTCCCTCTCTCTCTCTCTCTCTCTCCCTCTCTCTCTCCCTTTCCCTCCCTCTCCCTCCCCCTTTCCCTCCCTCTCCCTCCCCCTTCCTCCCTCCCTCCCTTTCCCTCTTCCTTCCTCCTTCCTTCCCTCCCTCCCCTAAAAGAAAATGGTGAGCCCCCTTAGAGGATTACTGATTTAAAATATAAATGTAAAAATGAGAGAAGAAGAAGGGAAAGGAGTTTATTTTAATCCATTTGATGCTCAGGACTGATGAAGTTATAAGGGACATGGTTTGTTCCTCCATGGAGTGTGTGTGTGTGTGTGTGTGTGTGTGTGTGTGTGTGTGAAGGAAAAGGTGGTGAAAAGGAGGAAAGAGGCTCTCTCTCTCTAACTTCCACTATGCCACTGGAAAGTAAAGGGTAAACTTTCAGAAAAGGGGTAAGAAGGCAGTGATTGTAGGAGTTGAAGGGATCTATGTGTGTGTTGACTATTTGAGGTCTATGCTGGGTGATTAATGACTATGGGGAAGAAGGATGGTGGCAGTGAAGAAAAAGAAAAAAGATGATGGACTTAATCTTGTTTAGTTCAGGTTAAATTCAAACAAATGTGGGAATTTGCTTTTTAAAATTTTGTTTTCCAGTGAGATGAAATGTTGGTTTGAATGATCTATGTGTTCAACATCTTATATGATACTGAAAGCTAGGGATGGGCAGACCTGCCAGTAGATTTGTAACTTGTCCAGGGGCTATGGGGTAAGAATAAAAGGCATGTTGTGGGAATAAATGCTTGGAGAAAGGTGTGCAGTCATTTAAAAATAATAAAATATATATGCACAATGCAACATGTGTGTATGTGTGTAACATGTACATGTATATATGCCTATGCATGTATATGCAACATACACCCAAATATGCAAAGTGTGTATATATGTATCATGCATGTGTGACATATCTGTATATGCAAATATATGTATGTCTTGTGTATACAGCATATATCTATATATAACATATGTGTGTATATGTGCAACATATATCTATATATGCAACACATGTATATCTGTGTATATACACACAAGTATGTATATCTATGTATATATCTGTGTATATAACATGTGTGTATATATCTGTGTGTATGCAGCATATATCTATATATACAACAGGTATCTATAGATATGCAACATATATGTCTCTGTGTGTAAATATGTAACATATATAGATATGCAATATCTATATATGCTATATATATATTATCTATCTATGTGGGAGAGAGCAAGCAATGAATTTAGAATCAGAGGATCCTAGTTCAATTCACGTGTCTGGTATTCACTGTTATTGTGACCTTAAGCACTGCTTAAGCTGAGGTTTTCTCACCTACAAATTGAAGGGGCTGGACTAGATGATGTCAGCCATAAATCAATGATCCTTTCATCCAACAGGCAGTGTCCTGCTCTCCCCTGTCCCCAATACAAGGGTTAGTGCCCAATGGAATTATATGTAGGACACAGACCCATGTGAAAAGGAAAGGAATCACCAGAAGATATAAACCAATGTAAATTCCAATCAGTTCTCTTTGAAAAGACATTGGAGAGCACAGGGAAATACAAATAATTTGTGTTAGAAAATAAGCCCATTTTCATCTGAAGTATCCTGATAATTGGAACAAAGGTGTGGGTTAAGCTTTTTTTTTCTTTTTGCCTGAATTGTTCATAAAATTTTCACTTGCAATGTTTAGAAACCACTCTTAGAAAGAGCTTGGGCTCTAGTGCTAAATGTAATAGGAATCCTGATGATGTCAGATTTTACTGAAAGTAACTTTTAGTCAATAATTTGTAGGAGAGGTGTACACATTTCACAGTAAAGAACTCAGTGTCAGTTTTCATCCAAGGGTGATTGGCTACCTCAGTCTTGGTTTGATGAAGTCTTCTAGGAACCATTAAGGAAAATCTTCAGAATTCATGGGAGAATTTTATTAGAATTTTTAAAAAAGGTAATTAATAATGAAAAACAACAGAACATATACAAGAGAAAAAAACTCAAAACATAAAGTGATTCCACTTTCTCTCCTTTCCATTTTTTGACATTTGTATTTCAATACTATATTCTCAAAAGAGAATTCCCATCCACATTAGCGACCCAGAGTCCATCTATTTGTTATAGGCATTATAATGCCCAGTTGTTTAATTCATCTTTCCCAGAAACTGCAAACCTTAAGGTTTAAGAGAGGATAGGAGAATAAGAGAAGGGATGAGGGGAAGGAAGGTTTTTTTTTTTAACCAAATTTACCAGGCTTTATATTTCATTTTTCATACCATATTCTCTAAGTTGCTAGTTGAAAGTCCTGGAGTATTTAAGTTCTAGCTTTTTCCATTTTTCTGTCAAATAAAGTTTATGCCAGCTGGCCCCCAGCCCACAGGGGTGCTACAATGATTAATGACCTGCTAATTGCAGGTGGAGGAACAAAACATCAAGAGACTCTAAACAGACAGGCCAACAAGAAGTAATACTAGTGAATGATTGGTAGTATAGCTCTAATTATGAGTAGCAATAATTAGGGAGGAGATATCATTTCTTAGGGTTATCCATTCGGCTGCCAGCCCTATGTGGCGGACAAGAAGGAGACATAATCAAAAGGTCTTCAGCAATGAATGCAGATAAACTATTAGAGATCTTTAATTTTTAAAAAATCCTACTGAACATTGTCCAATTGGCACTCTAGGATTTTGGAGAGGGAGGAAGGGGGGGGGTTGGTAGCTCCCTAATTCCTAAACCTCAGGAATATCATTTCTGGAGATATTATATATTAATTTCTATTAGCCTCAATATGGGAACACTAGAAAGAATTAGAAGGAAGTATCATCTTAACTGAAGAGCTGCTAAATTCCAAAATGCAGGAGACCTCCTGTAATCCTCTTCTGGTTTTCTGACTCCTGAATCAGCTGCCATGTTCAGATGCTGAAGTCTGGGAAAAGTTTTCAGACAGTCCCTTTATTTGGTCCAACCCATCAACAAGAAAACCAGCTTTGAGAGCAGCTCCAAGATGCTTTGGGCTGGACTGCTGGAAAGTTATCCCTGATTCTTCCTGGCTATATCCAGAAAAGATACTCACAAACAGGAGTCTGGTGTCCCCCTGCAAAAGCCCCTCATCCAAACTGAGGATATAGTCCAGATCATTCAAACCAGCATTTCATCTCATTGAAAAACAAAATTTTAAAAAGCAAAATCCCACACTGGTTTGAATTTAACCCAAACTAAGCCAAACCAAATTATGTTTTGTTTTGTTTTTTTTTTAAATCTGGGTAAGTGCCTAAATATTCCTATTTGCTGAACAGCATCCAGATTTTTTTTTTGTTTCAACCCCTGATGAGCTTGCCTCTTACTTACTCAAGGCAATGGGGCCTCTTCAAAACTTTCCCCTAATCCTCTGAGTTATTAAATTCAGGATGCCTGAAAGACACTCTCCTCTCCAGGAAAAGAAAATAGTCTAGTAATTGTATAGAGAATTTAATAGAAACTTAGCACAGTGCTTGACACATAGTAGGAACTTAATAAAATTTTACTGATCAATTGGTTGAATTTTGACGAAGGCTGGGAGCTTAGGGGTGAAGCAATAAAAAGAGGCAATGCCACTTGCCAGTATTTTTTAGACAGACCCAAACTCCACCTGATCTAGTGCCTGTCCCTACTCACTGAACCCTCAGTGTTTTCCAACTTAAAAATGACTCCCTAAAAGAAGTTGTTTTTTTTTTAATTGGGAGACATCTACACATTCACTCTGGAGCACAGTAGGGTAGAAGCTGCTAGGTGGTGCAGTTGATAGAGCACAAGGTTTGGCGCCAGGAAGATCTGAGTTCAAACCTAGCCTCAGACACTTACTAGCAGTGGGACCCTGGGCAAGTCACTTAACTCCCATTTGTCTCAGTTCCTTATCTGTAAAATGAGCTGGAGAAGGAAATGGCAAACCACTCCAGTATCTTTGCCAAGAAAATTTCATGGACTATGGGATCACATAGAGTCAGACACAACTTAACAACAACATGCTCTTAGAGAGAATAATAGTTTTTTTGTTTGTTTGTTTGTTTTTGAGGCAGCTAGGTGGTTCCAGCGGCGCTGGGCCTGGAGTCAGGAAGACCTAAGTTCAAGTCCAGCCTCAGACACTTACTAGCTGTATGACCCTGTGCAAGTCACTTAACCTCTGCCTTAATCCACTGAAAAAGGAAATGGCTAACCACTTCAGTGTCTTTGCCAAGAAAACCCAATGGACATATTGGAATGCTGTGGTCCATAGGGTTGATGAACAACAACCAGGGAAGGGAAGCAAGTTGGATCTGCAGTAATAGCTTGGGGTAGAGATCCAGAGAAAATGCAGTTGAGGAGGCATTTATATAAAACCCACAAGCTCATTCCTCTCCCCAACCAGGACCTGAAAGACCTTTCAATTTTGGTTCTTTCAGCCCAATTGGTGTGCCTAAATTCTCAACATAGGTTCTGCTTGAAACAGCTTTCCTATCTTTTTCTGGAAGAAGGGGTATGGATGGGTGGCAATGCACCATTTCTGGAAACAGAGTCAAGTAGGCTTGGGAGCAAGCTATAATTTGAGACAAGGATTTGGGGAATGAGCTCTCTTCCTTGATGGATAACCAAAATGCCAAAAGAAACCATCCAGGTCACAAACTTTTCTTTTGCTGTGACTGCACTCTGGTCAGATACTGTATTGCTACAAGGACCTATCTTGCCTCATTCTTGTTTGATACCTGCGATTTGTCCATGCTCAGTTGAGGAAAATGGAAGACACATCCTCAGTCAGGTCCCTTATTTCAGATCCCCACCCTTAGCACCCCCAGATCAGTTGCATGGAGTTTGCAACTTCATCCTGTTTTCAAGAGCTGATATTTGAAACTCTTTGGCTTCTCTCTCAGGGCTGTTCAAAGAAAAACCCAAAGTTCTTTACAAGGCCACTGGCACTTTGCAATTGGGGAAAGAGATAAGGTAGCTAAGCAGGATTAGTATAAGGCAAAAATGCATTTTTCTTTTGGTGAGCTTTTTGCAAGTGAGGGGGCCTTTGGAGATCCAAGAGGGAAGAATAGAGTTTTGCTTCTAGCAAATTAGATTAATTAATTCTAGCAAATTAGTGGTTAGGGTAGTCCTATGTTATTAGATACTAGCCAGAAATATTAGCTGATTGATGAGTTCTCTATACCTTCCCTTTCTCTTCCTCTCTTTTCCTGACTTCATCTGTCAGTCCTCTCTTCCTCCCTCCCCATCTCTTCCTCACCTTTCTCCCTTCCCCCCCCCTTTTTTTCTGTCTCCCTTTCTCTCCCCCCCCATCTCTCTCTCCTCCCTTTCCTTCCCTTCCCTCTATCTTCACTCCCCTCACCCACAAACCTAGTGAAGTTTTCAAGTTCTGGCTCAAGATTCTCTGATGGTTCCCCATGTTTTGGTAGTATTCTTTGAAAACTCCTTTTTTTAATTTCCAAGTTCTCCACCCACTTCTGCCATCCATCCTCATCCCCTACTGCCACAAACTTGGCTAGTGCAGAAAGTGACTATTGTCTTTGACCGAGGGATGAACTATTGGGGCAGACGAACCTGCCAAGGAGTTACCAAAAGCATAGGCATTAGTACTGGTTTTAGTAGTAGTAAGAGGGAGGCGTGTGAGAGAGTTACGTTGGCCGCTGTGGCCGCGAAATCCTTTGCCCCCAATCAGTGAGTTTCTGGCAAGGAAGTCGATAGCAGTGGGCAATCGTTTCCTCTGAAATGGAAAACTGCAATATAAAGTTGGCACTGTGTCTGAGAAGACAGGGTTCCTGTTGATGACTGGGGGTGGGGTTCAGAAGGGAATTTAAACTGGAAAGAAAAGTCCACTTTTAATTCCTGGGAAATGCTTTCCGGAAAGAATGCTGTGCTCTTGCTGCCTAGGATTTTTCTTTCTTTGAAAAAAATCAAAGTCCCAAGCAGAAAAAGTTAGAGATTGGGGAAGAGGGAAGTGAACTCTTTTAGGAGATATTTAGTGTCAAACACACACACACCCACACCCACACCCACCCACACCCACACACACACACACACACACACACACACACACACACACACCCTTCCCATAAAACAACAACTTCAGATCTGTGAAAAAGTCTAGGAAAGATCCATGGGCTGCTTTTCTTGGCTCTGATAATGGTGGTCAGAGCTAGGGAGCGGAAGAAGAACAGAGATGAAGCAAGAGACTCACTATTCCACCATCACCATCCAAAATTAAATGCAATAGAATATACTTTAATTCTTTTTTCTTTTTAGCCTTCCCTAGGGGTGGGAGCTGGGGCCCTAGGAAGACGACCACCCAACTGGTGTGGGAAGCAGCCTCTGGAGGCCAGCTGTCTCCATTCAAATCGTTTCATTTCAGATTTAGAAATCACAGGGTGGATCTGTTTGTGGCTCAGGGACTCACTTCCTGTGCTTCAATATAAAGACTGGAAGAATGTTGGAAACATCCGTGTTTAGTCTTGGGCTTCTTCATGATCTGAATTTTATTATTCTTTTCCTCGATTTTCAGGTTTGGGGGACGCCTGGGGACAACCGAGTCAGATCGAACCACTGGACAATGTGGCTAAAGAACTGGGATCTCACTTGCTGCAGGTAGAGCTCGTTTGCACCTGGCATGAGAGGTGCTGTTTGGGTGAAGGGTGTGAATGTTAGTTTTCAATGTGAGTATTGGTCTCCACCCAACGTGTTTGCCTGTCTCTGAGGATTTCAAATGCAGCATCTTCCAGCAACAGAACTCTACCTCTAAGAGAGAGCCCCGGGGGGCAAGCTGCTCTGTAAGGCCATCAGCTTCCATTCGGGAAGCAGTTGACCTGCTATTTTATGTTATTTTTATTCTGAACTTAACAAAAAAAAAATACAAAAACAAAATAAATAAATAAGAGGAGCATTGCTATATACAAAGTAGAAGAGAAAAAGGAGATTTCAAGGAAATCACAAATCTATATTTCTTACCATTAGCTTTTTAGTATATGACAAATTCAACCTGTTATTTTCAATGCTATGTCCACTGACCTTCCTTCTGTTTTTGTAGTTTTAAAATGCTTCAATGACCTTCCTTTCTTACTTTTCTTTCTTTTTTTTATTTTGTTAAGCCTATCACTATTCCCCCTCTACCCTCCCAACTTCCCCTGAAAAAAAAGGAAAGAAAAACAACTTTTTTGTTTCAAATATGCAATGTCAAATCCCCACATTGTCCATGAAATG
Organism: Vombatus ursinus; assembly: GCF_900497805.2. Classification (NCBI taxonomy): domain Eukaryota; kingdom Metazoa; phylum Chordata; class Mammalia; order Diprotodontia; family Vombatidae; genus Vombatus; species Vombatus ursinus. Next base: position 21,782,628 of record NW_020954587.1, read on the forward strand.
ACAATGTTATGTTATTCTGCAACATGAATTTTTCACCTCTCTGTCAGGAAGGTGGGTAGTGTGTTTATTTCATTATCAGACAACTGTAATCTTGCTTGGTCATTGCATTGATGAGAGTCCTTAAGTCTTTCTTAGTTGTTTTGTTTTTATTTATAATTTTATTTACACATTTACTATTTGTTATTATTATAAAAATTACTCTCCAGGTTCTGCTCATTTCACTCTTCATCAATTGTTACAAGTCTTGCCAGGTTAGTCTTGAAACTAGCCCTTCAGATATGAAGAGACATTTTTTCAAAAGAATCAACAACTACATGAAGAAATACTCTAAATCCCTAATAATTAGAGAAATGAACATCAAAATAACTTTAAGATTCTGCCTTACACTTACCGGAAAGGGAAAGATGATGCAAGATAGTGAATGTTGGAGGGACACTTGCGCTCTGTTGTTGGAACTGTGAATCGGTCCAGTCATTCTGGAAAGCAACTTGGAACCAAGCCCCCAAATTTGCCTAACTGGGCACATCTTTTAATCCAGTGATATTGCTGCTAGGTCTATACCTCCAAAGAGATAAAATAAAAGAGGACAAGAATCCAAAAAAACCACAAAACATTTATAGCAGCTCTTTTCATAGTAACCTAAAACAGCAAACTAAGGGGGTAGTTTCCTATGGGTGAATGTCTAAATAAATCATGGTCTATGACTATAATGGCATATATAATAAAATGGACAGTTTCGCTGAAAACTGGAAAGACCTCTATAAAATGTTGCATAGTGGAGTGAGCAGAGAAAGGAGAATAATTTAGACCATGACAATATTATGGAGGAAAGCAACTTTGAAAGACTTTTTGACAAAGAGGTGATCGGACTTAAAAATACAGAATGAGACATACCTTTTTGGACAGGTGGGAGTTTTGTTGTTGTTGTTGTTGTTTTGTTGGACTATGCATATATATTATGATGGTTTTATTTTTCATTTCTAATTATTCAAATGAGGTGGCAGTGAGAGAGAGATAATAAATACTTTAAAAAGCTCTTTAATAATTTCTGTGATTTCATCAATATAGGGAACTCCCAGGTGAGGAAAGCCCCTCTACCAATGCAGGGATACATTTTCTCCATAACTTACAGTCTTAGCCTAAGGCACTGAGAGGTTAAATAACTTGCCCAGGGTCATATGGCCACTCTGTCAAAACCAGATCTGGGCTCCAAGGTCAGTTCTCTGTCTACTATGCAACTACTATCGTGCTATGAAATAATATTCCATTACATTCACGTCCCATAATTTGTTCAACTATTCTCTCATTGATGGGTACATTCTTAGATCTTTGCTACTGCAAAAAAAGCACGTGTGTATGTATGTATATGCACACATGTGCTTTTTAAATAATGTATATATACACACATATGTTTTATGTATGTGCATGTATATATAAGCATATGTGTATATTCACATATGTCTATGTGCGTATATGTGTGTGTGCGCATGCAAATATATATCAGTCAATAAATATTTATTGTCTACCAAGTGCTAAGTATGTGCTAAGTACCAGGTATGCAAATACAAAAAAGAAAGCCAGTTCCTGCTCTCAAGAAGTTTACAATCTACACACAAAAGGAAACTGAAAAGGAGAGGAAATATATGTCCGGGTATATGTATGTATATGTATACCTATATACATATGGGTCCTTTTCCTCTTTGCTTGATCTCTTTGAGGTACTGGCCTAGTTGAGTATAGTTCCAAATTGCTTCACAGAATGTTTTGACCAGCCATTTTAGTGAAAGGCTTGCATCAATGTCGTATGAAGGGGCTAGTGGCACTTTAAATTGGCAAGGACTTCCTCTGTGAGGGTCAGACCAAGTACACTTGTACTTGTGCTTGTACTAAGCCCAGTACACTTAAACCCACACACACACTGCCTTCCAAGGCAGAAACATTTATGGTATTAGAATAAACCATTAGTGATGTTCCACAATTAGGTACTGAAATTTGAAAGCATACAGTGAGTATGCATGTGTAGGAGAGAGGGCAGCAAGAGATGGGAAAGACATGGAGCTACAATAGTAATAACCGCAAGAACTGATGTTTCTATAACTCTGAACTTTATATCATCTCATATATGCCTTGCAACAGCCCTTGAAGTTAAGTACTGCAAGCACTTTCATTTTACAAAAGAAAAAACAGGCTCAGGAAGGATTCAGTAAAGGATTCATGATTCTTTATGACCTTGGAATTTTAGAGTTAGTGATTATCTATTAAACCCAATCATTTTACAGATTAAGAAACCAGATTCAGATTAATAATGTAACAACTCACATTTCTTTAGGCCTTTAAGTGTTTGAAAGTGCTTTCTTCACAATACCCTGGTGAGTTATATAATACAAGAATTATTCACCCCTTTTTCAGAGACTGTTCTGAAAGGTTAATGTGCCCAAGGTCACAGAGATAACAAATCTAAGATTCAATCTCAGGGTTTATTTGTTTTGTTTTACTGCAGCCTTCTCGCACTGCAGATGTCTGGCAGAACCAATCTGTTGAGATAATTTTTTGTTTGACTTTAGTCTTAGAGACTTGTAGCCTTTCTGCAGAACACCTCACTCGAAGTCCAGTTCTTCCTTGGAATCTTCTCTGGCTCCAGTAGTTAAGGGATAGCCAACTATGCCACCCTATGCTATGTTATGTCTTGTCTTTAAAGCCTGTAATTTTCCCAAATTAAGTAACATTGATCTAACAGATCCAATTAATTTGTGAAGAATGGTGAGTGGGACATTTTTTTCCTCCCAATTAAGACAAGGAGAAAATTTAAAAACATTGGCATTTTCAAATATGTAGGTGTCTCAATATTTAAAAAGGTTTTTCTATAATGCTATGAACAGCTTGATTTAGATGTCTCTGAACCCAAAATTTGTATATGCTATTCTAAAATGCGTTCTAAAAACTAGTTTATATTTTGCTTTTACATGCTGTTCTATACTTTGAAATATGTCCACACATGCATATACACATACATACGTATTAACTATTGAAAGTGAAACAGTACCTACCAAATCTCAGGAAACTTGGGATAAGAGCAAATTAGATTTCCTTATATGTTATTAAACAGAAGACACAAAAACAGAGAATAAGAATTCAAACGCCAGTGTTTGATGGGATAGTTTTGACTTCAGGTGTTCGGACAGGCAGGCAGGCAGGCAGGCAGCAATCCTGACACTTAAAAACACAGATCCTAAAAAGTGTTTTTGCTCTTGGTACCCTTGTTTGATTTGTTTTAAATTTGTGTAAGAGGAAGGGATAATTTCATGGAAAGATTCAAAACTCATAGTATTTATTACATTAAGTAAATATGTATTTAGGCAGGGCTAGGTAATGGTTATCTTGGAGCCATTCCCACGTCTCCTCCCTTCCACACGACTCATTATTAGCTCACTTTAAAATACACACACTGTATTTTTAATATTTTTATTCTTGTGCATATTATAAATGTCACCAACAAGGGCAAAATGCTATGAATTTTAATGAAAACTTTTTAAGTAAATAGTTTCACCCAATCAATGATATAATGATTATGGTGAAAATGGAATTATTGTGTAATCGGTGAATTATATAATTCTGAGATTTGTAAGTATACAAACCAACACCAGTCTTTAAAATTTATATTTGATTATTACTACAGGCTTTGAGAATTTGAATAACAATCATTTTTCTTTCTATCTACAGAATAATCTATGTGCTATTTTCTCATTGAATTTTTCTCAAAGCAATTATTTTAAAATTATGCAAAGAAATCCATCAATGTTTTTCTTACTTTATTTAAAAATTTTTTCAATAGTTGATACTTTGGAATGCCCTGGTTCATCTAGAAGGTATTTATGATGGAGGTGTTAATGTCAACTCTATAATAGGCTAATTGACAAAGTATTTCAAGCAAAACTGTATTTGAGAGAACAGAATGTAATTATTCCTTTCAAATGTCAATATTGCTACTAATTTTTTATTAATATTCCAAAATAGAGGTAAAAGTCAAACTGCAATATGGTTTCAATTCCATATTGTAAAAGTAGAATTTGTAGGCCACAAATTAATTTGGAATTTTTTTTTTTAATTGAAGGGTAGAATATGCCACTCTTTAAAGAAAAACAGTTATTCTTTTAATTTTGGTTCAGAAGAAATGCAAATGGACAAATAAAGACAATTATATATTCTTTGTACTTAAGAAATTATTTCTCTTTTCAAAACATGTCATTTCCTCCATTTTCACATATGTAATTATTTTTTTTTCTCTGTGATAAACTTCTATAATTTTCCATGAAATAGTTTTTGGGAAGGAAGTGATAACTGTCTAATCAGTGATTTTTAAAATATCGTTTGTTTAGTCTTTTCCAGAAATAGGCATCTTTTTTCATTCCCAATTTTGCATTTATTACTTTTTTTCATTTATTACTTTTTTACATTTCAATCTTCAAATAATTATTCAGCAGACATCACATTTAAAAAAACAAATCATTTTCGTTATTTAAGAGAATTTTTAAAAGAATAATTTCATTATTTAATTTTTGAAAAAACCTTTTTTTTTTTTGAAGAATAGGTAACAAATATAATCAAGCATTATTTAGGGAATGCTTGAAAATTAAATGTATGCCAAAGTGGTATAAATTATTTCTACCAATTATGACATAAAATTGTCTTTATGATCCTAGATTTCCCTTATGACATTTCTCAGGGTTTGTGGTAGATGATTTAAAAAAAATCAATAGAAGCAGCAAAGCTATTACTTCTGTGCAAAGTGCATTAGTATGCACTAATATTAAGCACAAATTCAGTGAGTGCAGATTCAAGAATGTTTTAAAATCATTTTTTCAGAAAGTATGCCACTCAAGAGGAAGGATCATAACAATTTTATATGGTGGTATGTTCAGCACCAACAAATGTTCTGGTTAATATTTGAGAAATATATGTAGTTGATTATATAAAGTTTAAGTACTTAAATTGCTATTAGATTTTACCCAGAATCTTTCTCTTTTACAGACATTGGATGGATTTGTTTTTGTGGTAGCATCTGATGGCAAAATAATGTATATATCTGAAACAGCCTCTGTACATCTAGGCTTATCTCAGGTAGGAGTAATTCCATGTTCATCTGAAAATTAAATTTATTGTCTCCATGAATTTTGACAATATTCCCTAACACATAATTTGGTAAGTGTAACTTTCTGCTCTTTTTGTATAAATGATCTCCTTATTTACTTTTGTACAATTGTTTTGTATGGGGGTGGGTGAGATACTATATACCCTTTCTTCTATTATATTTTATTTTCTTTTTCCTTTGAGGTTAATACCAGCATATCCTTGCAAAACTCAATCATGTATTGAAATTCAGTATGAAACTTTAACCGACTGCTTATATGGTAATGCTATACACCTCTGGAAAAAAAAATTACAAAGGGGAGATTTTGAGTCCTTACTTTCTGGATTGCATGTGATACTGTGAGTTGCCATGAAAGAGAGAAAAGTTTGAAGTGGAACATGAGTTTTATGGTAAATGTGCTTTTGAGAGAGAAATAAAAAAAATGGAGGGGTAGATTTATGAGTGTTCACATGGAATTTAGGATAATTTTTCCTGTGTTTTTTCCCTAGTTCAGTGGTCTTTTCAGTGAAGCATTTTATGTGCTTGTGATAGAAAGTCGTAAAATTCAGTTTACTACTGTTTTGCCCAGCAAGAAGTGAACTAGCTTCAGAATATTTAGAAATGTTGTCTTTCTTGGAAAAGTGTAACTACATGGCAAATGAAGTCTCTTACTGCTAAGTAATAGTTGGACATATTCTAGGGTCAATGTTCAGTTCAATTTGTGACTTACCCTTCTGTCTGGAGATTATAGCTTACTCTGGCCAGGAGGATCCAACCAGTCCCTTGCTTTCCATAATACTATGATTTAACTATCATGAGTAATCATCATGAAAATCATGTGTTTTTCATAACATAAAGAATGAAAATTACTCAAAATGAAAAGTAGTTGTGAAATATTTAAAGCAATATGCTTCGTGAAGCAATGGCAAGAAACAAAAAAGAAAATTAGATCGCTAAAATAAACCTAAGAAGCTAGAAGAACTACCAACATTGTATCAATTTATAAAAGCAGTTAAACCAAAATAAAACATGTCAATTAATGTGACTTGAATTTTCTAATTGGAAAAGTACCAACTTGAAAAAAACTTTGACATAGTTGTTCATATGTAGTTGTTCATATTCCTTTTCCTCCTAAGTCAATATACTTCAAAGATTGCTATTTAAAAATTTTCAACTCATTTAGATGTGTGTCCTTTCTTGTATAAATGTGTTTGTGGATGTGTATTCTACTTATAAAGCACTTTGAAATACGGAAATTGTTTTAAGTTTCTGTTTCCTTTCCAAAATGATGCTTTCCTCATTGTTTGTTGCTGCTTCACTTTGATGCTAATATTTCTAACTTCGGTGTAATATAACACTTTGGTATAATACCCCAGAATATTACTTTTTAAATAGGAAAAGGTTATGATCTCTGTAAATACCAAAGTGTGACTTTCTGAATTTACACTGGGCCCTAGTTTTAATTATTCAGCACTTTCTACTTCACCTAAGACAGAGATTACTTCTTCAGGAGTTTTCTCTTTCAAACCCAGTGGAAGGTCTCTTGGTAACTTAGGATTTCTTTATTTCTACTTCTTTCTTTCTTTCTTTCTTTCTTTCTTTCTCTTTTTTTCCTTCCTTCTTCTTTCTTTCTTTCTTTTCTTCTTCCTTCATTTCTTTCTTCCTACCTTCATTCCATTCTTTCTCTTCCTTTCTTTCCTTCCTTTCTTCTTCCTTTCTTCTTTCCTTTCTTTCATTCACTCACTCATTCTGTATTTATTTAATACCCTCTAGGTGCATAAAATATATTGCTTTCTGGATGCACCATCTACGTAATACCAAGATTACTAATCAGTTCAGTCAATTCACAACAAATGTCTTTATGTCAGGGATAAAAAAATCAAACCAATTAAATGACCAGTCAATTCAATGTTTATGACCAATCCAATAACATAAATGTCTCTAGAAATAATTTATCATTATTGTGCTGAATTTATTTTCAGTTAACAACTTCAGGAAAAACATATACACATCCACAAATCTATTCATGCACAAAAATGTATGTCTGTGTTTGTTTCATGTATGACTGATGTGAGCAGAATAAAATACACTATTTCCATGGATCTATGATCTATGCAGTCAATCAGTAAACTATTTCCTTGGAATATGGAGAAAATATGAAAGTGCATGTCATGATTGACAAAAGCAAGAACTTTTGTGATACTGTACACAGGTTACAAAACAAGTATCTGGTTAAATCAATTCAGTTCTTAAATATTCAGTTTTTAAAAAAATTTCCCTTGTGTATACAAAGCAACTAATGAATTGACTGATTTTTTTTCTTTTCAAGTGGATTGTCTGGCTATCTGTATTTAGCTGTAAAATACTTTAAGATAAGTGTGAATTCTTTATTATTTTTAGAATCTAGCATAGTGGTTTATCTAGATGACCTACAACAAATATTTCTTTAAAACTACTTCCTATTTATAGTAGCTTCTCCTAAGGAAATCTAGTCAATATTCAAATGTGAATTTCATTTCTACATTTTTTCTTAAATGGAAAAAATGTCATTGACTAGAAGGTCAAATGAATAATAATACCCGCTCCCCTCTGTCTCTCTCTTCTCGGTCTCTCTGTCTCTGTTTCTGTTTCTCTCTCTCTCTCTCTCTCCCCCTTTCTCTCTCTCTCTCTCTCTCTCTCTCTCTCTCTCTCTCTCTCTCTCTGTGTCTCACTTTGGGCTTTCTCATGCTCTCACGTTTGATATCACTTCTTTATTTTTTCTTAAACATTTCCATATATTAGAACATTTGGTCAATATCTGAAGCTCCATTGGCTTTCTGTTTACAAATATCCCTCCTTGATGATTAAAAAAATTTTCCTTCAATCGAACTCCAACTTCTTCAAAATTTTTTATCCATGTGTCCTGTGACAGTAGAAACAGTAGGTTTTGCCTTCATAGGAATGACCCCTAGTTAGACTATTTTGGTTGAATTGTCATGCTAATCAAACCTCTAGTTACCCAGCTAGGTGGTAAGGGAGGGAAGAAATCAGTGAAGTTGGTTCTATGTATTTTGAGACCAGTTATTTTACTGATTGGAGAAGCAAGGCCACTTAAAGTCAACATAACAAACCTGCATGAATTAAATCATTGTCCTATACTCTATACAAATATTTATCAAATACTATCCACTACTAGAGGGAATTTTTTTCTGAAAGAAAAAGGAATATTTTGATAGGCTAATTTATTGAAAGGGGCCTTTGAGTGATAATTATTACTTTATAACATTATATTATATTATATATTATAACTTTAAAATACTTTTTTGTAGTTTGTAGTTTTTTTGAAAATAGTCTTGAAATATAATAAAAAAGTTACGTACTATTTGATCAGAAAATTAAGGCAGTTATCAGCCAGGGAAGAGAAGGCTCTCCAAATTTTTCATATAATAATTACCTTGAAGAGGTAGACATAGTTTCTTTTTACCAAAAATTGAAGTCCTTTTTTAAAAGACACTTCTCATGAACTTGGGAAAAAGCAATTTACTCCATATGCTGATTGCTTTTATATTTAAATCAGTAAACAAAAATACTCCCATTATCAAACTTCAGTACCAAAAACCTACAGTGAGCTGTCTTTAGCATAAGTTCTTTGTATACAACTCAAGCTTCTGAATTGGAAAAGCCAGGTGTAGTTTATTTTTTCCTTTAGGGGGTAAATGGGCACCAAGAATGTTTCGTAATATAAATTTAGATTTAGTTTCATGGTCCTTTTGCTAATGTAATTAAGTTACATTTGAATGAAAAAACAAACCATGTATCTATTCCATGTTGAGGAATATATTCTATATTCTTTGTGCATCTTTCCCCCAGTAATTTTTAAAGGGTCTTTATGGTTTACATTTTCTCACAGAATTGTATTCAATAAAACACCTTTTCAAACTGATATAGATCTTTAATTGTATTAATTATATGTATATAAAAAGTTTCTATGTGTTTGTGATAATTTTAAATGACACATGAAGACTGATATTTAAAATCATTACAATAAGCACAACTTTTTTTAAAAAACCATCGCTCTAGATAGAACCATAGCCAAACCCTGTCACTTTCAGTGGTAGGTGAGGGAGGATAAAGTTTTATTTTTATTTGTACATTAGACTTAAGATCTGTAAACTAAACCATTTAATTTATAAATGTTTAATTTGCAAAATTATCCAAAACAAAACAATCTGTACTTTAAGTGTACCAGATTGGTTTCTCCTTCCCAAACATGACCCGGAATATATTAACTAAGCTCCAAATTTACAATTTTCTTCATAAGAAGAAAAGGTATTCTGTTAAACATTTTTAAAAGCTCTTAGTAGGAAAGTAATTCATCTTGTAGTACCATAGGGGTTTATGTATATAAAAATGTTACAAATAGGTCTTTTTTATGGAAACAATTTTTTTGTTATGAGTCATTCATATTTCTTTCAAAAATTAAAAACACAGTTATGTTAAATAACTAATATAAAAATATAGCCACATATTCAGTATACAACAATATAAAGAATATTTTTATACATGAGAAAATTATGGCTAGTAAAAAGTTATAAATATTTTAATAAATCTGAGGAATTTTAAATTCTAAATTAAAAAATTCAATAAGTTTTATTGATTTTTTATATCACCATGTTTGATCTTTATAATTTTCTTACATTTGCTTTGAATTTTTTTGTATGTTTGTTCTTTCTATGGATTATTTTTAAGAAAACTATCTTTATTCATTCTTATTATTACTCTTTCTTAATCTAATGTCTCCCATTTAAGCCCATTAACCTTCAATAATAATGATTATGATTATTCCTCTCCTTGGGGAGGAAAATGTTCTGATTTGGCCAAATGTCTATTAAAATAGACATTATTAAGTTAAATAGTTAGTATAAATTTGTTGTATTTCATTTAGAAGAAAAAATAGGCCCAACCTCTTGATGTCGGTAAATGTTTAGTTGGTACATCAGTGGAAAACCAGGTTAAGGACATGGGGAATGCGGTAGGTACTGGTAGGGGTTATATTTCTGTAATCCAATTCTTTCTGTTGCTCTGTTTGCATAGTATTAAGAAGAAACACTCCACGAATTATCAGAAAATAGAAGTATAAAAGCCACGTTAAGAGCAAGGTTATTTTGCAGGCTAGACAACTAAATATATTTGAGAATAACAATGCGATTCTTACATTTCAACGAGTGGGTAAATTGGCTAAAGGAGTGCAGTAGATAAAATTAATTCACCTTTCCCCTGCCTTTCTGGTCTGTGTTACCCAGGATTTGAAAACCCAGGTGAAGAAATGAGTAACCCTGTTGTCATTGTATAAATTATTTTCATTGCCCTGTTCATGTCACTTTATCAATTCATAAAGGTCTTCTGAGTTTCCTCTGAAACTATTTCGTCATTTCTTGTGGCACAGTAATATTCCATTACATTCATATACCACAATTTATTTAGCCATTCCTTGATAGGAGAACACCCCCTCAGCTTCTAATTTTTGGCTAATACAAAAAAGCTGCTGTCAATATTTTTGTACATTAAGATTCTTTTCCTCTTTCTTTGATTTCTTTGGGGTATAGACCTTGTAGTGGTATAGCCAGGTCAAAGGGCATGAGCAGTGTGATAACTTTTTAAGTATAGTTCCAAATTACTTTCTGGAATGTCTGGACCAATTCACAGCTTCATCAACAGTGTACCCCTCCCATATTTATCATTTTCCTCATTTGTCATCTTTGCCAGATGGGTGTAAAATTGCTACAATTTATAGCTTCATTGGCCAAGAATTAAGCTATGTTGAACTTCAGTTCTATTCTGTCAATCAAGAGTTACTATAAGGAACACAGTGCAGTGTAACCTTGCCCAAGTAGTAACTTCTTGTTTTGATGAAATTTCTAGTGTAGGTTATATCTGCACATTTAGCACAGCTGGAAATAGCTAGTGGCCGATTATTGGAAAACAAAAGCAAACAGACTATTCTGGCATTTGGCAGAGAAAATGATTGCAAGATTTTATGATGGCTCTAAAGTCGTACTTAGAATGGACTCAAAATAGAAAGGACCTGCAAATGTCCAGGTACACTCCAATCAGTTCAGAACAATGGAATTAATACTGTTGTTATCTGATTGGACAGAACAGTGACACACTTCTGGCAACACAAGATAAAAGAGGCTTGGGTGTGCCTAGGGACCATGGTTCAGTGGAAAAGAAAGAAAAGTTCCTTAGAGAAGCAGAAGTCTGCCTTAAATACTTCTGAATGAGTCCTGGGCTTAGTTCCACATGCTTATTCAGTTCCTTAATTGGAATTCAGATGAATTGGTAGTTTGTACATTGGATGTTCATTATGGAACTTCCCTAGGGTTTTCTTAAGTTCCCAATGAAAAAAATGTGTATTTTCATCTTTTTCTGAGAGCTTGATGATAGAGATGTCTAGGATAATACTAAACCTTAGGTTTTAGGGCTCTCATCAGAAAGAAGTGATTGTGGAGTCCATAGAAATTATTTGTATTTACTGACAAGTTAGAAGAATTGCATTCATTTTTGTACATCCCTTTTCTCTGTACTAAGAATTTTCTTACCTCTAGGCTTAACTCAGAAATCCCATCAAACTTATCATGTGTCGGTATGCACTAGTGCCTGAGGAAAACACTATTGTATGGTAAAAGCTGTGACTAGAGAGTCCTCTTAAATCCTGTAGGTAATGTGGGTTATGAATCTATGCAAATTGCACAAACCATCTCCATTGAAGAGATTTTTAATAATGGAAAAAGACCATGTGCACACTCTGATGCTTTACTTCCGTGACAGGTGGAACTCACTGGCAATAGTATTTATGAGTACATCCATCCTTCTGACCATGATGAGATGACAGCTGTTCTTGCCGCTCACCAGCCTCATCATCATCATTTCTTACAAGGTATTATCTCAAAGGACTGTCAAAAGGGGAAAGAAACCAAAATGAAAACCTGCCAAGATAAGTATACTTCCAATATTCGCTGTCAACTTTTCTTCCTCTACTGCTTGCCGAAGAGATAGCGTATACCAGCTCAATAAAAACAATCAGATCAAAGACCATCTCTGACCAATCAATTAGTCAACAAGTATTTAACAAGCACCTTTATATGCCAGATCCTGTACTAGGTACTATTTATAAAATATAAAAGCAAATCTTTTCCCTCAAGGAGCTTACCTTATACCAGGAGGACATAACATGCCCAAACAGCCAAAAATACAAGATCATCTCCCAGTGTTCTGGGGAATACATAGGCATATAAATACAAGACTAGGGACTCAGTCCTAACTCCAAAGATCTCCAAAAGATCAGGGTCCATTCTGGTCAAATATAATTATTTGTCATGCTTAATTAGATATATTCCAGGGACAAAGGTAGATTTTTTTAAAATCAGTGTGTCAGTCCAACAATGCACCTAATCACTGTTTGCTGACTCAGTCTCTCACTATCTGGATCTCTAAGTGAAACATAATGCTAAAAGAAGGAGCTTCATGAATCTATCAGAGGAAGCTAAACAGCAGTTGGAAAAGGTGCCTTCTGGCTCTGCTGTTTCCTCTTGACAGGATTGGGTTAGGTGATGACTGTAACAGTCACATAAAATCTATTAGAGATCAACTAAAATTTCTTCTTCTACAAGAAGCCTTTCTCAGCATTCTAGTGGCCTTCCTTCTTTTAATTATTTCCTATTTCTCCTACACATAGCTTACTTGTACATAGTTGTTTGCTTATGGTCTTCCCCATTAGATTGTGAGCACCTTGGGACTCTCATTTGCCCCTTTTTTTTATCCCCAGAGCTAAGTACAATGCCTGGCATATAGTAGGTGCTTAATTTATTGATTGTTGACTAAGAAGGAATCTAACATGCTACAAACACAATACAGATATTTAGTTCGGAGGATGAGAGAATAAGAAATGAGTTAAATTGGTGATTTTTAAAAATCCTATGTTCTCACAGGAAGAAACCTGTGGACCTTAGGATTTGGCTGCTTAAATAGGAATTCAAGAAATAATTGTTAGACAGTACTAAAATTGATCAATCAACAAACAAGTATTAAGTGCCAAAACACTGGGGAAATAAAAATAAAGAGAAAATAGTCCTTCCTTTCAAGGACCTTACTTTCTAATGAGGGATACAACATGTACATATATAGACTAAGACAAAACATACAAAACAAACACAAGAAAGGCACTTGAAGCTGGTGGGGACTAGGAAAGGCCTCCTGCAGAAGATGATTCCTGAGCCAAGTTTTAAAGGAAACCAGGAGCTCTAGGAGAGTGAGGTGAGAAAGGATACCATTCCAGGCATGGAAGATAGCTGGTGAAAAGTCAGGTAAATAAGGAATGGAGCATTTTGGGGAAACAATAAGTTGAACAGTATAACTGAATGCAAGAGTAAGTGGAGAGGATTAACATATTAAAAAATTTGAGAGGTAGAAGGAACCTAGTTTTGGAGAGCTTTAAATGACAGAAGGTTTATATTTGATACTATAGGTAATAGGAAGTCAATGGAGTTTACTGAAAGAGAGAGAGGGAGAGAGAGAGAAAGGAGAGAGAGAGAAAGGAGAGACACAGAGACACACACACACATATACACAGTGAGAGAGAGAGAGAGAGAGAAGAGAGAGACAGAGAAAGACAGAGAGAGACAGAAGAGAGAGAGAGAGAGAGAGAGAGAGAGAGAGAGAGAGAGAGAGAGAGAGAGTTGAGAGAGGGGGTATGTGATATGATCTGACCCGCCCTTAAGGAAAATCACTGGTGGCTGTGTAGAGAACGGATAGGATGTTACCAAGAATGTGTATGTGTGTATATTTATATATAGACTTTGTGGAACAGAACGGACAGCTGCCTTGAGGGAGTTTAGCTGTATCCTTGCCTTGATGTAGATGAATAGATGAGATAGAATGAGAAGTGCCTTTCTAATCAATGGGTCTGTAATTCCAAAGTACTTAGAAAATAAAATGTATCGTTAATATAAATTATGGTAATGAAGCAATGATATTTTCTTTAAAAATGAGGGATGGGATGGAGCATGGAACATGAATTTCATTTTTAAGTTTATTTAAAGTTGGATGAAGAGAACAGGTATCTCAGAAAAATCCAAGGTGTTGTGGTGTTTGTTTCCATATTGAAATGTTGCCATTTCCCCAAATAGTTCTCCCTTTACCCTTCATACAGACTTAATGCTTTTAAAAGAATTTATTATTTTAAATTAAATTTTATTTTTTTAATCACCAAAAAACCCTCTTCCTCCCTCTCTTCCCCCAATTGAGAGTAAAAGAAAAACAAAATCCCTGTTGCAAATATCTATAGTTAAATGAAATAAATTGCCACATTAGTCATTTCTAAAAACCAATATATGTGTGTATATGTATGTATATGTATAAATATTACCTATTTACATAGGGTAAATTAAGGGAGGAATTAATCCTAAGCAAAACAAACTATAACAAAGGATGTACAAAAATATTTATAGCTCTTTTTAATGTGGCAAAGAATTGGAATCTGAGGGGGTACCCATCAATTGGGGAATGGCTGAACAAGCTACAGTATATAAATATAATGAAATACTATTGTGCTAAAAGAAATGATGAAGAGGATGGTTCAGAGAAACTGGAAAGACATGTATGAAATGATGCAGAGTGAAGTAAGCAAAACCAGGAGAGTAATTTATATAATAAGAACAATATTGTAAAGATGGCTTTGAAAGACTTAAGAACTCTAATCAGCCTAATAATTAACCATTATTTTAAAAGACTAATGATGAAACATGCTACCCACTTCCTGATAGAGAGGTGAAGGACTCAGTGTGTAAAATGAGACATATATACACACATATAAAAATATACATATACATGTGTATGTATGTCTCATACTACTCTCTCTATATGTATATACATATATATATATAAAATGTATGTATTATCAATATCCTAATGTAAGATAATTTTTCCTAACTTTCCTTTTCCTTTCCCCACCCTGGCATATTCCTCTTCTTCTCCCTTTCCATTCTTCTTTTAATATCATCATTCTGTTGTCATAATAATAGAACCATTTTGAAGCCTTCTGTCTAATTAGACTTCCTCTATGATCCTTTATGACATAAGATTCAGAGGGGACACATACATCACCTCTCTAAATTAGAATGTGAGCAATTTATCCTTATTTAGTCCTTTATCATTGTTCTTTTTTGATTACCTTTTTCTGTTTCTCTTAACTCTTGTGTTTTAACTTCTCTCTTCCTAAGGAGCTCTGGTCTTTTCATCAGGAATGCTTGAAAGTCCTTTGTTTCGTGTAAAAGTCCATTTTCCCCCTTGTATCATACTCAGTTTTTTTGGCTAAGTTATCCTTGGCTTGTAAGCCTATATCCTTTACCTACTGCAATATTATATCCCAGGTTCTCCATTTCTTTATGATGGTAGCTAATAAATTATGTGTGATTCTGACTGTGGCTCCCAAGTACCTGAATTATTTCTTTCTGACTGCTTGCAGTATTTTTTTTTTCTTTGACCTAGAAGCTCTGGATTTGGGCTATCATTTTTTTCATTTTGAGATTTCTTTCAGGAGGTGACCAATGAATTCTATTTCCATTTTTCCTCTGGTTCTCAGATATATGGGCAGTTTTCTCTAAAGATATCTTGAAATATTATGTCCAAGCTCTTTTTTGATCATGTGCTTGCAGGTTTCAAGGTTTTCATGGCTTCGATCCAATGCTTCTTAAATTTTTATTCTCAATCTGTTCTTCCATTTTTGCCATGAGATACTTTATATTTTCTTCTATTATTAAAGTCTTTTGACTTTATTTAAACATTTCTTTTTGTTTTGTGGGGTTATTGGCTTCTACCTAGCCCAATATAATTTTTAGGTTTGTTGCTTGGGCAAGATTTTGTACCTTTTGTTCTAAGTTGTTGATTCCTTTTTCCAAGTCTCTCTTTGGTAGCTCTCATTTCTTTTCAATTTTTTAATTCCAGCACTCTGATTTCACTTATAAAAACATTTTTAAACTCCTGTTTCATCTCTTTTAGGAATTCTAGTAGATTTTCTGTCTAAGCTGTGTTTGTCTTTGGGGTTTTGCTTGCAGATGCTTTGGTGCGTTTGTGTCTTGATATCCTTGTCATTGTGGTTGTGATTGCTTTTTGTGGTGAGATTCTTTTTTTTTCCACTCATTCTCTCAATCTACTTTCTGACTGTGAAATTTATATTAGGACTAGGCTCTGCCCATGGGTCTGGACTGGTCCTGTTGCTGTAATCTTGGAGTATCGAGTATTCTGTTATTCTGGGTTCCTAGGGATAGCTCAGGGACAAACTTTCAATATTTTCAAAGAGTTCTGATCCAGGGGACAGTCTGATTGCTGCTTCCCTGGTCTGAGCTCTGCTAGCTCCTGACCTGGATTTGAGTCTGAGCAGCAGGAGGCTTCTGTGGGACTCCACCCCTATCAGCTACGTGGGATGCTCTGCTGGTTCAGAGTTGTTGTTGTCATTGTTGTTTGTCCTTTGTGCTCGAAGGGGACCGGTGACATCAGGAAGGTGATGTCTTGACTTGCAAGTGAATTGGATTTAAGTGAGGGAGGCTGTGCAAAGTGACCAGCTGCATTCTCTCCTCCAGAGCCATCTGGTTCAGTGGCAAGAAATAGCTCAGGAAGACAAGAGTTGGCACCTGTTGGTTCAGAATGAAAGAAAGGTAGACAGTTACACAACCAAAATCCCTTTTGTCTGGGATTCCTGCCCTGGTTATTCCTTTGCAGGCTTCAGATTGGGCCAGAAGTTGGAGCTGAGACCCTGCTCTGCTCCTGGGATCTGAACCACATCTGAACTTTCTCTGTGCTTGGTGTACCGGACAGGAGCCACTACAGCTTCTCACCCTGGACAGCCACCCCTAGGCACAGGTCCCCTCCTCAGTTTGCCACGTATCTTTGACCTGGAACTGGGTGGTAGCTGACAGAGCTCCTAGGTGTCATCTATTCCCACTCCTTGCATGAGGCGAAGCCTTGGTATGGGTCTAGAAACCTTCACTCTGGAGCCCGTGCAGTACTCTTCTTGAGGGCTCCTAGCCAGATCCTATCCCCACTGTCCACAGACCTGTCTTTCTATGCCTACTTGATTTGGAAAAATGATTCACTGTGACTTTTTCTTGGATTTCTTCATCAAGATTAGGTTTGGTGTGTCTTCTAGATTTGTTTGAAAGAGTTGATGGTGGGGGGAGGTGGGCTCACTGTACTTCTTCCTGCTACTCTGATACCATAGCTCCACTACCCAAGAATTTTTTTTTAAAAAAAGAAACAAGTCTGATAAATATCAGCAGATTTTTTTCACTCTTGATCTCCCAGAAGTAGCAAAAGCATATATAATTGTGATATCACACTAATTTAAGATATTTATTTAGATTTTTTTTTTAACTTTTTAACTCTGGAGATAACAACATCCAGCATTTTCTCCTAGCTTTCCATTTGCAGGGTGGATTTTCTGAATCTAGACTTATTCCCATTATTTCACTGTGGTGATCAGGTGTGCAAATAAGACACTTCACAAAACTCAATTAATTGGCTGTGATGTTTTCTCTAGACAGGGCTTTACATATACCAGTGAATATCTGGAATTGATTCAAACAGGCATAAAAGTCTTTATGCCTCAAGTATCTCAACCCAAACTCACAGCCTGTGGAATTCTGGGTAAAATATTAAAGCCTCAGTGATAATGTGGGTTTATGAAAGTAAGGTCCTTTAGATCTAGAAGACTTCAGTCTTCTCCAGAAGCCTAAAGACCTTGCTTTCAATACTTTTCATTAAAAAACTAATTTATTGACTTCTACTAACAACTAATTTAAAGATTTGGGGTAACATTTAGCTTACCCAGTGGAGGCATAATTTTGTATTTAAACCTCAGAATAGATGCATCCAGCCATTAGAGGATATGGCTTGGGGGGAGGTGTTTGTAAATACTCAGAAAGGAAAACATCTTTGTCCAATTGAGTGTGTATCAGAGCAATGGAGATGGGAATGGGTAGTGATCTTTTAAGCAGTTAGAATGAAAAAAAGCTGTCATTTCAGTGTAATGGAGTACATTAGCTTTTGTTGCTATTTTGCATTGTGAGGCTAATTTTGAGACTGAGATCTTAAAATTCTGTTTCCTCAACTAGCAGAAAATGGTGTGTAACTATGCAAATGGAAAAAAGGAGCAGAAATTATGACATTTACAAAATACCTGCTATTCTTAGGGAAATGAAATATTCCTGATGAAAGAAATTGTTGGAAGGATCACAAGATGTTAAGATGATAATTCTATTATCTTGGAGCTTGGACCCTAGAGATCTAATTTCATTTTACAGAAAAAGAAACTGAGGTCCAGAGAAATTAAGTGACTTGCGCAGATGTAAGTAGCAGAGCTGAAATTTGAACATAGGTTTTTGACTAAAAATGTAGTGCACTTTCCACTCCACCACACTGAATTACACCATATTACTTGGTTATTCGCCTTTCAGACTATTCATTGGAAGGTCAAATATTGAAGCTGAAGCTTAAATACTTTGGTCACATAACGAGAAGATGGGACTTATTGGAAAAGACCCTGATGTTGGGGAAGACTGAAGTCAAAAGGCAAAGGGGACAGCAGAGGATGAGATGGATAGAGAGTGTCATGAAAACAATGAACATAAACTTGGACAGACTTGGAGAGATAGTGGAAGATAGGAGGTCCTGGAGTGCTTGAGGTCATGAAAAGTTGGACATAACTGAACTTGCAGCATTCACTTTTCACAAAATTGACAAATGAAATTACTGTGATGACAGGCTTTTTTGGCAAGGTTTGGAGCAGGTTTTTGCTTTATATCCTTTCTAGATGGGCAAAAATGATTAGTGCCCTCTAAGCTACTGGGCAAATATTTGATTAACCTTTGGATAGATTCATATGTAACCCATGCTATTGTTACTTCTAATTTTCAGGCATAAAATCTTTTTGTAAAAGAGATCTTTACCTTATTCCCAGGTTGGCATTCTTAAAATTTTTGTTCAGGGGTGGGGAATCTGCAGCTTCAAGGCCATATGTGGCCTTCTAGATCCTTGGGTGCAGCCTCGTGACTGAGTCAAAGTTTTACAGAGCAAATCCTTTTATTAAGGGGATTGTTTGGTGAAGTTTGGATTTAGTCAAAGGGCTGCACTTGAGGACCTAGAGGGCCACACATGGCCTTGAGGCTACAGGTTCCCCACCCCTGTTCTTGTTCATTCCTTCAGAATGTCCTTTTTTTTTTTTTTTAATAGTACACGGAAACTAAAATGTGGTTGTTCTCACATACCCCTGCACACTCGTATGTTGTCCATTATACACTAAAGCTCTCTGTGTTTAGACGTTCTGTGTTTACAAGGCAGCTATCTCACAGCAAGCATGAAAGGAGAAAGAAGCAGTTTTTTAATTCTTATTTCTTGGAGTTCACTTTCAGGATCCGCAAGTGACATAAATGCTAAAGAGAGAAACATTGCTGGTAAATGTGCATATTTTTCAAATTGAAATTGATTTATTTTCTGCTTTCAGAGTATGAAATAGAGAGGTCATTTTTCCTTCGGATGAAGTGTGTCTTAGCAAAGAGGAATGCGGGATTAACATGCAGTGGCTATAAGGTATGAGGATCTACCTCTTGGTGAGTTCAAAGAGTAGTTTCCTACTCAGGTTTTTACCTTGCCTCACATTCAAGACAATTTAGTACAAAGGAAAACTTGAAAATCCCCAGAAAGGTAATGACTCCTTTGAAACAAGTATTAGAATTGTTATCCAGTACTAGCATTATAAAAAACATCAGATGTAAAACTGGTTGGAATCCTTAAAAGAGTGGGAAGAATAGGATGGCATTAGGATTAGCATCTAAATGAAAGCCCAGCTTTATATGGGAACCTTATCTTCATCAATCAATCAAACAATCAATCAGTACTTACTGAATATGGTAGAGCATGGTAGTTAGGGGATACAAGACTTTTCAAAGAGCGGAAAAAACATAGTCTCCACTCTTAGGAACTCCATGGAAGTCAAGGTCGCAGTCCAATGTAGTTGGAACACTGGGTTCCTAGGACCTTATTGATGAGATTTCCTCACTTATCTGTTACTTCCCTCAGGGCAGTGTTCTTTATAGAGTGCAGCATTGAAGTATTGTGCTCAGGCCAATCTCTGGGCCTTTTGTTTCTGAGCCCTTTTCTCCCATTTTAAGGACTCTTCACCCCTAGAACCCATTGCTCTTACCCTTTCTGCTCACTCTTCTGATAGTTAGAAATAAAGCTAATATAGGGGACTTAATGTGTTTGGGGTTTTTTTTGTTTACTCCTCCCAGGAGAATTTATATTTTAAAAATAGATCTAAAGGGCAGGGCAATGTCTAATTTAAAGGAATGATGGAATATATATTACAAATGAAGATATTCTTGGGTAGGATCCATAGCCCCTAAAATCACCAGAAATAACCAATTATGGGTTAGTTCAGCCTCGTTCAAAATTTTGTCAAGAAATCCAATTGAAAAATAAACAAAATTCTAAAAGCAAAGGACATCTTCCATCCGCCATCCTCACCTCACCCCACCATTTCAGACTACTTTGAGGACAAATCTCAATTTCATAATATTTATTCTAGGGAAAATGCTTACCCATAATTTTTTGGGGGGGAGGGGGGAAGGTAGTCAGCATTAAGTGACTTGCCCAAGGTCACACGGATAGTAAGTGTCAAGTGTCTAAGGTCAGATTTTATCTCAGGTCCTCCTGACTCCAGGGCCATACCCATAATTTCTACAATTTAGTTAAGAGCCTCCTATACAAAAGAGAAGCAAGTGTCTGAATACTTAGTCTTGGTATCCAAAGTTTTGTTTAAAAAATCTCAAATTCTAATAGCCTCCACTCATATAGCCCAGTACTATACCATCATGTGAAATTCTGCAGTTCCCTGTATTTTTTATTTGCAAATTATAACCTTTCTTTTTCTCTGGATTGCCCTGAAGATCTAATAAGTTAATCTAAATTTCACGCTGACAAAGAATGAGTGAATGCAGGCACATGTACCCACAGTCACGTGATGCTTCCTGGAGATGGAAAGAAATGTCAGAATCTGAAGACCTGGGCTCTAATGCCTGTTCTGTCAGTAACTAGTGTGACACTGGGCAAGAAAGCCTCTGGGCTTAAATGTCCTTATCCTATAAAATAAGGGGATTAGACTAAACCTAATGTCCTTTTCAGGCTTAGCATTTTAACATTCTGTAAGTATATTCAGAAAACTTGGAAAATATCCTCTGAATGGGGCATTTTAAATAATAAATTAAGATTTGATCATTTATTTCCTCCGAAGTGATTTGATATTACATCACTTTTGTTAGTATTGGAAACCCTGGGGTGAGAACTCTTTCCCCTGAAGCAGATCATAATCCTATAACTTAAAACCCTAGAGCTTTAAAACTTAAAAATTTAAAGCCTGTAACTTGAAGGCAGAGTAGACTCATATTTTCTGACTCTCAGTACAGCACTGCTTTATAATATAAGCCTATATGTCTATAGATATACTATAAAAATGGACTTTTCCTTACCTTTCTTATAAATCAGACTATTCTTCTATTAAATACAAATTAATTATATATTATAACCTTAATTTGTAGAATTAATTGAACATGGTGCCTTGAATAATTGTAACCTTTTTTGCTTCATTATGAAATTGAAATATATTACAGATGGAAGTGTAAGAACAATATAGTTTCATTGCTTTTTGTTTTGAATTTGTGGGGTGATGGAGAGGGAGGAATCAAAGAAAATTTCATTTTTATTATCCTGGGTGTTTGGGAGGATGATGGTACCATTGATTTTGATATTTTAGACCGGTTGTCTTTGAGGCAGAAGTAAACTATCCAGGTGGAGCTACCAAACAGGCAGTTGATAATATGGGTTTGGAACTTTGAGAGTTTACAGATGGAGATACAGATTGGAGAGTTATCTGCATGGATCTGATCATTGATGCTGCAAAAGTAATGGACTCATAAAGGAGAATGTTGAAAGAAAAGAGGTCAAGTGCAGAATCATCTGAAATACCTACTTTTAAGGGTTGAGGAAAGAATAAGAGATCAGAAAAGGAGACAGAAAAAGGAGTTATCAATACATAGAAAGGGAATCATGAGAATTCATATCACAGAAACCAAAGAGAAGACACTATACAAAAGTATATTCAACACAACTCACAGACAACTATACAGGTTAGAAAACAGATGCAAAGAAGAGGTCCATACAATGTCTCATGAGATATCTGAGGGAATCATTTCCACTGAGACAGAGAAAGTAGACCTTGAAAGAAGGGTAGGATTTCAACAGGTTGAGATGAGGAACAAAGTAAGGTGAGAATTTATCAGTTATGGGGGCAGCGAGATGGTGCAGTGGATAGAGCACCAGCCCTTGATTCAGTAAGACCTGAGTTCAAATCTGATCTCAGACACTTGACACTTACTAGCTGTGTGACCCTGGGCAAGTTACTTTACCCCATTGCCTTGCAAAGAAGAAAAAAAAATTTATCAGTTATTTTCAGCTTTTAGTAGAAAGAGACCAGCAGCAGATGCCACAACATCCTGCTTCTGTGCAATTTTGAAGATGTGTCAGTAACTCATTATCTATTTCATCCAACTGGATTAGCCAGTAATGGATTCCAAATTCCAACAACAGAATTACTTTGGATCCTCTCTCCTTTTATCCCTGAAATACTTTTTTATTGATGCCTCTTGATTTTTACATCATGGTCACTTACCAATACATCACTCTCCCCACCCCTTACCAGCTAAATAAGATCAACTTACAAAATGACCTTACCTGTTACTATGTGCAATATTCCCTACAAGTATAGCATTCCACCTCTGTACTTAGAAGAGGGTTTTTTTCCATCATCTGTCCTCTGGAAACAAGATTGGTCATTGTATTTAATATGAGTGCTTTTTAGTGCTGTTTCCATTTACATTATTACGGCTATTGGGGATATTTTCCTGGTTTTGCTTTCTTGACTCTGAATCAGTTCATATAAGTATTCTTATGTTTCTCTGAATTCCTCATATTCATAATTTCTTAAAACACAATATTCCATTACATTCATATATTACAACCACTTCCTACTAATAAATTGGTCCCATCAGAATATTGGAAAACCCAGTATACAAATAGGATTGAGAAAGGAATATTACATTACTTATGAGGAAATTAACAGGTCCAGAATCATTATGAAAATATTCTGTCTCTGGGGCAACTAGGTGGCACAGTGGATAGAGCTCCTGCCTGGAGTCACGAGGACCTGAGCTCAAAAGTGGCTTCAGACATTTGACACTAGCTGTGTGACCCTAGGCAAGTCACTTAACCCCAATTGCCTCACCAAAAAGTGAAAAAATAAAGAAAATATTCAGTCTCCTTCTCCCACTGCCTCCATATACTCTTTTTTTTTCTCTTGTACCAGGTCATCCATTGCAGTGGCTATTTGAAGATAAGACAGTATATTCTGGACATGTCCTTGTATGACTCCTGTTACCAAATTGTGGGGTTGGTGGCGGTTGGTCAATCTTTGCCTCCAAGTGCAATCACAGAGATCAAACTTCATAGTAACATGTTCATGTTTAGGGCAAGTTTGGACCTAAAATTAATATTTCTGGATTCCAGGTAAGCAAACATTTTCCACTTCCATTTCAAGGTATTGATTTTGTTGAAATTGTCTAAAAGCCACAACATATTAAGCCAGGTTCTATACTAAAGGTACAAATTAAGCCTAAATTTAATTTTTAAAAACCTAATATACTAATTGAGTCATTACTCAGGCAGGAACATTTTGCTAAATGCTTTTAAGATTGTTTTATGTTTATTTCTTAACTGTAACACTAAAGTCTGAAACTGATATGATTTTTTGTGGAAACAATGAATTTTATAATTTGAGGCCTATGAAATCAGAATGTGAAGCTTTTAACTACTACATAAATATAAGTGAACTCTGAGCAACTTCACTCCCATACTCCCTCCAACTCATCCTCTTGGCCCATATGATAAGAAATCATCATGTAAGACATATAGATATGGAGTGGTATGCTTTGGATAGCACCAGGTGCTTCCTGGTTCCATATATAGGTTCAATCACAGTCCTATCACAACCACAAGTGATAGAGCATTCATTGTTTAACTCTGGCTTCTAACATTGCCCCAACAAGAAGTTTCTTTCTAATATCCAGAAATGAAGAGAAGGATCATGATTGTGCTTTTTAGTTTCTATTCCATTTTTTTTTTTGTCCTTCATCAACCATGTGTTCACACTGCTAGTCATCCACAGACTAGGAAAGGTAAAGAAAATAGGTTCAATAACAAAGGGTTTATATACATGCACTTGGCAGCTTCAAGCTCTTGGCTACATTTGCTCCTTAAGTGTTAAGTTCGCTTTCTTCTTGTATCAGCATGGTTCTAATGTTCTGTGGAATTCTGGACGAAGCATTTATATCCACATTAGTCTTACCAGGTCTATGCTACAATCGTACTTGGCCAGGGCTGTTACTTCCCTCTGGCAAGCATCACTACCAATCCAACTTGGCACTGGTCAAGATATGTCAATGGACTATTATCAGTCCACTCAAGGAGTTTTGCTTTATACGCATAGTCTTTGAACTTCTCAATGATGATCCACTTCAAAGCCATGAGCTATAGTTTATTGACAATTTATTGAGACTCTCTGTTAGTCAAACTTCTGCTGGCAATGCAACTGGCCCCTGGTGATCATCACTTTCTTGATAAAGGACAGCTTCCAAACCTTCCAGGCTGGCATCTGTGGGAAGAACGAAAAGTTTACTTGGGTCTGCATAAGCCAATGCCAGTGCATGGTAAAGCAGTTGATTTCGAATCTTTGAAAGTTTATCTGTGCATCTTTTTCTGAAAAGCTTTGTAGGTTTTAAGACAATTTTGCCTCTCCTGCCTTTTTTTGGCTCTGGCTCTCCGCAATTACATGTGTATCAGTGAGGTCATTAAGTGGTTTAGCAATAGCAGCATAGTCTTAAAATTTTTATTTTTTTATTTTCAGTTCTAAATTCTCTCCCTCTCTTCACCCCTCCCTTACCCACTGAGAAAATATACCATCATAAATATGAAGTTATGCAAAATATATTTTCACATTAGCCATGTTGGAAAAAAAAAGACCAGAAAATAAAGAAAAAGTATATTTCATTTTATACTCAGAATTCATCAGTTCTTTCTCTCTGGAGATGAATAGCATTTTTCATCGTGAGTCTTTTGGAATTGTCATGGATCATTGTATTGATCATAGCTAAGTCTTTCACAGTTGATTCATTACAATATTACTGTTACTATGTACAATGTTCTCCCAGTTCTGTTTATTTCACAGCCCATATAATTCTCTCCAGATTTTCCTGAAACCTTACCCTTTGTCATCTCTTATAATACAATAGTGTTCCATCACCATGATATACTACAATTTGTTCAACCATTCTGCAATTGATGGGCATCTTCTCAGTTTCCAATTCTTTGACACCACCGAAAGAGTTACCATACATATTCTTACACATATTGGTCCTTTTCTTTTTCCTTTGATCTTTTTGGGATTCATACTTAGTAGTGGTATTGCTGGATCAAAGGGTTTTGATGGTTTTATACAGTTTTATAGCCCTTTGGGCATAGTTACAAATTATTCTTCAGAATGGTTGGACTTGTTCACAACTCCGCCAAAAGTACATTAATGTACCTATTTTTCCATATCCCCACCAGCATGTGTCATTTTCTTTTTCTATCATCTTAGGTGATTTGATGGTTGTAAGGTGGTACCTCAGAGTTATTTTAATTTGCAGTTCCCTAATCTTTAGGGACTTAGAGCATTTTTTCCACATGATCTAATAGCTTTGATTTCTTTTTCTAAAAACTGCTTGTTCATATCCTTAGACTAATTTTTTTTTAAATTTGGCTCAGTTCTCTATGCTTAAGAAATGAGGACTTTAACAGAAAATTGCTGTCAATGTTTTCCCCATTTCCTCCTTTCCTTCTAATTTTGGCTGTATTGATTTTATTTGTACAAACTTTTTAATTTAATGTAATCAAAATTATCCATTTTACCACCTGTGATCCTCTCAATTTCTTTTTTGGTCACAAACACTTCCCTTATCTGTAAATCTGATAGGTACTTTTTTCCATGCTTCCCTAATTTGCTTATACTATCACATAATTACCCATTTTGAACTTATCTTGGTGTACAGTGTGAGATGTTGGACTGCTTTCTAGTTTTTCCTGGAGTTTTTGTCAAATAGTGAGTTCTTGCACCCAAAGCTTGAATCTTTTGGTTTATAAAACACTAAGTTACTATAGTCATTTATTTCTGTATATTGTATAACTAATCTATTCCATTTCTTATCCAGTAACAGATTGTTTTGATGATCACTGCTTTGTAGTATAGTTTGAAGTCTGGTAGTGCTAGGCTGCTTATCTTCACTTTTATTTTCACTGATTCCCTTGATAGTCTCAATCTTATGTTCCTCTAGGTGATTTTTTTCTAGCTCTTTAAAATAATTCTTTGGTAGTTTGTTTGGTATGGCACTGAATAAGCAAATTAATTTAGGTAGTATTGTTATTTTATTATGTTGGCCCATCCTGCCCATGAACAATTAATATTTCTCCAATTGTTTAGATCTGTCTTTATCTGAGTGAAAAGTGTTTTGTAATTGTGTTCATATAGTTCCTGTGTTTGTCTTGGCAGATAGATTCCTAAGTATTTTATACTGTCTGCAATTATTTTAAATGGAATTTTGCTTTCTATGTCTCTTCTGGATTTTGTTGGCAAAATATAGAAATGCTGATGATTTGTGTGGATTTATTTTATATCTTACAACTTTGCTAAAGTTGTTAATTATTTCAACTAGTTTTTTTAGTTGATTCTTTAGTGTTCATTAAGTATACAATTATATCATCTGCAAAATGTGATAGTTTTGTCTTCTTGTTGCCTGTGATTACTCATTCAATTTCTTTTTCTTGTCTTACTACCACAGCTAGCATTTCTAGCACAATATTGCATAATAGTGGTGATAATGGACATTCTAGCTTCACCTCTGATCTTATTAGGAAAACTTCTAGTTAATCCCAATTATAGATAATTCTTGCTTTCAGTTTTAAATAGATACTATTTGTCCTTTTAAGAAAGGCTCCAGTGGATAGAGCACTGGCCCTGGAGTCAGGAGGACCTGAATTCCAAATCCAGCCTCAAACAATACTTCCTAGCTATGTGACTGTGGGCAAGTCACTTAACCCCAATTGCCTCACTAAAAAAAAAAAAAAAGACTCCATTTATTCCTATGCTTTCTAGTGTTTTTTAATAGGATGGGTGCTAAATTTTGTCGAAAGTTTTTTCTGCATTTAATCATATAATCATATAATTTTTGTTGTTTTGTTTTGTTGTTTTGTTGTCACAGGAGGAATTTGCTCAGATTCCTTTACCTATTTTTTTCACATAGTTTATATAGTTGTTCTTATTTGTTCTTGAAATGTTTGGTAGAATTTGCTTGTAATCCATCTGATTCTTTTTTTTTTTTGCCCTCAGGGTGTTCATTTATAGCTCGTTCAATTTCTTTTTCTAAGATGCTAAGGGTATTTAAGTATTTTATTTCTTCTTCTGTTAATCTGAGTAATTTATATTTTTATAAATATTTATCCATTTCATTTATATTGTCAATTTTATTCACATATAATTGGGCAAAATAGCTCCTAATAAATGCTTTTAATTTTATCTTCACTAGTTGGGCATTCTTCAGTTTCATTTTTGATACTGGTAATTTGGTTTTCTTTCTGCTTTTTTTTAAATCAAATTAATCAATGGTTCAACTTATCTTATTTTTTTCTTCATAAAATCAGTTGTATTTATGTCCTAATTGTGATTTATTAGTTCAATATACTTCACAGAAGGTCTATAAAACTGACATTTGTCTATTGACAGCCTCAGACAGGCTTCCTCCAGCTAATCTAACACTTTCCAATCTTTACTCATGTTCTTCAAATGTTTTATCAAAGTTATGAGTCATCAAGGTACTTTCAGATAGTTCCTGTCCTTAACCACTTTCTCCAATAGCCATTAGAAAGTGACTGGTACCACTGAGATGCCTTAGGGCATTCACTCAAACTGATTGAGCACTCCATTGGAGTTGGAAAGATGAAAGCAGTTTTTTCCTTGTCTTCCTCAGACATAGGAATCTGGTAGTATCCACCACACAAGTCCAAGATAAAAAATTCTAGCTGCCTAGGAAATAATCTAAAGCATCTTGTGCCCCTAGCATAACACTATGCTCCTGGTCCAAATTACTTCTTTTGTTCAAAGTCTGGGAATCTACATGCATACATATCTTTCCATTTTTCTCAGGCATAACTGCTATGGGTGATGCATAGGAGCTGGTGAATCTTTCTCTGAATGTTTGGGAATCAGTGAGCTAGATTCTATGAATTGTACATTGTTATTCCTGATTTTACAGTTTTATCAAGATTATAAACAATTTATATTCATGTTGTGCTTTCAACTTTTTCAAAGTATTTTTAAACTTGTTATTTCATTTAGAAAAAATTTAGGTAGGCAAGATAGGTGATAGTCTACCATTTTGACTGAGGTACAAGTATGTTTAAGGATTTTCTATCACAGCTAGTTAGTGGAAGGGCAGGAGAAATGAATTATGACAGAAAAGTTCTTTACTTGCTCAGGAATAACCTGACCACAGGAAAGCTCGTGCCTGAGTTTCTTTTTCAAGAAATTCTGGAGCATACGTATGATTTATTTCTTTACCTCTTTTTGGTTCTCTTTTACTACTTTGTGCAGCACCCATCCCCCCAAAAATCTAAACCCTAATATGTTCTCAGGGTCCTAGGGAATGAGGAGCAGGACATTTTTAGTTACTTAGAGAAACACTAGGCCACTAACTTTAAGCAACAAGACCCTGAAACCTGAGATATTTTTATACAAAAGAGCCTCAGAAGCAGGTTCAATCAGGGAACACTCGTGGCTCTATGGAGGGGGGGAGATAAAAGATCTGTTTATAGAATGAGAGGAAAATATCTCCCCTTGGTCTGAAGGGAAATGCCACTGAACACTGCCCTCCTAGGTCACTGCACAAGCTGAGCTGTAGGGAAAGGGCACATCCACCCACTGAAATAATTCTCTTCCATCAAGACTTAGCTTGGGTGCTTTCCTTGATTCTACACCACCCTCCTAGTTGAAAGTTATGTCTTTTGACTTCATATTTTTACATTTATATCACTTCATCTATATATCTCTTTTGTTACCTTTGCTCTTATTTGTGCATAAATCTCATCTTCCCATATCCCTTTTAATTTTTAAAGCTTTCAGAGAGAAAGGCTTTTCATGGTATCATAGTGTACCAACAAGACCCACTGATGGGCTTGGAGGTAATCAACGTCTCCCTCTCCCCTCCGTAGCTCTAGGTGTGTGCGTGTATTGACTGGGTATAGTCCTGGGGAATCTTGGCCCTTAAAGGGAGGAGTCCAACTCTTCTATATTATTTGGCTTTTTATATTCCAACATAGGAGCCCCAGGAGAAAAATTACTTAAAGCTTAGGTCTGGTTATTGTCCGTCTGCTGTTTGTCATCTTTGACTAAAAGACCCAGCTGCTCCAGAGCTCTTGAACTCCCAAGGGTGTGTCCCTTGCTGAATACGTCCATCGTGGGATCTTTATTCTGTCACCTATGCCCAGTGAAGTGGAAGAAAGCAGAAAAAATCCTAAAGTCCAGGCTCAGCTCATTTAGCAGAATTCCCTACTCTAGCTGCCATTGGGGAATATTCCCCTCTAGGGTGGGAGCAGACTTCTCTACTCCTCTAGGGAGAGTCCCTATCTACCCTTGGCAGACAGAAAATATCCAGAGATACTTTCACTGCCTTTAATGTCTACTACTCAATGACTCTGAGTCCACTCTTCCATTCTTATGGGCCAATTGTCTCTACTTGAGCTGTGATACAGGCTCAATCAACCTTCAGCTATCACAGGGAAAAGTACTAAGGGACCATCCAAGATTTTCTTTGTTATCCAAAGCAACAAGTCCTACCTCACTGGCCACATGTTTCTCCAGACAAGGTCAGGACACAGGCTTAATATTCCAGTGGGTGTGCTCTAGCTAGAGAAGAGCACCTATTTATTCACCATTATAATAGGATCACTTTTGTGTCTCCAGCAAATACAGTGCTTTTCTCAGCAATGCTGAGTAAATGTTTGTTGTTTAATTGAATTACCAATTCAATTCAGAAGGGATTAATACCAGTCTTCTTAAGAGGAGTAAAAAAAAAAAAAGGAGTTGTAAAGATCCATTTCTTTTTCCTACAAGAAGATCTCATGGTGGGCTTCTGGGTCAATTTCTGAGTTCTGTAGTGTTACCAGCAAAGCCCTTTTGTTTCTCACTTTTCATGATCTTTAGTCCTATAAAGGAAGGGTTCCAGTCTAGATTGCCAGAAGTGAAATGAGAAAAAAGGACAAGTCCGAAACAATGGGTCTGCTTCCTTTGCAGAATGTCAGTTGTATTGATTTCACAAGGCCAGTGTATCAAGAAAGCAATAAGGTAAACAGACCTAGGGAGAAGAGAAATCAGGCTTTGAACAGATTCTGCTTTTAAAATTCCAGTGCTTATAAAGGCAAGGCATAGGGCAAAGGCTGGAAGGTAGAGTAAAAATATATTGTCTATCTCTAAAAAAGCTGGAACAGTGGCGCCTTGGCTTTCACAGAACCAGGTGGCATTGTTATTAAGCATAATTCAAAATAAAACTGAAATTTGGTTAAAAAGGATTATATGATATTTCATTTTGAAACTATAGCTGGTACTTCTTCTGACAGTGGAGGAATACAGCCATGTTTAAGATTTGGCAAATTCCTCTGACTTTAGAGGTTCAGGAAAACCTTTAGGGGGACTCTTTTCCCTTTAAGTTTTAAGCCAATATGTATCTTAATGGGAAACATAAAACATGTGGTTTTGATTAATTTACATTTATAGGGTGGTTGTTCTGTAACTTGACTTCCAATTAGTTGAAGGAGCCTCTTTGACTCACAATTCCTTAATTTATTTTGCTTTGCTTCTTTACAATCAGACATTTGAGTTTTTCTACCAGAGTAGAAACAGGACTTAGAATCTATGCAACTTTACCAGGCCTTGAACTTGGTGACCCAATTTCTCCTTCTCTTCTTCCCTTAGACTCTCTAATTATACCTCTCTATTGTGGAGAAATACTATGGAAATATAAACAACAAATAGTGATCAATTCCAGGGAAGTGTGACGTCTTCAGAGATTCACAACTACAGGCACAACCGAGATGCAAACTGAAAGGGAAATGACCTAAAGACTCAAAATGCAGTCAAACTCACAGTCTATTTAATTTGCAGCTAACATTTAACATTCCATTAATTTCCTGATTGGAAAGGTCACTGGTGATAGTTCCTTTCAGGGATATTCATTATGAGACTACTTAATTTTATCTCTTCTAGGTGATTTTTTTTTCTACTAGTCTGTTTTGCAGCTCAGTTTTTCACAGACCAGAGATTGATACCATTTCACAACAGAACTTTTGAAGTGGAGAAAAGTGTATTGATAGTTATAAGACTGAATTTTTATAGTGCCAGAGTATCTTTCCTTCAAGAATTCAATTGGGTAATTAACCCGATTAGATAATTTGCATATAAGGAGTCATATAAACATCAGAACAAACGTTTACACATTTATTTAGAGTATGTTTTTCCTTTCCTCTTTGGTTTTGTTATATTGTATTAATATTTTCTGAGGCATTAATGTGTTTATTTTAATTCAATTTTATTTTATTTTCAGTTCTTTTTTTTTTTGCCTTATCCTTTCCACCCATTGAGAAGGCAAAAAACCACAAATTAATTATACATTCATTTTTAAAAATTACAAGGTCATGTAAAACAAATTCCTACATTAGTCATCTCCAAGGAAAGAGAGAGAGAGAGAGAGAGAGAGAGAGAGAGAGAGAGAGACAGGAAAAAAGGAAAGGAGAGAGGAAGGAAAGAAGAGAAAAAGAAAGAAGGAGAAGAAAATATGCTTCAATCTGTACTGTAAATTTATCATCTCTCTATCTGGAGGTGAAAAGCACATTTCATAATGAGTTCTTTGGAATTATGGTCATTCATTATGTTCATCAGAATCTTTCAAAGTTGATTATCTTTACAGTATTATAGGATGGTGGTTCTGTAATTTGACTTCTAATTAATTGAAAGAGAAATATATAATTTGTTTTTCTGGTTCTGTTCACTTCATTTTGCATCAGTTCATACAAGTCTACCCAGGTTTTTTTGAATACATACCCTTCATCATTTCTTACCGCACAGTAGTATTTTATCACATTCAGAGACCATAGCTTGTTCAATCATTCTCCAATTGACAGGCATTCCCTTAGTTTCCAATTCTTTGCTATCACCAAAAAAAAAAAAACTGCCACAAATATTTTTTGGATATATGGGCCTTTCCCCTCTTTCTTTGATCTAGGAATAGAGACTTTTGTAGTCTTATCTCTGGGTAAAAAGGATTGAATAATTTTGGGGCATAGTTTCAAATTACTTTCCACAATGGTTGGACCAGTTCGCAATTCCATCAATAGAGTATTGATCTATTTGTTTTCCCACAGCCCCTCCAGCCTTTGTCATTTTTCTTTTTTTTTGTTTTATTAGCCAATTTGTTGGGTTTGAGGTGGTACCCCAGAGTTGTTTTAATTTGCATTTCT
This sequence comes from Vombatus ursinus, assembly GCF_900497805.2. Taxonomy (NCBI): domain Eukaryota; kingdom Metazoa; phylum Chordata; class Mammalia; order Diprotodontia; family Vombatidae; genus Vombatus; species Vombatus ursinus. The sequence goes on from NW_020954587.1 coordinate 21,815,497, forward strand.
GTAATTATTAGTGACTTAGAGCATTTTTTTTCATATATATGAATACTGATAACTTAGATTTCTCCTCAGAAAATTGCGAGACATTCATATGTGAACAGCAGGTGTCACTGTGGAACAAATTTGTCTGTAGTCATTTTTTTACTCTCTCCAGTTGTAGGAATAATAAATAAATAAATAATAACTAGCATTTACATAGCACCTATTATGTGCCAGGCACTGTGGCAAGCACTTTGTACCTGTGACCAAATATTGGTCATTTAGTCTTTACAACAACTCTGGAAGGTAGGTGCTTTTATTATCCCCATTTTACAGATGAGGTGACTGAGGCAAACAGCTTAAGTGACTTGTCCAGGGTCACACAGCTAGTAAGTATCCAAGGTCAAATTTGAACTTGGGTCTTCCTGCCTCTAGGCCCAGCACTCTGTCCATTATAACTCCTGATTCCTCTCCCTAGGTAAACCAGGGCCACTACCTTCCCTTTGGTCTACATCTTTACACTGCCTCACTTTTCTTTTCATCAGAGGTTAGAGATTTCCCTGAGGATTTCCCTTAGCATTGAAAAGACCTAAATTGAGGTACATCAGTTGCACTTCTGTAGCATAGCAACAAAATGACTTGGGACCATATGGATCCCTTTCTCCATTATTCATATAGCCCTGGTTCAGGTGAGAACCAAATACTCACCATCAGCACTACTCCCCTGAATTTTTTTAAAGTTATTTTTAGTTCAGCTAGTTACTGGCACCCTCCATTTCCCAGCAGAAAATAAATATAATAATAATATAAATATGATACTAATAACTAACATTTATTTAGTGCCTACTGGGTGCCAGACATTGTGCTAAGTGCTGCACCAACAAACCATTTGTGATTGATTATGGATTTTTATGTGAAACAAAACTCAAGAAATAGAAACATCTTAAAGAAATAGCAAGTAAAATAATACATAAAAACTTTGGTTAGTAAACAGTCATGGAGAAGAGTTGGAAAGAAATCCAGCAATTTGACCCAGCAATACCACTACTAGGTCTATTTCCAAAGATTATTAGGGAAAAAAGAAAAGAACTTACATGTTCTAAAATGTTTATGGCAGCTCTCTTTGTGGTGGCAAAGAACTTGAAATTACAGGGATGCTCATCAATTGGGGAATGGCTGAACAAGTTGTGGTATGTGATAGTGATGGAATATGACTGTGCTGTAAGAAATGATGAGCTCAGTGATCTTAGAAAAACATGGAAAAACTTCCATGAAATAATGAAGAGCAAAGCGAGCAGAACCAAGAGAACATTGTATACAGTAACAGCACCATTGTTTTAAGAACGACTTTGAGTGAATAAGTTATTTTGACTATTATAAATATCCAAATGAACTACAAAGGATTTTCTCAGTTCTTAAAGGAGTAATTGCACCTGGAAGCCTCAGCCTGAGTTCTTTGCTCCATTAAATGAAGGCAATGGCTTGAAGCCAGCCCAATACGCTCCACCTGTAGTCCTGGAGCTCAAACTGTAAGGTCAGGCCTTAAGGACCTGATCATCAGGGCATTGCTGCTGCTCTTCCCCTCTCCTCTCCTCTCCACTCCACTCCATCTCTCTCATGCAGGCACACTTCTGTTCCTTGTCTGTCCCCTTTGCTCTGTAACAGAGTAATTCAAAATCTTCCATTCAGTGGAATTCCACTTCCCAGGCTCAAACCTCATCATATCTCTTTCAAGCCTTGGAAGGAATGTTGCTTCTTTGAATTACAAATCCCAGGAATCCAGTTAGATTTCAGAGTTTATGCCACCCATGAGGATCAGTCTTGAAATCCAAAATCCATAGGAATAGAAATCAGTCTTAAAAAAATAAATATCTTGTTCCACATTCATTCATTAAGAAATACTTATAAAGTGCCTACTCTGTGCAGAGTACTGGCTGGCTTAAGTAGTGAGAGATGTCTTCTCTGTCATCATAGAATTTATAGTCTAGTACAGAGTTCTTAAGTTTTTTTGTGTCATGGACTTCTTTGGCAGTCTGGTAAAACATGTGGGCCCTTTCTCAGAATAATGTTTTTAAGGGCATAAAATACATAGGATTACAAACATTGAAATAAATGTATTTTCCCTTCCAAGGTCACTGATCCCCAGAAATCTGACCCCAGGTTAAGAATCCTTGGTTTAGTAGGATGAAAGCTAAGAAACAAAGTACATAATACTGCATAAGGACATTAGATAGTTGTAAAACAAAGTGTTTTATGAGGGCAAAAGATCTGAAAAAGCTTCATGGAGAAGGTAGCATTTGAAGTGTATCAGCACTCAAGGATCAGCAGACTTTGAATAATAGCAACCTGCTTTGGTTCTTAACTGTTTCCTATAATTACTAAATTGTTCTCAGTAATATGAGAATATTCTCCAAGCCAGACTTGAATTAAAATTCCCTTTTAGATTGATTATAGACTATTAATAATGGAGATTTCATAAAATTAAAACAACCTTTCCAGAACCTTCCTGAAATATACTAAGCATTCACCTGTCAAATATCTTTCTGCAAATTATCAGTTCTTGGAGAAACTTAAATTCGCTCTGGAAAAGGATGAAATTGCAAATTACCTTAAACAATCCATTCATTGACTGGTGTCTGAAGTTTTCCTGAATATGAGTAACTCTATATCCTGCATTGGACTGGAGTTCAAAAGTTGTTTCTTATAAAGAAGATGATTTTCAGGTTTCAAAGTCAACATTTGTTTCCATTTTTAGTCCTTTAGCACTTGATTACTTAGCAAAATCAATATTAGTTTAATGAAAACCAAATCTGTAGGGTAATATTATTAATTTAGATAGCCTTCTTCTTCCAGGGTGACTGAACTAACTGGCTATGAACCACAGGACTTGATAGAGAAAACCCTTTACCATCATGTCCATGGCTGTGATATGTTCTACTTACGTTATGCTCATCATCTACGTAAGTAACACAATATGGATGTTCATACATTTAAAATATTTCAATGCTGCTAACTTTTGAATTAAGTAAATAAATCCACAGATATCAAGGGAAGTACTATTTTCCACTGGAGTGGAGCGATAAAGATAGGGAATAGGGAAGTGGGTATAAAACTATTGTATGATGTATGTGTACATACCCCCAAATTTCAGGGTGAATGGACTAGAACGTGGAAAAACATTTATTACAACCTCCTATTGTACATTTTTGTTAGTTATTTAATAGTAAGTCTAAAAGTGTATAGCATTTTGTTTTATGAAATATTAAGAAATAATGGCAGTACCTTAGTCTCAAGCCCTTAATCTCACCTGAATGAATGACCTTATCAGTACTTAATCAGAGTCAAGGAGTCAATATCCTACTCTAAAATCATCATTTCATTCTTGTAAGAGATCTCATAAGTTCTGGTAGTAGAAGATTCAATCAAGTTCAATGAAGAATCTTATTCCCTTATTCCCTGAAACTCAAGAGAACTTCATCTTGTTTATTGTAAGAGAACTGAGAGTGGAATGACTTTGATCTATTCAAGAATGATATCACAAGTTTACCTTTGACCAGATACGAAGGAGGAATCCTTGGAGGAAGTGGTTAAAGGAGAAATAATTGGTTTGGGAAATATATTTCTTTTAGGGTTCACTAATATTGACATTGCTATTGTTCTGTTTAGACAAATAAAAAACCCTAACCTAGATTTTGTACCCTTGCTTTATCTTGATGAAGGAATTTTGTCTTTTATTTCCTGAACACGATAAAGTAACAAGATGCCCAGATCTGGTGGTTTACACCTGTAATCCCAGTTACTACGGAGGCTGAAGCTGGTGGAGCACTTGAGCTCTGGATTTCTGAGTTGTAGTGTGTTAAAGCTTATCAATTGTCTGCACTAAGTGTGTGTTGAGCTCCTGGGATTAGGGGACTACCAGGCTGGGTAAGGGAGGGCAAATCCTCCCAAGCTGGAAATGGAGCAGGTCAGAGCTTTCCATGCTAATCAGTAATCCGATCAGGCCTGTGAGTAGCAACTATACTTCCAGCCTGAGTGAAATAGGGAGACTCAGTCTCAAAAAAAACACCAAAACATATTATCAAGTTAAGAAGAATTCCAATAACAACACATCTTCCACCAAGAAGCAACACATGTAAATATTAATAAATTGTCTCTGACAAACATTGGCTAATTAAATGCAAAGTATAGTTTTCCTTGTATATGTACACCCACATTGGAGTCAAACTCTAGGTGATAATCTCAGAGATCTATGTTGGATTAGTTGACCAAGGGATAGGGAAAGAAATTCCCCTTTTCTACCTGGTCAAATGTGAACTCAAGAGATATCATTCTTAAAATGAAATAAAGACATTTCCGCTCTCAGATCTGTTATTAAAAAAAGATGAGTTTCAGGGAATCAAGGTTCCTTCTCAAACTCGATTGAATCTTCTACTACCAGAACTGTTTCAGGTCTTTTATAAAAATGAAATGAGGACTTCAGACTAGCATATTGGCTCCTTGGCTTTAAGTATTGATAAGGTCTGTTCTTGATCTCATGACATTATCAGATTTAGAAATTAAATTCCTGTGTTCTCCATTTACAAATGAAGGAAGTTTAGAGGAGATGAGAGGTTCTTAGGAAAAAAGAAATTCATACAAAATGAGAAAGAAAGCATTTGATTTGTCAGAACAGAAGGGTCTTAGGAACTTCTGGGTTTGGTAGAAAGTTTAAACTCAGAAGTATTGAACAAGCAGCATTATTCAAGGACTTTTCCTGATCCCTTTCATTCCTTCTCTATTGCCCAAAGCATTTTGTACTTATTTTGTAAATGTCCTGTACTTAACTAATTTGTAATCATGTTGTATCTTCTAAGTAGAATATAGGCTACTTTAGGTCAGGGACTGCGTCATTTTTGTATTTCTATTTCCAGTGCTTACCAATGCCTGGCACATAGCAAGTGGGTCATAAATGCTTGCTGTTTGCACCTGATTCTTCCAAAAGCTAAATAAAGGCAGAAGAAAATTTGGGCAAAGCTAAATCAATGATCTAATGCAGTGGTTTCCAAATGTTTTGATTCCTATCAGTAAGAAAAATTTGAGTTTGTACCCCAATATATGTATATTAATAAATTATTTACAGGTACTACTGTACTGATAAATATGAACTATTAGTCATGCAAAAGAAATTTTAAAAGGATAGATTAAGATGAAATAAATAAGGTTTTTAAATATATTTTTGCCCCCACCAAATTATCAATAATTTCACAATATTAAATAAAAATGTTAATATTTAAAATATTTTCAGTGAGAGCAGTTATTGAATATGTATCTATTTTTGAAGATCTTATTTTTAAGCTTTGTGATATAGTATATTTGAAGGTCTTGTTCCTAAGTCCAATTTATTTTGATGCTTGATTTTAACGATTGTCATAACCAAAAAAGATAATTCACAAAGAAATATATAGATGTGAATGGAAGAAGTGCATGGTTGGCTGTGCTTATGTAAGTCATTATATTTTTCTTATTTTTTGATCATGTCCCCCAGTTCTGCAGATTTTGTAGAAATTTGACTAGTAGATTTCCAACTTCCTTAATGTTGGTCAATTGTTTTGGCAAACTTATTGGAAATTATAATATTTTCATATTAGTTGCAAATGGGTTCAAAAAACTACTGACATCATTCACCTGTGAAAGGAAGACACATGACAGTATGCTTATAAATGGAAAAGGTGAGATGATAATGATGATTGCAATTATGATTTTATTTACTATGCGATTAAACATATTCAAAACAATCTATATCCAGAATGAATGAGAACACTGGAATAAGGGCCAGAAAAGACAAAGTGATGGCACTCTAGACTTCACATACACACACACATACATACATACATACATACACACACATATAGTGTCTAGCATAGTGATTGGGAAAAATATACATAGAGTGGAAAATAAATTATGGAAAATATTGTGGAATATATTTGTCTGTATTTGTATGTATACGTGTGTACATGTATATGTGTATTGTGTGTATATATATATACATAAACATATCTGTACATGTGTGTGTATGTTTTCCAGGTACTATGCTAGCCACTGTGGATACAAAGACAAAATTGAAATTGTCCCTTCCTTAAGAAATTTATCAGTATGTATAAATATAAGAAAATAAAAAATCTATATAATGTAAACACAAAGTAATTTTAGTACATGTGCTTTAGCATCTGGAGGGATCAGAAAAGGTGTCTGGTAGGAGACGGCACTTATTGACATTTGAAGAGAGAAGAGAGATGTGTGTATGCATGTGTGTATTATATATCAACATACTTTTACATTTTTCATGTTGCAAGATCATATTTTTAAAAGACTATGAATATTAAATATTTATATCCTTGAAGAATGTTAATAACAGTTTAAAGTTTAATAGATAGCTAAAATTTGTCACTGAACTCACTTATTGTCAAGTCTATGAGAACAAAACCTTAGTTTAATATATGACACAGACAATTTATTCCTAGTTTCTCCATATTATATGTTTACAATGTAATAAATCCCTATCAACAGTTTTCCCTCTTTTTGTCATTCCCCCAATGAGTCAGACAGACTCTAAACCCAACCATTAATACGATTTGAGAAATGTAATGTTGTAATCCACTTTCAGTGAGTCTGAACATTCAATAAGAGGTGACACTGCTCCAACACTTGATATTCTTTGAAGTGTGGTAGACGATCAATAAGTAAACATTTGTGAAGCACTTACTATGTGTGGGGCACTGTGCTAAGCACTGGGGATACACCAAGAAGCAAAAGATAGTCCCTGCCCTTAAGGAGCTTATCATCTAAGGAGAGAAACAAATATATGCAAAATAATCTATTTTGTGGTTGTTTAGTCATCTCAGTTGTGTCCAACTCTTCATGACCCCATTTGAGGTTTTCTTGGCAAAGATACTGGAATGGTTTGCCATTTCCTTCTCTAGCTCATTTTAAAGATGAGGAAACTAAGGCAAACAGGGTTGAGTGACTTGCCCAGGGTCATACAACCAGCAAGTGTCTGAGACCAGATTTGAACTCAGGAAGATGAATCTTCTTTGACTCCAGGTCTGGCACTCTATCCACTGCACCACTCTATCCACTGCCAAAAATAATATAAACATGCAAATAAATATATACAAAATAAACCATGTACAGGATAAATAGTAAGTAATTAACGGAGGGAAGGCACTAGAATTAGAAGAGGTTGAGAAGGGCTTCCTTTGAGATTTTAGTTGGGACCTAAAGGAAGCTAAGGACTTCTGTAGACTGAGCCAAGGAGGAAGAGCATTCCAGGTACCTGGAGCAGGCAGAGAGGAGTATCTTGTTCATGGAACAGCCAGGAGGCCAGTGTCTTCAGATGGAAGAGTCTGTGCCAGGCAGTAAGAGATAAAAAGTCTGGAAAGGTAGGAGGGGGATGGGTTATGAAGGGCTTTCAATGATAAATAGAGCATTTTTATATTTGATCCTGGAGGTAAGAGGGAGCCACTGGAATTTATTGATCAAGGGGGTTATGTGGTTGGATCTGTGCTTAAAGAAAATCACTCTAGTGGCAGAATAAAGGCTGGACTGGAGTGGTGAGAGATCTGAGGCAGGGAGACCCATCAGGAGACTATTACAATAATCCAGGTGTGAGGTGATCACTACCTGCAGTAGAGTGGTGGTAGTGACAGGAGGTGGGGTTGGCATGCAGGAGATGATGTGAAGGTGAAATTAACAAGCCTTGGCAACAGATTGGATCCTTCAAAATAAAAATAGGCTTCATTTTTTTATTTTGGGTTCAGATCCTTGTTAGTATAAGGAATTGCAAATGTGGAAATTCCTCCCCTCAATGCAGCTATGTGCAATTCTATGATTTATAATCTCAAGCTGCCAAGGGGCACTGAGAAATTGTGACTTGTCCATGGGTTAGAGGAATGACTTGAAGACCAACTGACTGACAAGAACAACAGTCAGAGAAAAGACTGACTTCAAGACAACTCACTATCCCTTATTCCATTTTTATAAAGGTAAAAATCAGTTTCAGAAGGCAGAAGAAAACAAATGGAAAAAGAAATCACAAAATGGGAGTTCTGTAGCTTGAAGGGTATATGTGTGTATGTGTAAGAGGGGAAGGACTTTGCCTTAGTGATGAAAGGGTTGTTGTTGTAGGCGAACTGCATATGAGCTTTGGGTTTTTTTTCCCCCAAGTACCAACTGGTAGAGTCACCCAATTCTTAACTACTTCCCATAGTCATAACCCAATTCAACAAATATTTATTAAGCACCTACTAAGTCTTAAAGCAGTTTCTTATTTTTACTGATATCTTTTTAAAAGTATAACATTCATTTCTCAATCAATATCTCTCCTTCCTCTACCTATCCCTTGTAAAAACAGATTAAAAAAGAGAGGGGAAAAAAGCAGTCAGGTAAAACTAACAATACTCCTTTAGTGAAGGGAGAGAAGACCTTCTAGCTGAAAAAATTGTGTTAGGTGCTGGGGATACATAGACAAAACTGCCCTTAAAGAGCTAACATTTTACTGGGAGTGGGGCAGACAGGATACATATATAGACACATGCTATAACCATCAAGAATCACTATGGAGGGGCAGCTAGATGGCGCAGTAGATAGAGGACCAGCCCTGAAGTCAGGAGGACCTGAGTTCAAATCTGGCCTCAGACCAAACACTTGACACTTACTAGCTGTGTGACCCTGGGCAACACACTTAACCCCAATTGCCTTAAAAAAAATCACTGTGGAGCAACATTTGTCTGGGAATTTGCTATTTTTAATCCCTTCTCACAACAGAGAAAGTAGATTGTTTGCAGATCAAGCTTTTTCCTCCCTTAAGGTAGTCCCTGGTCATGACATTCCTTTTGGTCCCTACCTCTACCATTCCCATCACTTGAAGACAGAAGATTTGCCCGAGTCTCCTTCAATCCAAGACAATCTAAGACTAAACTCTATAACAATAGCCCACTCTTCGGTGTAGGGGGCACATTTGTCCTGGTTCATATAGGTCTCCCTCTGCTGTTTTAGGAGCTTATAAATTAAAATTACTAATAAAAAATAGTCATCCCTGTAAGATCCTGTCACACTTATAGCTTTGGAGCTCCCTATTGGGGAAAACCAATCTTGATGTTTTGGACAATGATTTAGATCTCTGTCCTAGTTAGAATCTGTGTTTTTTAGAAAATAGAAAGAACTTAAAGAAATAGCAAGGAAAATCATAAAGAATTGCCAACTAGCAGCAGGTACTGAATAAAGTTGTGGGGGTCAAGAAGTTGATTGGAGATTAATTGCCACAGAAATGCCATTGCTGCTCACATTGCCCCAGATTTATTTCTTAGCTCTGTCTTCCCTCCCTCTGGGCTGTGGGAGAAAGTGGAGAAAGTCTCCTGCTGTGACTGACCAGTTTCTCCTCCCCTCAAAACTAACAACAACCCCTGAATCTCAGGGCTGAGAAGGAAATCTATTCTTCCAGCATGACAAATCTCAAGATTCCCAGTTAGGATTTCAGAACTGGGTGCTGTGAGTTATAGCAAGGAATGTTATGAAGGTAGAATCTGTAGGATTTGGCATCTAATTGGATATGAGGAAGATGACCCCAAGGATCTGACCTTTGTAATCAAAAGGATGGTAGTGGCAAAAGGAATAGGGAAGTTGGGAAAAGTAGCTAGTTTGGGCCTCATTATTTTTAATTGTTAGTGGAATAGCAAGATGTCCAGTAGGCAGCCAGAGATTTGGGACTGCAGAGAAAAAAAAAAAAAAAGATTAGAACTTGATATATATACTTTTGGAAGTTGTCTATGCAGACAATAAATGAATCCATGGAAGTAGATATAGAGAGTCACTAGCATTATTGGGTGCAAGATATTTGTCCCAATTAGTCTATTTCTAAGGATGATTTGAGGAGACCTGGAACTTCTGTTTGTGGCCTTGGACTTACCTGTGTTCCCGGAGGCAAATCTTTTTCCTTTCCCCACAGGGCTTCTCAGAATGGCTTACCTTTATTTTTAGGTAGATCCATAAGTTTTAAGGAAACAAGAGCCAGTTAAGGAAAAGAGACATAGCCATACAGTCTCTTTTCTGGTGAAGGATTAGTGATGTAAGCTTTTAGTTTAGTAAGTAAGTACATCAGGAGGGACTATGGCCATGCAATATAAGCCTCTATGCCAAATTTTTCAAAAATACCTTGTAAATTGGAGGACATTAGATGAACAATATTATATAGAAATATAATAGGTTTTCAGGGGAAAAGGTATAAGTTGTATAAAATATAAATTATAATAATGTAAATAAGTAAGTTTACTGTGCACGGATGTGTTTTAGGTGAACCAGCTAAAAATCTCTCCTAACATACAAATTAATAGCTTGTCCTTTGTGAGATTCAGCCACTCTTTGCCTTCTAAAAGACCGTAAGAAGACCTGTAGCTTTCAGTTAAAGAAGTAATTGGGGAACAGAAATATCAACAAAGGAACAATCTGATAATTGGTTATATATTTATATACAGTAGGTTATAGACTTCAACACACAAACTGGTAGCATATGTGTGTGTATACAGACACACACACATATATGTTTGTGGCATATACATATTTGCTTTTTAAGGAAATTCATTCATAACTCCAGAATACTATAGCTTACGAATATCTCATGTTATTTTTACAGTGTTGGTGAAAGGTCAAGTCACAACCAAGTACTACAGATTACTTTCCAAGCATGGAGGCTGGGTTTGGGTACAGAGTTATGCTACCATTGTGCACAACAGCCGTTCATCAAGACCTCACTGCATAGTGAGTGTCAATTATGTTCTCACGTAAGTCAAACATATTTGCTCTCCTCCTTAATATCATTTCACATTAAAATGCGTATAATTGTTCTCTCTCTCTAGATGTTCATCTGTTTAGTTTTTTTAACTACAATTTATTTTATAAAGTGTTTTGGAGTTTCCTGCTTCTGGTTGAGATAAAAACTTAAAAAAAAAGGAGATAGTGCAGCTATGTTTCAGGCATAACTGTAATCTGGTTATAGAAGTATGAGAGCATGGTGGAGGAAATGCTGCTCTCTCTCCATTACATATGGCAGAAGGCAGTCTCATCCCATTTACCTATACACACCTTCCTTGTCCCTCTTGCTGTTTTAAAAAACTGAAGGAAAAGCTGGTGTGTCCATAGTCCCCACTGCTCCTCCTCAGTCCCCGAAATTAAGCAGAAGAGTTTTCCTCTCCTCTGCCAATTCCTCTGTTGTATGAACTGGCTACAACTCATGATATATTTTCGCCATCTTTAAGATGAACTAAGACTAAAGGTCAAATCTGCCTTTGGAATGAAATTCCTTATTATATGAAAGGTGTGGGAAATAAGTTTAGTTGAGAACAAAACGAAATCATCCTTTAGCACTTCATCAGGTGAAACAAAGTTTTAGTTCCATATTTGTTACTCAGCTATATAGCTGGGTAATAGTGAGTATTCTCACTGAAAATAATTCTTTTTTGTCTTCTAAATAGAGAAAAAGATTTAGGCTCTAAAGCCTCTGACCAAAGGAGTTTCATTTCTCTGCTGTTTAGAAGTAAATAATAATTTTAGCAAAATCACAGGAAAAATATATCTTAGATTGGGAAAATGTATACTTTCTAGAGAAACAAAAACTACGTATTAACGATCATAATAGCTATGTGCCAGGCACTGTGCTAAACACTTTACAATGATCTCATCTGATCCTCATATAATCCTTCCTCATTTTACAGATGAAGAAACTGAGGCCAAGGTTAAGTAATTTGCTCACAGTCACACAGCTAGTCAGTGTCTCAGGCTGGATTTGAACTGAGATCGTCTTGCTCTTACCAAAGGAAGACTTACCACTTTCTAAAAAGTTTATTGACTCTCTCTTTTTTCTTTTTACATCATTCTCACTTTCCCCACCCTCAGCCCTTTCCTTGTAACAAATAAATAGTTGAACAATATCAACACACTGGCCATGTCTAAAAATGAATGCCCCATTTTATCCCTCTTGCCCACCACTTTTCTGCCAAGAGGCGTGGTTCAAATTAATCTTCTGAAGTCATGATTGAAAACCCACCATTTCTTTAAAACGAGACATTGTGAGCAACTCTTCACAGCAGTCATAGGTATCGATTGAAAAGGAGGAAGGTAGCTTAGATTCCAAGCTCAACAATCCCCAAGACTGAGGCTTTTGAGGAAGGATTTCCTATCCCATTCTTTTTGGCGGAAAGAAAGAAAAGCACATCCTTTGTTAGGATACAGATGGACTTGGTAAACACGTTTTTCCTTTCTGTCTTTATAAACTTCCTTAAATTCATGTTTTCCGCAAGGGATATGAATGAGGTTTTAAAGGATTGGATACAGCTGTACTGATCTCATTCAGTTCCAGTCGGATAATTCCTAAACTTAGAGCAGGCCTACGCAACATACAGCCTGCGGGCCGCTTGTGGCCCGCCAAAGGATTTTGGGTGGCCTGGGAACAACGTAGGGTTGCCACTGTGCACTTTCCTGTTTGTCACGTGTCCCACAGCAACCAACCATCGTCAGTCTGTCTCTAGCCTAACCTATCTGAGGCCGAAGCAGTTTACAGGTTGTGCAGATCTGACTTAAGAGCTCTGAAGGTCATATAATTCAAGGGCTGCAGCACTAATAGAGAAGCTGGGATTTCCTTTTTCCGGTGCTGACTGATCATTTCCCAGAATCCAGTTAAATGAAATTATGTAACTTGATAGATTTTAAAATTTTAATAGAAATGTTTCATTGTCAAAACGTCTTGTTACGCACGATATGAATCTTGCCTGGTCTCTCGGCAGAGACATTGAATACAAGGAAATACAGTTGTCATTGGATCAGGTCACCTCTTCCAAGACCCAGTATTCCTGTAGGACTTCAACGTCTACCTCGCAAGAACCTAGGAAAATAGCCAAATCCAAAAGTAACAAGATGAAGACAAAAGTCAGAACAAGCCCCTACCTACCACAGGTAATGAATGCGTCTGGAAGCGGGGTCCAGCTATTCTGCTATCACTTGTAAAGAACCTCCTCCCTTTAGCAGTCTCGTGAGGCTCATACGGACACATCAAGTATGGAATAACAACAAATCACTAATTACATGGGAGAGATTTCCTTATGTGGGGAAATTCTTCAGGGACGCGGTGGCATTTTAATCACTCCTATAGCATCGTGTAAAATTTGAGATGGCAGAGTTGTATATACTCCATAGCAAAACATGAATTCTGATGGAACTTTATAGTAAGCTCTTCAGAACTTTATTTTATTTGTGCTTGTATTACATATTTTCACAGCATTTTTCATCAATAATTTTCCCTATTTTTTTTTAATAATTAATTTCAAACTCTTAGAAACAGCATATGCATTGGTTTCCAAACTCTTTGGTGGGGAAAATTCGTGCCCCTCCAACTGTCACCAAGTATTCCTATTTCCTCTGAGGCCTCCACATTATGACCAGCTCCATTTTCACATAGTGGATAAAATTAGAACCCAGGATAACAGTGTTTGCTGTATATTTTATTATACTCTGCTGCATTAAGCTGCTGTATCTTCCAGCTAACTCTTTACTGGTCTTCTTTGCCATTTCAGCAACATGACTCTTTCCAAATGGACAAATCGGAATGTGGCCAGGTTGGAAATTGGAGAGCAAGTTCCACAACAAATGCTACAAATACTCAAGAACAAAACTTTTATTCAGAAAACAGTGAACTTTTATATGCCCCGTCCTATAGCTTGCCTTTTTCTTACCATTATGGACCCTTTCCTATAGATTCTCATGTATTCAGGAGCAAAAGACAAATGCTATCTTCAAAATTTGGGCAGTCTCAAGGATCCCCATGTGAGGTAGCACGTTTTTTCCTGAGCACATTGCAAACCAGTGGAGAGTGCCAGTGGCATTATGCCAATCCCTTAGTACCTAACAGCCAGCCTCCAGCTAAAAATCTTCCTGACCAGCCAATGAACGTTACACGGCACAACCTGGCACCCAATTATGAAGGTGGGTTGTGTTTACACATGGGAAAGGGAAAGGTCTTTGAAATATCAGGGGGAAATTTCCATGGGTGGTAGATGGAAAGTAGATATACAGGTTAAACATTTCCTTTTTATGTTTGTAAGTAGGAATTACTATCATTTCATGCTTATAAGGTATTACTACGTAACAGAAAAAAAAGAGCTGTTTTCAAAAGTATATGCCCAATTTATAAAGAAACAGAGGAAAAAGCAAAAATACTCAACTGTCTTTCATAACATATTCTTTTTCATGTCCACCAAAAAGGGAAACTTGAATAACTACTTTAAAAAATGATTTTTCAAAAAAATAATTTAATGTTTTTTTAATAGGCAATTGGGGTTGAGCAACTTGCTCATGGTCACACAGCTAGTAAGTGTCAAGTGTTTGGTCTGAGGCCGGATTTGAACTCAGGTCCTCCTGACTTCAGGGCTGATGCTCTATCCACTGCACCACCTAGCTGCCCCAATTTAATTTTTTTCAATCCATAAAATTATACTTTCTTCCCATCCCATGTACCTTCCCCCTCCTCTGATTGAAAACAAAAAGAAAAAAAGCCAACCTCTTTGTAACAAAGGGCCATGTCTAAAAATATTTCCATCTTTATCCTGAGTATCAACTCTCTCTCAGGAGGTGGATAACATATTTCATCATGAGTTGTCCAGAATTGTGATTGGACACTGCATTGATCAAAGTTCTTAAATCTTTCAAAGTTATCTTTATAACATTGTTATTATATAAATTGTTTTCCTGGTTCTTCTCACCTCATTTTCATGTTTGTATAGATCTTCCTAATGTTCTCTGAAACTGTTTCATTCATCATCAAACTGTGCCCCACACAATGGTAATGGATAACCATCACATCCATATACCATAATTTGTTCAGCCATTGCCCAACTGATGAGCATCCCTTAGTTTCCAATCCTTTGCCACTACAAAAAAGAGCTGCTACAAGTATTTTTGTACACATGGGTCCTTTTTCTTGTTCTTTGATCTTTTTAGAGTATACACCCTAATATAGGTATTGCTGGTCAAAGGATATATCATTTGGTAACTTTCAGGGCATAATTTCAAATTGCTAAAAGAATTACTGGACCAGTTTACAGTTCCAACAATATTCCACCTGTTTCCCCTCAGCTCCTCCAGTATTTGTCATTTTTCTTTTTGGTCAACTTTGCTACTCTATGATGGTTATGAGATGGAATATTAGTGTTACTTAAATTTGTAATTTAGAGCATTTTTTCACGTGAGCATTGATAACTCAGACTTCTCCTTTTGATAGTTTCCATTTCATCTTCTTTGAACATTTATCAACTGCGAATGGCTCTTATTCTTATAAATTTGAATCAGTTCCCTATATAGCTTTAAAATGATAAGTTTATCAGGGAAATGCTACAAATATTTCTCCCATTTACCTGCTTTTCTTCTAATTTTAGCTGCATTGGTTTCGTGTTAAAACCTCAAATTTTATGTAATCAAAATTATCCATTTTACCCCCTCTGTGATCCTCTCTATCCATTATTTAGTCATGAATTATTCTCCTTTTCATAGATGTAATGAATAATTTCTTTCATGCTCCTCTAATTTGTTTGAGTAATGATAATTTCTATTTCTTTGCTGAGTTTTCTTGGTAATATGCTGAAATGCTGATGTGAATGTATTTTATATCCTATAACTTTGCAAAAGATATTATTTGTTTTATCTAATTTTTTAGTTGACCCTCTAGGGTTCTCTAAGTAAGCTATCATATTATCTGAGGGAAAATACAATAATTTGGTTTTTTTCTTTGCCTAGGCTTAATTTCCTTTTTTTTGCCTTATTGCTACAGCCAGTATTTCTAGAACTATATCAAATAGCAATAGTGAAAATGGAAGTCCTCTAGTTTATCTCCATTACATATAATAATGGCTCTATATAACAATTATCATTCTAAGGAAAGAGTGGTGTGTTCCTATGCTTTCTAATGTTTCTTTTAAAAAAAAACAAGAAGAATGGGTGTTATATCTTGCTAAAAGCTTTTTCTGCATCTATTAATATAATCATATGCTTTCTGTTATTCTTGTTCTTATTAGATTCTACTGGGTTGATATTTTTCCTAATATTGAACCCCAAATTCCTCATATAAATCCAACTTGATCATAGTATATAATCTTTATGATTTGTTGCTGTAGTTTTCTTGCTAATATTTTATTTAAAATTTTTTGCATCAATATTCATTAAGAATATTATTTGTAGCTTTCTTTCTTTGTTCTGAACCTCCCTGGTTTAGGTATCAAGTCCATATTCATATTGTATAAGAGATTTAGTAGGTCTCTTTATTTTCTTATTTTTTTCAACAACTTTTGTAAAATAATAATTATTCTTCAAATGTTTGAAAGAAATTTCTCATAAATCTATCTAGTGCCAGCTTTTTTTTGGGAGTTCATATTATAGTTTGTTCAATTGCTTTCCTGAGATCAAGTTATTTACATCATTTATTTCCTGGCCTACTAATTTGCACATTTTGTATTTTTAAAAATATTCATCCATTTCATTCAGATTATCAGTTTTATTGATATAATCAGACAGAATAGTTTTAATAACCTCATTTATAGGGAATTTACCTATTTAATTTTTGATACTGTTAACTTGGATTTCCTTTCAAAAATCAGATAAACTAATGATTTATCTATTTTATTGTATTCCCCTCCCCAGACCTCACACCCCCCAAAAAATCCCCAGGTCCTTAGTTTTGTTATTAATTCAATTTTTCATTGGATTTGTTCTATTATTTTATTCTCAGAATTTATATTCTGGTGCTTAATTGGAGGCTTTTAATTTTTTCTAGGGTTTTTAAAAGTCACTTGCCCAATATATCATTATGGCCTTTGTCTCTCTCTTTTTTTTAACAGACACTTAGAGATATGTTTCTCTGAAGAACTGATGGGGCTGCATCTCCACAATTTTGTTATGCTGTCTCATTGTTGTAGTTACCTTTTAATGACATTTTCTATTGTGTCTATGATTTCTTTAGACCTACCCATTCCTTAGGATTGTTATTTAATTTCTAGTTTACTTTTAATACTTTTTCCAGTGGTCCTTTATTGAATATATTTTTATTGCATTGTGGTCCATAAAAGATGTATTTAGTATTTCTGCATTTGTCTGTAAAGTTTTTATTCCCTAACACATGGTCAATATTTGTAAAAGTAACATGCACAACTGTGAATTATGTATGCTTCTTTCTACTTTCACTCAGTAATCACCGGAGGATTATCATATCTAACCTTTCTAAAATTCTGTTGAGGTCCTTAATATCTTTCTCATTTTCTCATCTCTCTCTTATCTATTCATTTATTTATTAATCCATTTATTTATGGGTTAGATTTATCTAGGATAGAAAGGGGGACATTGAGATTCCCTATTATCACTTTGCTGTCTATTTCTCCCTGTAACTCATTTAACTTTTTTTTAAATATATAGATGCTATCTTATTTGGTGCATGGTTTAATTTTGACATTAAATCATTTCCTATGGTACCTTTCAGCAAAACATTAATTTCCCTGTTTATACCTTTAAATTGAGTTCCTTTTTTCTGTTGCCTTATCTGAGGTCATGGTTGCTATCATTGCTTTTTTGTTTTTTTAAACTTCAGCTAAAGTATTGGTCTGGCACCTTATTTTAACTCTTTGTGAATGTTTCAATTATGTTTCTTGTAAACAACATTTTTGGATTCTGCTTTCTAATCCATTCGACTTTTTGGTTTTATGGATGAGTTCATCCCATTCAGATTCATAGTCATGAGTTTTAATTGTTAATTTTTTTTCATTCATTCCCATACTTTTTTTCTCTGTTTTCTCCCTCTTCTGCCTTTATCATAAGAAGAGGGTTGTGAACAGAGTGTACTATAACCAGTGCTCTAGGTGCTCCCTTACACCTCTTCTCTTTCCCTCTCCCAAATCCCAGTCACAAGTTATCATTTTTCTTCTTTCCTTCAATCTCTCTTCAACCTAATCTCTGTAGTTGAGTTTGCTTACATCTTATTCCCTCTTCTCTCTTCTCTTTCCCTAATTGCATTTCTGCTGAATGAAATCTATTTCTGCCTACTTAACTCTGTGGGCATATTTTTCCCTCCTTTGATCAGTTCAGATGAAACTAAGGTTCAAATGTTGCCAGCTCCACCCACCTCTTTTTTCCTTGTTTTCTTTCTTCTTACTCTGGCAAAGTCTCTACTTCTATTACCTCTTCCTTTGATTACGAGTTCCTCTTTTGACACCAGCCATCATGCTTTTTTCAATATGGATCAGTCCATGAAACTCCAGAAAACTTCTCCATTTCTGCCCCAGAAGACTTCCTCTCACGCTGGGAACACCTTCACCCCTTTGGGTTCTTCCTCTGAATGGTGAGTGACTCTCCAAAATGCCTTTTGAAGATGTGACCTCTTGAGTCATCATGATGTTTTCAAACCTGATCCAGCCCATGGTGCCCTAGACTACCTCTTACTTCCTCCTCATGTCTTCCCTTCCAGCCTACTTTTCAGTTCCCTTTTTGTATCGTCTTCCCCCAACTATAATGTAATTTCTTTGAGGGCAGGGACTATCTTTCTTTTTGTGTGTATTTGTATTTTCATCATTTGGCTCAGTGCTTGGCACATAATAAGCACTTAGTGCTATCTACCTACCTTTCACACTAATTATGAGATAATTTGCACCACACTTCCTCTCTTCCTCTACTCAGTGTATTCTTGCCCCCCCTTCTCTTTCTTAAGATCAAAATATATCAAAACCATTCACTGTTCCTCTCTTATTAGATTTATATCATGACCCCTGCTAATAGAATTTCAAAGAGACTCCATATTATCTCCATATTACAATGTAAACAGTTCATCTGTTTTTTTTTGTTGTTGTTGTTTTGTTTTTTGTTGAAGCAGCTAGGTGTTGCAGTGGGTAGACTACTGGGCCTGGAGTCAGGAGGACCCAAGTTCAAATACGTCTTCAGATATTTACTAGCTGTGTGACCCCGAACAAGTCATTTAACCTCTGCCTCAGTTTCCTCAACTGTAAAATGGGGATAATAATAGTACCTGCCAGGGTTGTTGTGAGGATCAAATGAGATAATATTCAGAAAGCACTCAGCACAGAGTTTAGTACATAGTATGTGCTTAATAAATGCTTATTCCCTTCACTTCGCTTTTATTTACTTTGCTTTTCTTGATTCATATTTCATATTTCAAAGGTTTTTTTACCCACTCTTCTCTTTCCAAATACATGGAATCTGCCTTTTGGAATATTGTATCTCAAGCTCTCTCTTCTTTTATAGTGGTGGCTATTGAATATGTGGTGTGTAGTTCCTTAGCACATGAATTTTTTCTTTCTAGCCACTGGAAGTTTTTTTTTTTTTAACTGAAAGCTTTGGATTTTGGCCATAATGTTCCTGGGAATTTTCTTTTGGGGGTTTCACTCAGGAGGTGACTAGTAGATCTATTTTTACTTTCTCCTCTGGTTCTAAGAGATCTAGGCATGTTTCTTTTATTTTTTCCTGAAATATGACATGAAGGCTTTTGCTGTTGTTGTTCAGGGTTTTCATGCAATTTTAATGATTAAATTTTTATCTTCCATTTGTTTTTGCTGTGAGACACTTTACATTTTCTTTTATTTTTTTTCCAGACATTTGTCTTTGTTTTAGTATTTCTTATTGTCTCTGGCAGTCATTAACTTCTATTTTATCCTTTCTAATTTTCAAGGAGTCTGTTGCTTAAGGTTTGTACCTCTTGTGCTCTTAGTTCTCTTTACAAGTCTTTCTTTGATAGCTCTCATTTTTTTTCTATTTCTTTTGCAACTGTTTTCTCTAGCTCTCTCATTTGATTTATAAAATAATTTAAAAATATTTTTTCCCTCTTGCTTCTTATCTTCTAGGAATTCTAGCTGAATTTGTGCCCAAGCTGTGTTTTTCTTTGAAGCTTTTCTTGCACATGTTTTAGTCATCCTCTTTTTCTGGGTTTCTTTCTTGAGTGTCCCTGTCATCATAATAGTTCTTCATGGTGGGATTCTTTTTTGTGTCTACTCACTCTTCCAGCCGTACTTCATAAATTCAAACTTTATGTTGGGGTGAGGCTCTGTGCTCTTCATAAGGAAATGTCTATGCTGTGCTTTGTCCTCTTGCTGCTTTCCCTGGGCATTGAGTATTGTATTTCAGGATTTTAGGGACAGTTCAGACTGGGGACCTGGAAACTTTAAGTGTACTCAAAGCTGTTTGGTCCAAGGTAAAGTTTGAGCACTGTGCTTCTGAACTCTGCAAGTTCCAAACCTGGGTTTGGGTCTGAGCAACACAACTGTGGGCTTGCAACAAATTGGAGTTCTAGTAGACTGCCGCTACTATGGTCAAGTGGGCAATTTCTGCAAGTTCAGTGACAGAATCGTAGGCTTCCCTTTAGTCAGGGGTTCCTGCCCTAGTTATTCCACTGCAGACTTCAGACTGAGTTCAAAGCTGGATCTGAGACCTTGTTCCCATGTCAAACAGCTGCTGCTTTCCTCTGTATTTGCTCCTCGGGCCCCACACAGCTAGGTACCTCAACCCTTCCCTGCATGCCACTCCTGAACTGTCACTCTTAGGCACAGGTCCCCTATTTATTCCACCTTAATTCCGTGACCCAGCACTTGGTAGTGACAGAATTGCCAGCTGGCCCCTCTTCCTGCTTCCTGCATAAGATCAGGCTCCTGTGTGTGTGTCTGGGACTTCTTCTTGCCCTGGGGCACAGGCTTGGGCAGACCTTCCTGCAGTTCCTGTGCTGGAATTCTAATGGCCAGAGCTAGTCCCCAGAGTCTACAGACCTCTTTTTTTCCCCTATGTTGATCTGGGCTGGAAAAAATTCCTTGTTCTATTTCTAGTATTTCCCAATCAAGACTTGGTCTAGAAAATTTTCGAGATCTTTATGGAGTGCTTGGGGAGAGCTCAGTTGTATTTCCCACTAACTCTGCCATTTTGGCTCATCTCTGGAAAGAAAATTCTTAAATAAATATTAATCTCAAAATATCCAACAAATAATATGCATATTTATTTTAGAAATTTATGTTCCAAGACTGTCACAAACTCTAAAGGCCACACTGAACCCACAAATAAATTTGAGAGTGAATATTATCTGAGTTTCAATATTAAATTTCACCAGAATCTTGATAGTGCCAGAATACAATTGTTTCATTTTCGTGTTTGAATAAAAACAATTTCTCTTGGCAGATAAAAAGACATTCTTAAACAGGAAGCAGATGATGGTGAAGCTTCATATACTCTTCTCCGGCTTTAGTGAGACTAAGTACTATTATTAAATAATCTATGAACAGAACTGTTGCATGCTCTCTGGACTGACACCGTCATATCAGCACTGTGGCATTGGCACGAATGTAGCTGTAGGTGTTATGGGATGTTAAGTGTGAGGGTTGAGGTTAGGAGTTAATCCAAGAATTTTCAAGAAATCTTAATTTTATTCAGTTTATCCAAACTAAACTATTATCCAACAGGTTTTACTGAGTAGACCAAGAAATGACAACCTGATACACAATTCCTATGGATGGGTAACTACAATTGCCATAGAAAAAAAGTTATATCTGATAATAAGATTCTGACCAAGGTTCTTATTGTCATGTGTTAGAAGGTGAACTTCTTGAAAGAAAGGATTGTTTTAAGTTTCTATTTGTATCCCCAGTGCTTTGCATATAATACACTTAATGAATGCTTTTTCAATTCATTCAAGCAAAAATATAGACTTCATAATTATAGCACCTCTTGTTTAAATAGGCAAATTTTCAATATAGGTATAAGCAAATTAATAACTTTAAGGCAGTCTGTTGTATCATGTAGGTCAGGAGATCAGAGGTTTTTCCTGAGTCTGATATTTGTTTTTTATAGTATTCCTGGACAATCACTGACATTCAAAATTCACATGTATAAACTTGGAGTTCTCCATCTGGTAAAATTAGGCATCATGGGACACAGTTCCTGGCACATTGTAAATCACTAATAAATACTTATTGAATTGATTTGGGAGGCATAACATTTTCTGAGACATAGGAATTAAACATGGTGGGGGTAGAGAGAGTTTTAAAAAACCCAAACCAAGTTCAACCTGTTTAAAAAAAAAAAAAGAACAGGTAACAGGACCAAAAGATTTAGTGAAATTATTAATGTGACTTGTTACAACAGAAACAGAACTTAAATCAGAACTGAAGATTCAAGTAATAACAAATGCATTTGGCCCCTTAAAGTAATGAGAAAAGATATTTCCCAGAATATCTAAATGAAAAAATTTTTTTAAAGAAACCATAAGGATTTTGCTATCAATGATACATTTATTCACATGTAGCCACAGAAGATTTCTTTTGCCTGTTTTGAATGTGACACAGGATTATATTTATTATATATTATGTTGCTATTGAAAAAAATGAGAGAGGCTCAACATAATTCCATTAAATAAAAAGTAGTGTTAATTTGTGATTCAATTCTTAATTTCTGTGGGACTTAGGTGCTACAAAAACTTTTTTTCCCTAAAATTAAAATGTTTTTAATTAACCAAAATTCTCTTTCTACCCTCTCATCCACCTATGACTCCCCCTCCCTGCCTAGTTGAAAAAGAAAGACTGCCTAATAACAAAGATGTGTAGTCAAGCAAAATAAATGTTTACATTGGCTATATTAAAAACAAGTGTCAGTCTACACTCTAAGTCCATCACCTCTCAGGAGGTGGATAGCAAACATGAGTCCTTTGGAATTGTGGTTGGTCACAGTGTTATTTAGAGTTCCTTAAGTCTTTCAAAGTTATTTGTTCTTACAATATTGTTGCTATTGTCTAAATTGTTCTTCTGGTTCTGCTTACTTCACTGGATTTCACATTGCATACTTCCCAGGTTTCTCTTAAACCATCCTTCATGTCTTATAGCATGCGAGTATTCCATCCCATTCATCAACCATAACTAGTTCAGCCATTCAACAATGGATGCTGCACTTGCCCTTAGTTTCCAGTTCTTTGTCACCGCAAAAAAGAACTTCTGTAAATATAAGATATCCTCAAAATCTCAGAGCAGTTTTAAGACGTTGATGCTGAAACATCCTGTATTCTTGTACATATGAATCCTTCTCAATTTTGTTTGGTCTCTTTAGAATATCGGTCTAATAGTGGTGTAGCTGGGTCAAAGGGTTTAGTTTAGTAACTTTGGGGGCATAATTCCAAATTGCTTTCTAGAATGGTTTGGTCCAATCAGTAGTTCCAGCAACAGCGTATAAATGTATCCATTTTTCCACAATCTCTCCAGCCTTTGCCATTTTCTTTCCTTTTTATTGTTAATTTTTTTTCAATTTGATAGGTGTTAAGGTAGACCTTCAGAACTGTTTTAATTTGTATTTCTCTACTTATTAGTGATTTGGAGCATTTTTTTATATGGCTATTGACAACTTGTATTTGCTTCTGAAAATTGGCCATATTCTTTGACCATTTATTGGGGGGGGGATGGCTCTTATTCTTATATTCACTATCTTAGAAATGAGACTTTAGGGGCAGTGAGGTGTTGTAGTGGATAAAACACCGGCCCTGAAGTCAGGAGGACCAAACACTTGACACTTAACTAGCTGTGTGACCCTGGGCAAGTCACTTAACCCCAATTGCCTTAAAAAAAAAAGGAAAGAAATGAGACCTTTAGCAAAGAAACTTTATGAAAAGATTTTCTCCCTCCCTCATTTACCTGCTTTTCTTATTTTAGCTGTATTGATTTTGTTTGTGCAAATCCTTTTTAATTTTATGTAATCAAAATTATCCATTTAACCTTCTGTGATCCTCTGTATCACTTCTTTGGTCATGAACTCTTCCCCATCCATAGATCTGACAGGCAATTTCCTCCTTGCTCCTCTGTTTATGATGTCAACCTTTATTATTTAAGTCATGTACTCATTTGGAGGTCAACTTGGTGTGAGATACTGGACTACTTAGTCTCTACCAGATTGCTTTCTAATTTTTCTAATAGTTTTTAACAAATCCTTTTTTTCAAGAGAAAAATAAAAATATAGAGAGCTAACTGATTGCATATATCTAACTCTGGAGGATAGTTATTGCTTTTGTCAAAAAACAACCAACAAAAAAGCAATGATATAGCAAAGATGCAGGACAGGGACTCCTGTTTATTCCAACTCTAGAACTAAACAAGTAAATTAGTGTGTCTAAAAATTCTTAGACATTTTCATAGACAGCATCGACTTATGGGGATTTTGTTGTTTTCTTTTTAGTCTGGATTTCTTTTAAGTCTACCTGTACGATAACTAGTACAGTCATTCTCTCCCTGCCCCCACCCATAAAGACATACATACCTCTATACTTAAAATATATAAATGCTGGCATGAGATCACAGCTTCTTATACAGTTCCTGATTCCTGATTTCAGAAACTCCATTGTCTAATGTTTTATACTTTTCCCTTCAAGTGCCCATATCAGCCCAACGATATAATGAAGACGCCACATCTGATAGCTTTACAAGCTGTGCCACGGCCATCCCTAACAGCCAGCAGAAGAAGGATGCTTATGATTCCAGCATCTTGAAACCCAACAAAGTAGAAAGCAGGATACATCCACCCCACCATCTCATCAAGGAAGAAAGCAAGTTAGCTTTCAACAGGGACATACCTGAAAAAATGAATGCAAGTGAAAAGCCCTCTTTGAACTTTGTGCCAAATTCCCTATTACCTAAATCAGAATGTTTCCAGTCCAAGACACTCGGACAACTAAGCCATCTTCTACCAGTGCCAGCTTTATATGAACAAACAAGGATATACGTGAAGGAACCTAAGTATGGGCCCATTGGACACCACACCTCTCATTCAGATCAGCCAGATGGCAATAACATAATGATGGCAAAGGTAAACCATGACTCTGAAAGTGAACACATGATGGATATGCAGCCCACCGGACAAGTTCCCTTTGTACTTCTAAACTACCACCACCTGTTATCCAAACATGGGACATTCCAGCCATCCTCATGCACAGCCACCAGACATGTAGCTGAAAATTATGGATCTAGTTCAGAAGAGGTAAACACATTTATTTCAAAAAACCCAAGTTTGTCCTCAGTCTCACCCCCAGATACCCACAGGGAAACTGAGCTATGCCATTATATTGGAACTTCTGTAATAATCAATTCAAGGTGACAATGATAGAAACTGGCCTCTTAATTAAAAGCAAACAAACTGGAAGCATTTCCAAAGAAAGCACAAGACAACATGGTTACACTTACCAAGCAGAGCAGGAAGGTCAATGAGGGACAAACTGGCATGTGTTCTTGGCAAACCATGTGTAACAGTACCTTGAAGGTCAGAGAAAAACACTGAAAATTCAGTGTAGCATTACTATGACCTGATCTCTGGTGCAGAATGCTAATGAGATGCCATATGCCAGATCTCATTATTTTAGAGTGTCAAACAGATTTAAGAGGCAAGGACTAGGTATGCATAGATTTAAATTATCTTATACAGAGGTAACTATTTTGATTCAAAAATACATTTTAGATTTTTGCCATCAAAATGCCATAAACTATGAGTGTAAAGAACTGTAAAAATACTGTGCTGGTATTCAGGAAAATGTTCAAACTGAAGCTGTTTTGTTCCTTTTCCCCTTACATCCCATCAACTAAACCAAAACAAGAACAAAATAGACTACTAGGTAGCACTGGCTTTATTTTAAAAGGGATGACTATCCCAAACATTATTCTGAAACCTCAAATAACTCTGCCTGATGGACCAAGGTCACTTAAATCTCTCTTGGCTTAAGTTTCTTTATTTGTAAAATGAGAGGATTGAACCAGAAGGCCTCTGGAGTCCTTCCCAACTCTAAATCTATAATCTTATGATAATTAATATTCTTCTCATCTTAAATCAAGCTTTAGCATCCTAATTTTAGGGAACACTGACAGAGTTAATGGCCAATATTTGAAGTAATGTTTGTTACAGAGTGATTAAAAAAAATTCTCAACTCCAAACTTTGAGAACATTTCTTTTTAAAATATCCTAATCAAAATTAAAGTCCTAAAGGAATAACTTGATCTGTCCACACGATGGGAATTAGATCTGTGATTTCACAACTCCCAGGTGAGGGATTTTTTCTGTACCTTCTAGTTTTAGAGATGTTTGGAGTACTGAGAGGGTAATGTAGCCAATGTCAGGGACAGGGCTTGAGCCAGATCTTCCTGGTCCAGTGCTGGTTCTCTAACTACGAGGCCATGCTGCCTTTCATGACATACCCTTAGAAAAAGCAGAATATGGTTAAAATAGTCATAAGAAAAATAGATGATTTCACTGCTTCCAGGAGTATTCATTATTCTCATAAAAGCACACAAGAACATTTGTTATTTCTCTTCTGGTGCAAACATTTTGTCAAAAAATATAATTCCATTTTGTTGTTGTGCACACATGACATATATTAATAAGCTCTTACTTTTTTCAAGTCCCCATAATGTTAAATTCATGGAAACAAAATGAACAGTATCCACAGAACTGAATAAGCATTAAATGAAAAAGAAAGTCAGAAAATAGTTTATGAGAAGAATGTACAGCTGTCCTGCAATACAAAAATCTATCAGCCCAGTCAAGTTTAAATATATGGCAAACATTCAGAATTTGACATACAGAAATTCATAATTACTCATGATTAGCACAAGTAATCCTAATAAAATTCATTGAATTGCATGTGCAATGTGGAAAATCATCAATTATATACTCATTTTGTTCAATAAAAATAATTTTAAAAGATGTAATAAAAACAATGTACACATTTTACTTGCATTTTATACATAGCAAGTAAAATACATTCACCTTTGAATATTTACACAAACATTTAAATATATATTTTAAAAGAAAAATAGGAATTTAGAAATAAACACACACACATATATGTCTGTATATACATATAATATTTCTTAAAGGCTAACCATTTAAGATAACTTATTTCAGCACTGGTCTAAATATTTCACTTGGTCAAAGTTCCCCCCTACCCACTCTTAACCTACTTTCTCCAAATGTGCTAAACTATCAACGTTGTATCACTTTTGTTGTCTTTACAAAATATCTTACTTTATGACATATGCTTCTGGTTTTTTTCTGTTTCTAAGGAAGTCAGAAATTTTCAGAACTATCATTTTAAATTAAAAATACACCTGTCAAATTGTTGTTAGATTGTGAAATTTTCTTTTGTAAAACTAGTGTTGTTATATAGGACCTAAAAGAATCAGGTACTATATTGGACCAATTTGTCTTTTGAATAAATTAAAAAAGTAACAATGCAATATAATGTATGTATATAATGTATGTATCAATATAATCAACATTGTTCACATGATTAAGAAACAGATATATCCACCCTGTTTTATACCCTGCTTAGTCATACCTCATTAGAATGCTTATGTGAGAGTCTATGCATATATAAAACAAATTTTTGTAATTTTTTGAGTATTCCTTTGGATTTCATAAGGAAATCATGATTCCTTAAAGGTATAGGACTGACAAGTAAGAAATATCATCTGATATATTTAAATAAAGTACCCTTTTTGTGACTATCTTATCATTAACATTTTGGAGCTGTATTCAGAAAGCATGAAATCATGTATGTTTTTTGTTTGTTTTTCGGAAATGTTTAGCTTATGCAAGGATTTCTATTAAGGCAAAGAACAATCTGTAAGAGAGAATGTGGACTACTAGGCTTAAGACAGAGCATGTACGTCTATACACAGCATGTACACATGTAATTAACAAATTAAATATAAGAGTGAAAGTTTCCTACTCTAAAGAAACACATTACAGAGCTAACTTTTTAATCTTTTATTCACCTATAAAGAATTGCTCCAAGATAAGAACCAACATTCACAGAGTTAATCTAGGCATTACATTAATAACAGTATTAAGAAAAATATTTAATGTAGAAGCAAGAATGGAGGGTAAAGTTTTCTGCAAGAGAAGCTCTTATGTCTGGCTCATAGAGGGATGGAGTAGCTTTGTAGAGTGGGCAGCAAAGAGATTACTGGTTTTCATTTATTAGAAGAGTGAAACATTTAAGAAGGTATGAATAATGCTATAATTAAAATGTAATAGAACAAATTATAGAATGCCACAAAATTTTATTGTGCTCTTTATTGAGCTCTTGGTTATCAAAAACACACTATCCAAAAAAAAAGCACAATATTTAAAGGTGATAAGTCCTTTGAAAGCACATATATGTTAAAATGGATGTTATATCCTAACTTAAGCCATTTTAGTGAAAGGAGAAATATTTCAAAATACTTTTAGCTGTCTAAAATTTTAGATATTATAACTTTATTTTAAAACCATCTGAGTTTTTTTTTATTATTTCTACTA
Organism: Vombatus ursinus; assembly: GCF_900497805.2. Lineage (NCBI taxonomy): Eukaryota > Metazoa > Chordata > Mammalia > Diprotodontia > Vombatidae > Vombatus > Vombatus ursinus. The sequence goes on from NW_020954587.1 coordinate 21,843,847, forward strand.
AGCTTAATTGTTTAAGCATTAGGACTTTTTTGTGATGAAAATAAACTTCTGTCAAAAATATACCAAAACCAACCCCCAAAGCACCCAAACTTTTAATGCTTACAAATACATATGCATTCCTTATTATGTATTTTTTCATTTATTTTTAATATTAATAAAAACTATCACCAAACATGGTTGATTGTTGTCTTAAATAAAATATACAGCATGAATAGGAACAAAGTCCAAACCATTTATTTTGATGCATTTCCTTTCCAAAAACCTTGCTCATTTATTATAAGTAATTACTTTACAAAGGCTGTTCTTCCAAAGTTGAAAATGTAAGTTTATATTTCATTTTATTACGTGTGTATAGCAATTTCCTAGAAATAAGAAGAGTCTTTGGTTTCTGAATATTAAGGAGAAATTAATTTTCTGTGAGTTCAAAGTTCAAACAAGTTTAAAACTTCTCATTTACCATTTCTTTTCCTACACTGGGGGGGGGGGGGAACATCCATTATTTTCTCCACAGTTATGATCATGATCTGCTCCCTTAGCTTTTATCCGTCAACCTGCTGAGTAATGAAGTGAATGCAGTTAAAATGCTGTTGCCCATGGGATCATAGACAGCCTACTCCTCAAGGCAAGAGTTATTTGCAGGGGTTTGTGGGGTCATTCTTCCCTCCCATCACAGATACTTAACCTTTGTTTGGTTGAAATTAAAAGCTACTCCTTTATTGCCAAGCAATATTGGTGTTTTTATTTCATAAATATCCATTTCATATTTTTACTTCATAAATATTCATTCCATCCCAGTCCCACACACCAGAGTCTTTCAAATAAATGTTCCCAAAAGATTAAAAATGTTGCCATTGAGTATATGTCCTTGAACTTTCTTTTAACTGTGATTCTTTCTAATGAAGTCCTAGGGACTGACTCCTAAGGTAGCTCAGGAAATATCCACATTTCTGAACGTTTTAAAGACTTAAAAAACGATAACAGGAGAGATGGAAACTTTCAATACCCGATAAGACATGTCCACAAACATAACTACTCTTTGTAAGTTAATAATTCAGATATACTATTTCCTTGGGTGGTCTGTACTCCAAAGAAAGTCCTGATAGTTCTGCTGTGTACAATAGAGGCACTTTTTCTCCAAGGTAGGCTGAGGAAAAAACTCTTAAAACAAATCCAGGCACATTATAAACCACTTTTTTTTTTTTCTTTTTGGTGAGGCAATTGGGGTTAAGTGACTTGCCCAGGGTCACACAGCTAATAACTGTCAACTGTCTGAGGCTTAATTTGAAGTCAGGTCCCCCTGACTCCAAGGCTGGATATCTATCCACTGCGTCACCAAGCTGTCCCATAAACCACTTTCACAGTAATGGTAGCTAACTAATAATAGCTAACATTTATATTATTTGTTATATATAGCTTACTACGTGCCAGACACTGTGCTAAGCACTTCATAATTATTATCTCATTTGATACTCACAACAACCCTGGGAGGTAGGTGGTTATTATTGTCCATATTTTACAGAGAGGAAACTGAGGCAAAGAGAGGTTAAATGACTTGTCCAGAGTCATATATCTACTAAGTGTCTGAGACCAGATTTGTACTGAGGACTTCCTGATTCCAGGCACTCTATCCATTGAACCACCTTGCTGCCTTTGTAATCCTCCCCCTTCTCCTCCTCCCCATCATCACCATTACCACCACCGCCATCATTACCACATTATAATCGGAGAGATGACTCTAGTAATCTAGAGGTTTTAATAATTTTACATATTTTCTGAGGATTTGGGAGTTGCTCAATGACTATATTACTGATTTAGAAATAATTCTAAGATTTATTTTCTTGTCTTGTAAAGAGAGTGGAAAGGATATAAAAATTCCTATAACAATGACATTTTTAAATAATCTAGTTTAGATGAGATTAATTTTAAAAATTATTCTGGTTTTCTTGACAGTAACTGTTAAACATTGAAATGACCTTAATGCAGCTATTCTATAGAATAGGATTAAAACAACAACAATTTCTTTGGTATATCAGAAGCAAAATCAGTTTTATAAAAAATGCAGCATTCAATTAAAGTCTGTTTTGTCTCCTCAGACAATTCTGAACAGTCTATTTAAAAGCATAATGGCAAAAGTATTAAAGTGTGACTATGGACTCTAATGCTTCCATACTGCATTACTTTTCAAAAGTAAATTTAATAAAGCATTTTTCCAAAGCAAAAATTTCCAAAATACAAAATAAAAAGAAACATGTTTTTCATTAAGTAATCCTCCCCAAAGAGATTCAAAAATTAATGATAGCAATTCCAAGGGATGACTTGCTTTTTGTCACGAGGTTCAAGAAAAAAATTCCTCACCACGGAGACAGGGGGTAGTTCACTTTTTACTTCAGTTCAAGATTACCTCTCAAAGGTGAGTCCATTTTTGTAATTTCAGTGAAAGATTAAGGAAAAAAACCACAACTCGTGACTAATCCCAAAAGAAGGCATGTTGGGAGGATAGATATTTTGTTTTTTCCCCCAATTCCAATTGAAACCTCGTTTCCAAAATCGGTGAGTTTTCTTTATGTTAGATTTCCAGAGACTGGTTAACTTAGTTAAGTATGTTAATATTTCCTTTCTGAGAGTCTGTGTCTCACTAGCGTAGTCAGACTGTATGACGAAACTCGGAAGTTTTTGTATCAACCTTCCTGACTAAGAATAGTATAAAGAAAGTGTCATTATGTAATAAAGAGGTTTTGCACAGAGCTAGGAGCTATATCCCACTTTTGTTCCAATTATTTCACCAAGACTGGTGGGGAGAGCTTAGACAAAAAGTTATAGTTGACAAGTAGCATGTATGATTTAAAAGTTAAATGAAGATAACAATTTCAAGGAAGAAGCATGGAGCACAACTAGAATAGAAAACACATACAAAAAAAATGCTTCCTTTCTTTTGTTCTTTCTATATCAGATTCTTAACATCCTTTAAAGCCTGAAAATAACTAACCAATAATGAATCTAAATCAGCTCAAAGTTTTATTTCTAGACAACACAAAATGAGGAAGCAAGAAAGCTTATAATTTACAAACCAAATGCTGAGATAAGCCATTCAGTCTTGAATTAAAGGCTAATCTGACCTGTTATCTTTTTAAAAATCTGTTATTATCAGGATCCAGTGAATTTTCCACATTTCAAAGCTAGACTTAGAACTATCTTAGACGGTCCCAATCCTCACTTAGAGTACAGGACGTCCCAAAAATCTCAGGCAATTTTGACTTTAATAGATTAAAACTTCTAAGTCTTTTGGAACACCCTGGATAACACACAGATGCATGCTGTTGTCGTTATGCCACCATCAGACACTCTACCCTCTTGGTGCCCCCACGTCAGCTTCACACGCCACCAAACACCTACTTGATTTCATTCTTCAGAAATCTTGAGTCTGAGCTCAAAAATTTACTCAACTCTTGAATTTGCAGTAAATTTCAACACGTGAAATTTGTACTCTCACTCTCCAAATAAATTTGCTATAAATTAGTGATTTTCTACTACATCTTCAATCTCTTCTCACACATTAAATTTCTTCAGCCACTTAAGTATAACAAATGACAATGAAATAAATAATAAGCACCACCTCTGAAAAATGTTTACTCTCTTTTTTTTTCTTAACAAAGAAATAAAAACATACACCAAGTGTTAACAATGTCCTCTTTGCAAAATATCTCCCTAGTTGATGAGAAAGAATATTACCATACCCCCTATAACTGAGCAATGATTCAAGACTGGAGGACTGTTGCTTTTATTCTTTTTAAAGGGAACGTGGTGAGGTCTTTACTATTGTGAAAATATCTAAATTCTCCCCTTACTATTTCTAAATAAGAGCTACATATGTCAATAAATACCAATTTAAATCTGAGAAGAGAAAGGCTGGTGACTCTTCTCAAAAGGAGGCAGAAATAAATGGTAAACAAAAAAAGAAACAAAAAGGCATGAGAAAAGTAACTAAAGAAGGAAAACACCTCTAGCACCCACAATCCCAAACAGATCTTCATGATTTATGGGCTTGGGAAAGACCTAAGAAATCAAACAGGAATGTTATTTGCAGGTGGTTGTGCACTTTTGCCTTAAACTAATTTCAACTAGATGGGGCATACTGTGTCATTGTGATCATGACAGTTGAGTGCCGGACATAATGAGCAGCCATTTCATTGGCTCCTCTGACTACTGCTTTTTGGGGATGATGAGGTTTCTCAGCATGTCGAAAGAATTGCCATCTGGATGCACAGTCACAACATCCCCACCTTCCTGATGAACTTGAAGGAAGCCAGAATCATCGATGCCAACAATCCATACCATTGGCCCCTCATCGCTTCCGAGACGGACTTGCTGACCACTGTAGAACAAAAGTATGGAGTTAATTACTTGGAAATAATGATATAACATTTTAAGAAAACTAGTTAAGGCATACAAATGCATAAATCTTCACAATCTATGCAAAACAAAACTATGTTACAGTTATTTTGGAGGGGCTTAAGAGCTGAAATTTATCAGACTTTGTGAGATTTGAATTATTTTTATAACTAAGTAAAATAAAAAGACCAATAAAAATGCAAGAGTCATGAAGCTCTTCTCTTAAAGGTGATGTTCCTCTTCAAGTTTTTATATATTACATGATAATGATTTTGATAACCTATCCTTTGTTTCCTACACAATTGAAACTCTACCTAAAGAACTAAAAAAGATTTTTTTCAATTCCAGTTTTGTTCTGTTCTAAAAATAAAATAAATCAGGGCAGATGGGAAGATACGGAGAATTGAAAAAAATTAAATTCGAAAAAATTTGGAAAAAAAATTTTCTAAGAAGTTATTTAGAAAAGAAGTTTTCAGTGTGGAAGCAATTATGTGAGGGGGGGGGAAACCCGCAAATTAAACTGATTCTTCTACTATTTCTGATTAATATTATTATGAGTTTAAAAAAATAGAGATTTTATAAGATTACACGGCTGTTGCTTGAAAAATACGGTTTTAAATATCCAGGTGAATGCTTATAAGGCTCATCAAAATTGCCCTTTTATGAACTATTTCTCTGACAATAGAGCTAAGGAAGGAAGCTTAAAGAAATACCACCAACCTGTGCACCCAGTATTTATAATACAGAGGAAGAACTGCATTAGGTCCTTTATCCTGAAATGCGTCTATCAGTCTCTCCAACACAGTTATTGTTCTTGCAATAAGATAATCCACACGGAACAGACTTAGATTTTTATTATGTCTCTTATTATATTCTATGATGAGATCATTGATGCATATAGTAGGGTTGCTGTTATTCACATTAAGTCCACAGCCTGAAACAACAACAAATAACAAATCAAAAGAAAGACACAAACAGCTCCTCTAATTCTCAGGAAATCACTATTGGAAAATAAATGGTTTTACATTGAAATCAGCTGGAAAGATGATTTCTTTCCTCCCCCAAATTAGATGTCTAAGCATTACATTATCTTTCTTACAATTCCTGCTTCTTTCCCTTTTGCCTCAACCTGCACAGCATTTTTTTCACTCTGATCATCTGGAGAAAGACTTTCTGATGCCATTTTCCTTTTCACATCCCTTTTTTCCCCTTGATAATTGTTACCATCCTAATATCTCCTACTCATATTCACTGTTATACACAAAAGTCTTGTTGGAAAATGATAATTTGAGGCAGAAAAGCTGAAATGGATTCATCTTGAAACTGAAGTTCCTCACGATGGAGCAGGTAAACAAGTTTCTCAGCATTACTTCTGACTGTAGTTGAGGTGATAAAACTAAGAGCTCCAGACCAGGCCAAATCAGACAGAAAACAAGATCGTCAGCTAGTCTTCCTATGTCACCAGAGCACGTATTTGGAAGTGGAGACTTTTGCCAGAAAAGCAATTTCTGGCTCAGCTGAAAAACCCAGGGGATTCAAACCTTGGTCACGACAGGACTTTATACTAGATTTCTTTTCGTTTCATTGTAACATCCTTTGGAAGTCTCCCATATCCCCCTGAGATCCCTGGCTATGAATGACAATGATAATGTCCCACGTCAACCTTCTACGAAAACTTTGTGCTGATCTTCCTTTTGCCCATCATTTGTTAGTGTTCTTGCCTTCTTTAAATCAGTTTACAATTACTTACCTTTGTGTATGTTTTATCCCTCAATAAAAGGTAAGTTTCATGAGGGCAAAGAATGTTTTGGTCTGGTATTTTCTCCCATGTGCCTAGCATGGGATGTAGTGGGTGCTTGATAAGTGTTTGTTGAATTGAATTCAAATGGTGCCAACCATAGATCACACTGACTTTTATCTCACGATTTTACAAACATTTTCACTTCACTGGATTAGGAATAAAATCCTGTTTGCTTCACCCCATGCTGGCCAATTTGAGAATCAAAGACTGAGAGAAAATGGATTTTTCCAGATTCTGTAATAAGTTCTAGGCTAGTTCAAGATGAAATAAGACATTCTCAGTTTACCTCAACTTATTTACCTGCTGAGCCTGAATTTCACAGCAAGAACACAAGTATTATTTCATTATCATCCAGAACACAAGTATTATTTGTGGTGCTGTTCTAAAGGAAAGTGTACCCAACACATTTAATTCATATTTAGTCCATGTTGGAACTCAGCTAATATTAAAAGATCAGTAATTAATGGGAACATCTTCTAACAATTACATAGTATACTTATTAAGTTTAAATATAGTCTGTTGCAAATCTACCTAGTCAAACTGGAATAAATGAGTTCTAGTCCTGGCAGAGAGACTGAGGCAAAGAAAAAAGTATGACTCTGAGGCTGCTGAATCTACCCAGGTTGTAGGTAAGGATGAATGTCTTTTACAAAATTAGGGCAGTTTGCAAGAGGTCAGGAAGTGAGTAGGAGATGAGGAAGTGGAGGCAATGAGTGCAAATGACTTTTCTGCTGTGAAGATAAGTTTGGCTATGAAAAGAGGAAGCAAAGGAAAACAATGAGATGGCAGGGTCAGTGAAGATTTTTTTTAAGGATAGGAGAGACATGGGCATGTCTGTAGGCAGTAAGGAAGGAACCAGTGGATAAGGAGTTATTGAAGATGATAGAGCTAGAAAAGGGATGGGATCAAAGACACAAAACAAGAAAAGAGATTCCAGAGCACAAAGAAAGAGGTAGGCAGAGGAAGATGGAAACTAGGGAGAGGTATGACTGAGATGGACAGAAGAGAAAGAGCAGTCAGTGGCAGGAGATAGATGCAGACACTGAATTATAAAGTCTTGAGGGAACGAGATAGGAATTTATTGATTGGTTGTTGTCCTTTGTTCTCGAAGAAGACCAAAATGATATCACTACGTTGGGGTCAAGGTATAGTGCATCCAACTGGGACAGATCAGACCAACACAAGCAGTGGCCCTACCATAGGTGGGACACAATTAGTCCATAAGAACATTTGTAGTGGAGATGTCTCTAAATTTGTGCATCTCCCAGTTTTGAGCCACTGCAATTCTGCTTTGCTCCCAGAGCACAGTGCCTTCTTTGATGTGGGCAGTCCATGTCTCAGAATCGATACCAAAGTTCTTCAGAGAGACCTTGAGGGTCCTAGTGTTGCTTCTTCTGATCTCCATGTGAGTGCTCTCCATAACAGTCTTCTGGCAAACATACGTGCAGCATTCAAACAATGTGGCTTTTTACTAGCCATGCGATGGCAGAAAAACCAATTGACTGTGATCTTCTAGGACAATGGTTTCCATATTTTTTGATAAAAAATTTTTTCCTGTTAGGTACTCTGATCAGGGTTAGATTGTAACTGTCCTGAGACCAATGATTGGCTCAAAAGGTTTGGAGTTTGTACAACAGTGGAGAAGAAATGAAGTTTTAAGCTTCAATGGGTGAAGGGGGAGTTCTAAGCTTCAATGCGTGAAGGGTAGATATTACTGTATGATAGGCAAGCCCGGTGAGGGGCTATTTTGGGAAGGATGGGAAGTAATTCATCTTTCCACCTTTGACTGATCACATTCCATGGCCCCTCACATCGCCCTGCCTCCTACTTTACAGACCACTGCTCCAGGGCCACAGATGGCCATTACAGTCCCTTTTAACTCTGAAATAACATGATTTTGTGGTATTATGATGGATGACTGTCTCAGACAATATCTTCTCAAACAGTAGGTATTAAACCAGCAAGGAAATCAGGTTAGGAATCTGAAATAATAAACATCTAGTGATCAGGTCTTCAAGAAGCTGACTGAACTCATATATGGCATCACTTTCTTTGGCACATCTCAGGGTGACAGGTTATGATACACTCAGAAAATACTCTAGTTGGCTCCTATTTCCATCTGTGGTCTGAGGCCCTGGCCTTTGGAAAGGGCCCTTGCAATAAGGGACCAGAAAACTGGGCATTCAAATATTATGAAGGATCAAAACACTGAAGTAGAGCATGGAAGTTATTTGCCTCCACATTGAGCAGCAAGTCCAGAGGAGGTCCTTGAATCCAGTTGCCAAGAGGGGCTAGGGCTAGACTTCTACTCTCTCATGTCCATTTGTGGAAAAAGGTAAGAAGAAGGTAGGGGGCAGGACTTTGGTGACAGAGGCAAAAAAGTTGGAGGAGGAGGACTCCAAACTGGACCCCAAGATGGGCTTGACACCCATAAATACCTTCCATGTGACAGCAACTTTGCTCCTGATCCTAGGCTCTCAGATTTACTAATCTGGTAAATTTCAAAGGACTGTATAAATTATTTAGGAACTCCAAACTTCTTAAGTAATCTCCTAACTGACCCAGTCTCTTCTCATATCAGTATCTTGTTCAGTGAGCATGGAGATAAAAGAAAATAAAAGCTAGAGACTAAATGGGATGATAAACTGAAAATGGCCAATGCATAATCTACTTTTACTTTCTACTTGAAGATAATTGTAATATATTATTTCCAAAATGCTGGCAAAACAATGTAAAAACTCACCAATAAGTATATAAAAAGTTGTTCCCACAAGCGTTGAGTTGACCAAAACTCCACCAAGCTTCATTTGATCACTGTAGTAGATATCATTGGGCCACTTTACTCGTAAGTTGATATCCTATAGAAAAACTCATACATTAATCATAGGCTCATTTGGTTTGAAGGGACCTTAGGACACCAACTAGATAAAAAGCAAACTTGGGTGAATCATCTTGAAACTCATATACTCTGGGACCTACTGTTCCCTCCTTCTCATAATCCAACATTGGGCTCAAGATACCTCATGGTATCTTGAGGCAGACGCAGACTTAGAAAAGTTATTTAGAACCAACCTCAGTATCTTCTTCCCTTGTCAAAATTCATTATGATTAAAAACAAAAACATTAAAAAATCCTCAAGAAAACAAAAACAAAAATGAAAAAAAAACCCAATAACTGAGACTACCCATTGTGTTAGAGGCACCATTTAAAATAATAAAATACTCATGAATTTGAATATTCCTTCCAATGATGAAGATCATTGTCTATCCTATTTTACTCTTGTCCAATGCATTTGGTAAAGAAGATGCACCCAACGTACTAAGGGCTTTCTTCATTTTCTCATATCTTACAAGTACTGATGGAACATTTAGCCTGCTCTATCATTCCTCTCCCTCACCATATGATCAGCCCATTTCCTTTTTCTATCATACATTTCCTTTACTCCTGTTCTCCAAAGTTCCTTATTTACTATGTTACATCCAGTATTTACTTATCACGTGCCTCCTCAATGTACTGTATAATATTAATTTAAAATTCTTTAGAGACTATTGTGTTCCATGTTTTGCAGTCAAGTAATAACATAGGTAGACTGTTAGTATTAAAAAAAAAGATCTTTGTTTCTGGAGAAGTTTGGGGTCATTAAAGGAACTTTGCAATTTCCTGAAGGCAAGCCAGCCTGCTCTTCTCTGTGCCTTTGCTCAAGTTGTTTTTCCCTAATATCTAAAGCCTTTTGTCTCTCTCCCGTGTTTCTCCTGAACTATACTTTCTCATATATTTCAGTCCATTCTCATCTGCTCCTACCTTTGCATTAAAGTATCAGTGTATGTCGATTTGATTTGTAAGTTCTTATTTGGAAAAAATAAACACCATGAAAATAATCACAGTTTATGCTTTAACATCAGTTGCTGAGGACAAAGTAGTACAGAAGTTCTGTGAATATCTGGCTAAGACCCTAAAGTCACACCACATACACTCTGATTCTATAACATAAAAAAATTAATAAAATAAGATTTTGTAGGCATCAAAGACAAAAAAATTCATGTTCCATGGGGTCAAACTCGTTTCCAGTTTTTCCAGGTGTTCTTGTTAAAAAGAGAAATAATAAATAAAACAGATTGTGTAAGCATCAAAGGCAAAAAATGCACATCAATCAGAATAAATGAAAGGAAAAATTAGAATATAACATCATGAAATGAAAAGAAGATCAAATGGCACTCAGAGACTGGCTTCCTTTTAGTGACTGTTTCATTTATGTTGTTGTAGATATTATGTAAATTTTTCTTTGATTTTGTTTTGTTTCTTTTCATTGTTCATTAGGCCATACAAATCTTCCCTGATTTCTCTGAGTTATTACTTATAAATGCTTGCTGTAAAATATCCTATTTGATATATTTTGATATAATCATATATGTGATCAAATACCATAATTTTATTATCCATTTTCCAATCAAGGATCACCTACTTTGTTTCTAATTTTTTGCCCCCCAAAAAGTTCTTTTAAGAATCTTTTGGTATCTATATTGAACCTCTGTTTCTGTCTTTGACCTACTTGAAATAATTACTTAGAAGTGGAATTATTGGTTCAAGAGTATGTATAGACAGTTTAGTTACATTTCTCACAGAATTCCAAAATAATAGGTAGAATAATTGAACAAATTCACAACTCTACCAATGATGTATTAGTGTACCTGTCTTTATAAAATCCCTCTACCACTGACTATTCTCATCTTCTGTCATATTATCCGATTTATACTTGGAGTTGTTATAATTTACGTTTCTATTAATATTAGTAATTTGGAGCACATTTTCAAATATTGGTATGTAGCTTAAAACTCTTCTTTTGAAAAAATGGTCATATTCTTTGATCACTTATCTAGTTGGAAATTGGCTTCTGGTGTTATAAATTTAAGTCAATTTCATATAAATCATGGATGTCAGCATTATGTTGGTGATATTTGATGCAAATATTTTTCCATTATGCAGTTTCTCTTTTACTTCTATCCTCATTAATTTTATTTATGCAAAAGATTTTTAATTTACTTAATTCAAATGATCTATTCTTTCTTTACTCTTTATCCCTTGTTTGATTGAAGTTTTTATTTTTTTGTAATTAAAATGATCTATTCTATCTTTATTTATTCTATCATGTGTTTGGTTAAGAATTCTCCTCTCTAATAGGTACTTGCTCTTTATCCCTTTTAATTTTCTTACGATGTGATCTTTTATATTTGAATAGTGGATCCATTTTAAGTTTATTTTTCTGTAAAGAGTAGCGTTATTTATAAACCTAATTTTTGCCAAACTGGTTTTCAGTTTTTCCAGGAGTTCCTGTCCAAAAGAGAGCTCCCCAAATAGTTCTTGAAATTATTGTCGCTGGTTTTTTGTTTCTCACTTTTCTAATATATTTCACTGATCTATTTTTTAAAAAAGTAACAGTTTTGATGACTACTGTTTTGTAATTTAGTTTGAAGTCTGTTAATTCACATTTTTTCATTATTTCCCTTGAGATTCTAGACCTTTTGCTCTTCCAAATGAATTTTTGTTACTGTTTTAGTTAATAATAAAGTAAGCCATTGGTGGTTTATATGGCATCGAAACAGCAAATTAATTTTGATGTTATCATTTTTATTATATTGCCCAAGATCAACTATGACCAGTAATTATTTCTCCACTTGTGCATATTTTTATTTCTGTTGTGTTTTGTAGTTGTAAATGTTGGGTGTGTATTGGTGGATTAACCATAAAATTTTATGCATTATATAGTTATTTTGAATGGAATTTTTTTTTGTCATCACTTCTTCCTAGTTTGGTAGTACTGATTAGAAATTCTGATAGGTTTTGTAGGTTTATTTTGTATCCAGCTACTTTACTGAAGCTATTAATTTTCTCAATGAGTTTCTTTGTCCATACTATGGGATTTTCTGATGTCACATCATTTGCAAATAGATATCTCCTCCTGGCTGATGTTTACACCTTCAACTTTGTTTTCTTGTCTAATCTGTTGTGATCATAATGTCTAACACTTTGTCAAACAGCGAGAATATTGGTTAGCTCTGGACTGTATTGGAAAAGCTACTCGTGTTTCTCCATTGCAAATAATGCTAGCTTTTGGTTTTAGATTTATGCTTTTAATCATGTTAAAGACTCTCACATGCCAATGTAAGTTCTGAGTTTTGAGAAAAGGGCTTTTTTGCCTCTGTTGAAATAATCATGTGATTTTTTGTTTTTTCCTGTTGATGTGATTAAGGCAGAGTGTCCTAAGAGATACAGAGACAGTCTAGGAGCTAGGAAGACCTACTTTTAAACCCTGCCTTTGAAATATTCTGGTTGTATGACATTGGGTAAATCACCCTAACCTTTTGGTTCCCCAAGTAACTTTCTTAACACAATTATGTTGCAGAATATTGGAAGACTTCCATTCATAGAGAAAATTTCCCCACTTCTTTATACTAAATGAAATCACAGGTATGGATAAAAAAATATAATATACTGATTGTTTTCCTTACATTTATCAATGTTCTAGTATTTTAAAAAAACAAACTTTGGTTTTTGTTAGTTCTACAAATGTTCCTCCTCCCCTCATTTCTCTATCTCTCCTTAAATTTTCAAGGATCATGCATCTGTACATTTTGGGGTTGCTAAATAACATATAAGTTTAAAATATATTTTGAAATATGAATTTATTTTATAGTTTTTTAAAGCTGCATGGTCGGTTAATTGATCTCTTTCTCAGTTTTAACTCAAATTTTCAGAGACATACATTTCTTCTGAACTGCTTTAACAGCAGCCTCTAAGTTTTGGTATGGTGTCTTTTTGTTAATGTTAACTTTAATGTAATTATTGGTTCCAGGATTTGTTCTTTGAACAATTATTCAGGATGTCATTACTTAGGCTCCATTTAGGTCTACATATTTTACTCATGTTCCCTCTACTAATTATTATTTTTATTGAGTCATAATCTGCAAAGAGTATGTTAATTATTTTTGCTTTTAATAAAGTTGATGTCTTAGAAAATGATCAAGTTCTGTAAGGATACTACAGAAGGATGAAATATATTTATATTCTTTAATAGTCACATATATAAACACACATGTGCATATGACACATAAAAATATGGAGTTCACTGTCTATGGTACCGTTAAGTATAATATGCTTTTCTTGTTTGTCTCTCTTGGCATTATCAATTTTTGTTGTCGCCTTACCTGAACCCATATGATTAAAATTCATGCGTTGTGGAAGCACCTAAAACATGATGGATTTGGTTCTACCCAAACATTTTCACTCTGTTTTAAATTATTATATAAAATATGTCATACATACATTTTAAATTGTTTTTTAATTAATTTAAAGCTATCTTTGCAGTTGCTTTTAGTTTATTGGAAAATTTATTCATTCACATTTAAGGTTATAATTGTCAAATTTCTATTTTCTTCCATTAAATATTATATATATATGTATGTATGTATGTATGTATGTATATATGTATACATGTGTATCTCTCTCTCTCTCTCCCCCCTCCCTTGCTCCTCCCCCTAGTCCTGAGTCAACACTCACCTAAGACTGCTAAGAAGCACAAGGACATACTACCACTGATGGCACCATTCCCTTCTCCCTCAGCCCTGGGTCACCCAAGAATCCATCCTAAAAGGCTGGTCAGCAGAAAGGCCCACCACCATTTGGGCAACAAAGATGAATTCCCTGGCAGATGGGCAGAACAGGCACAAAACTGCCCCCCGGGGCAGGGCTCTGGGGGAATGTAGGGGTCTTCTGGAGTGTCCAACTAACACTTGTGGCACATCTTTTGAGAACTACTGTCTTTCAGTTTATACAAACTGTTTTCCCATTTTTTGAACTGTTCCTTTTTGAGAACATTACAGTTATTTCCCCATATATACTCTATTAAACCTTCCCTTGTAATAAAGCTAAATGACTAACGAAAGAGATGGTCAAAGTACCACAGGCCTACAGTGTCTGCAACATTCCATACCTCTCCTCTACCAAAAGGAGAGATGCTCTTTGTTCTATGGAACCAAAATCATTCATTGCAATGAGTTTGTGTTTAGTTGCCTTTTAGTGTTAGTCACTCTCTATTGCTTTTTTTGGCTTGGCTCTCTCCATTCTTTATCACTTCATGCAAATTTTCCCAAGTTTCTCTGAATTCTTGAACTAAATGACCTATAACATCTCTTCCAGCTCTAAACCTATGAATCTGTGATCCTGTGTCAAACTGTCCTAAATTTTAGATTTTATTTTTGCCAAACATAAACCCACAGGATACAATGGACACATTAATTAAGCTCATCTATAAAAATCTTTGTAGTAATACGCATTTCAAACTTTTTCAAGCCACGAAGTTAAAGCAAGGTCAATTAAAAAAAATCAACCAACAACCAATATCCACTTCTGAGTGCAATATTTTATTTCTTTTCTCAAGTGCTAAACTCATTACTTTGTTCTATTCCTGCTAGTATTAAAATATTTACTCCCGCTACAAGATTTTATAGTCTCAGTTTTCAAAGTGAAAATTTACAGTCCAAGCTCTGAAGCCTGGATGTTAAAGGCATGTAACTGAACACTTACACTCCAGCAGCGCTAGTAGGTGCTACAATAAATTTCATGTGTAAATGTGTATGTCATTGATTTGATATAATATAGGAAACATATGTCTGAGTTCACTACTTCTGTAAAATGCCAAAGTTTTACAAGTAGCAAATATTAGGAAATGGTAACATTAAAAGGGAGTTATAAGGAGATGAAGATGACTGATTCTTCATTTGAACACTGATTTTCTCAAGAGACACACTCTTAATTGTTTGCCTCAGAAATGACACAAGGGCATTTCAACCAAAAAATAAGTGACAGGAAAAAAATCTTTTTTTGAATGAAATGAAATGAAATTCTCCCGGTAAGATTTGGGGAACAAAAGGGAAAAGAAAGTTTGTGGAACCAAGGGAAACTGGGAAGAAAGGAAGCAATGTGTTATTCATTTTCTTGACCCAGTCTTAGTCACATAATTGGAAACAATGCAACCGACAAAGACAACGTAGCAGGCAAATTCGCCTTTATAGCCAGTAAAAATGGTCACAAGTGAGCCTGGCTGCTTAAATCTCAGTAAGATATATAAAGGATATATTCCTAATGAATAGACTATGGTGAATAAAAGGTAGAGAATGAGAATCTTTTCTTTAAGTCTATAAAATAAACTTATTTGCCAGGAAAAAAAATCAAATAGCTTCCACCCAGCCCACTACTTAAATGAAAGATGGCTTTCCATGCTTGGGAAGTCTGTGAAATCTGGCTCTGCAAAGGCAGAACAGAGTAATTCCAGAGAGTGAGGAAATCCTGTAAAGCCTGAGATAGCAGTAAGGCCAATAATACTAACAATTTACCAAGCTCCATCTCCTTTGGGCTCTGTATAGATCAAATTTAGGGTATGTTGATCAAGTCTGAAAATTTATACAAAAAAAAACCAAAACCTGAAAAGTCCCTAAAAATGGTTACACAAAAGCGATTTAGAAATGTACCTGATACTCAGGAATGGATCGAACTGCCTCCACTACTGCCAGAGACATCAAGTGTTGAACATATGGAATTCTCTGCCCCAGATGAGAATATAGGGGGATATGGATGTGTAAGGTAGAAAGAGAACATCCCACAGGACTAAGCCAGACATTACCACCACGACCTGGGGAGGAAAGAACCATTAGGAAATGTTTTGTTTTGACATACATACTACACCCTTCCCAACACACACATTTATGTTTGCGTGCATAATACATGAACTACAGTATTTTAGTGGTCTGTGGTCTCATCAGTGTGGGTACACCTTTTGCTAATACAGATGGCTCTTCTTGCATATCTTCTCATCCTTTGCAATTCTTATCTTTGTCTTTCTTTAAAGCTGAGGAATTTTATCTGCAGACTGAAGAAATATTCAACCATAGGAAAGCACTGACTACCTGAAATACTTTAGGGAAAAAGATCTTCTAGTTAGTTGAACTGTCACTTCCACGCTATGATGAGACATCAGAATAGGAAATTAAAGTAAGATTAAATTATGTGCTTACTAAAGGCAGGATATAATAGTAACATTTTTAGAAAGATTGTTCACTAATAGCAATTGAAATAAAAATTTTCACTTAATCTTGAGTTCTGTACACATGTGCCTCATTACCACTGTACTTTAAGTTTCTACTACTCCCCCCCTGAGCCCTGAGTGTATTTGTGGGAGAGTATGCTTCTGATGTTGGGAGAAATGCTTTGTAATTACTATTTTTGTTATACCATTTGAGCTAACAATTTTGACAAAGTAATAAGTCTACTGGCTGATTGTTGAAGGAAAGCACACTGCTGGGGGCATATCAACTAGTGTTCAGCAAGATAGCCATCCACAGGATTACTCCTAGAACCCTGGAAGAAGCATTATCCATTCCTCTGGGGATGCATCTGTCAGTGGCAGTGTGAGTTGAGTTAGTGAGCCCCAAAGCGAAGGTATTACACTTCTATACGTACATGCTGTCTCCTCTATTAAAATGTAAGTTCCATAAGAACAGGGACTCTTTTGCTTTTTCTCTTTAGGCACTTAGTGCAGTGCCTGGCTCATCGTAGGTGTGTAATAAATGCTTGTTGATTGATGATTATTTTTTATAACATTTCTTGTAAAGTGCCAGATAGCTCTCCAAAAAGACTCTAGAAGTTTGCAATTCCAACAACAATGAATGAGTATACCTGTTTCTCCACAGTCCCTCTTGCACTGAGTTTTACTGCTTTCAATTATTGTGTGAAGTAGTATACCTCTAGGTTGTTGTAATTTGCATTTCTCTGATGAGTGAATTTGAATTTTTCTAAGTATTTATTAACATCTGCATTTTAATAATTGCCTATTCATATCCTATGACTATTTAGCCAATATAAACATTACACTTAGTAAATATAAAAATTTATAAATTTTAAAAAGGTCCTCATGTAATTCAGACCTCAATTTAAAAACTACGTATATGCCAAAAAGGTTTTTTTAACCAACCTTTTCCTTTTGATTATATTGTTACAAGCATTTAAAAAATTTTAGTGTGATTAAGCACATCTGTTTTATATCTAATAATTCCTTCTATTTGTTGAATAATGGGGGAAAGTTATTTCTCTTCCACAATTGAGACAAGTACACTATTCCATTTTTTGCATTCTTTATGTAGTTATTTTTCATAATTATGTCCATCAACAACTGGAACTTACTGAGGCATATGGTGTGGGATGTACACCAAAATCCATCTCCTGTCAAGTGGTTAGACAGTTCTGCCAAGTATGTTTGTCAAAAGCTGAGGAAAGGATTCATTATTATTTTCCATAAATTTGTCAAACATTAATCGTTTTTATATTTGGCTGGGTGTCTGCACTCTCTTGCATTCATCCACTTATTTTTTATCTGTTGTGAGTTTTGATGATGACCAGTTTGTGTTCTATTTTAAAGACTGCATTTCTTTTGTAATAGAAGAAATAAATAACTGTCATAATCTAATATTTACTAGTGTATACAATGGGTAATTTTTCCAAAAGAGACTTTATTAATTACTTTTGGGAAGACTCTACTAGGCATCATTCAAAACTAAGCTCTGCTTAAGGAGGTTTTCCTGGAATAATTCCAAGTAGGAATGGAAAAATTGAGTGTAAGGAAAAACCTGATTAATTTTCTTTGGTACTAATACCAAAATACTTCCTTAAGACTGAACCTGGTCCACTTGAGCCTAAAGCGAGGTCCCTTTGTGGGTAGAGGGGCCCACTGGGGCTGCAGGTGACATCTTGCTACAAGAAGGTCCTCCCATTGGGCAACCAGCAGCCAAACATGCTAATTACTCTGGTCCCTTGAGTTCCTGAGATAGCCACTAAGGATAGAAACATTAATCTCTCAAAATGAAAGAAACATAAAGCAGAAGAGGCAGTTAGGGCCTTGAGATTCAGTCTCAGGATCTCCTAGACAAATAAATGCAATGGTTGCCATGTGTATATATTCACCAAAAAGTTTCTGGGGAAAGGAAGGGGGAGAGAAATTCTTTATTTGCTAACAGTCCAAGGGAGAGTTATTGGAGTTCCAAGGCACATACTCTAAGGAAGGGGAGAGAAAGGAAGATGGATGCTTAGTTTTCTCCTTTTAGAGACTACAAGTAGCTCTTTCTTGCTTAGTCACAATTCTCAGTCATGGGGACTATGCAGGAGCTCCTGGTCACAAATGTATTTAGCAAGGGAAATATGACATAATGATTTTCTTTCCCATTCTACCACCCCTCTTCTAATCCTAGTTGTATTAATTTTATCTGTGCCTATGCTTTTCAGTTTGATATAATAAAAAAATCAATGTATCTATTTTATATTTTGAAATTGCCTCTATCCCTTGTCGGAATTAAGAATACACATTCTACCCATAGCTATGGGAGATATATCATCTGTTTCTAATTATTTTTATAGTACAATCTTCCCTCCAACCCCCATTTGCCTCATGATCTCCTCCCTGGGTCCATGCTCTCCTACTTCCCTGGGTGCCAGATGTCCCTAAGAGTTCCCACTTTGTTTCCTGAGGTAGGGCGAGTAGACTTTTCAAGCATCAAATCCCCTAGGTCACACCCAGAGTAAAGTCCTCATATGCCCTCACAAAAACATTCATCAGGGGCAGCTAGGTGGCGCAGTGGATAGAGCACCGGCCCTGAAGTCAGGAGGACCTGAGTTCAAATCCAGCCTCAGACCAAACAGTTGACACTTACTAGCTATGTGACCCTGGGCAAGTCACTTAACCCCAGTTGCCTAAAAAAAAACAAAAACAAAAACAAAAAAACAACCAACCAAAAACATTCATCAGAGGAACCCCCTCCCACCACCAAAGAAAGACCTCCTTTCTCCCCACCCCACTTTTCAATCCTTCCCTCCTCCTGATCACCCACAACATAGAAAATAATTGAAGAGAAGTGCCCAGAACTTCTCAACATAGAAAATGAAATACCAGTCAAAAGAATTCAGAGATCACCCTCCTGGAGGTGGGCTGAGGGGGAGACACAGAGTGCTTAAATTTAACAACTTAATTCAGAAAGAGATTCTGCAAGTAATCAGGAGAAAGTCCGTAAAATACTGTTGTGTTCTTCTGGGAGAACTTTAACCCCAGCTGTCTCTCTGCATCCTGTCTGAGAGATGAGTATGTTTTCCTTGCATAGTGAGTTTATTTTCTTTTAAGGGTTTTTTGTTTTGTTTTTTGCTTTTCTTCTAGATTGTCCTTCACTTCTGTATGTCTGCATTCCCAATCCATTGTTTTTTCTTTTGTTTCTCTGGCGAGACTTCTGATTGAAGATTCCAATTTTTCTATTCTGTTCATTATATTTGGTATGCAGGCCACAAACTCAGCTTTCATAATTCTCATTTCTCTTTTGAACCACTCAGGAACAGCATTTCGTGGTTCCAATTTCTCGTATTCTACTGAGTCCTCTGTCTCCTCAAGTGTTGGATCATTTTCCTTTATTTTGCAGTATTTTTTCATAGATGCATGAACTTGTTTATTAGATCAGGAGGCCAGTGGTTAATTTTTTTCTGTTGATTTACATATTTATGTTCAAGATCTTTGAGTTTTCTTCTTCCTGAGATCTTTGGTAATTTCATTCTTCCCCCCCTCACCTCACTCTCCTTTATTTCCTCTACTAACTTCCTGACTCTTCTTTCCAGTTCCTTGAGGGCTGGACCTCAAAGCATCTCAGCCTCCTCCCACACAGGATAACTCATAGTTCACCAAGTTAGGTCTCTGCCCTGAGACTTTCAGGAATCAGATTTGACCAGAGCTGGACGCTGGGCTCTATCGCTTGGGCTTAGAGGAGTGCTACATAGCACCACCCCCTGGTCACACACACACACAGAATATCTTGTCTTGGCATCCTTCCCCGCTCCCTCTGGACAGTTCAGAGAGAGAGGCCATTCAAAGCTTGCTTGCTGCTATGGAGTTGTGACCCCCAGCAGGCTCTTGCTCCTGAAGTGCTACTGCCTGCTGTGCTATCTATCTCTGCTTGAGCAAACTCTCACAGCCTGGAGCTGGGGTCTCCGTGGCATTGGAAAGAGAAAGGGGGACCAAAGTGTGGGCCTGGGTTTCCCTGCTAGCCCAACCAATGTGCCTACTAGTGTCCTTGGGTCTACTAGTACAGGCTCATTGTCGCTGGTGTGGGAGAGAGAGAAAAGGTACTGAGTGAGCACAGAGTCAGTTTGCGGATTTTTTTTTTCATTTTTTTTTTAACCTTCTTTAGGATTTTAAGTGTCCTAGACCAAGGAGATAGCTGAATTGCTTTTTCTTTGGCATGTCATTTGTTTTGGAGAGGTCTGAGAAATTGTGCAGATCAGAAAAAAATGTCTAGTCCTCCATCTAGTCCTCCCATGACTCTGGTATGATCTTTAATATTATAAGGCTGGGTATCCATTTAGAATGTCTAAGGTGTTGATCTAAGTCTACTTTCTGCCAGACCGCTTTCAAAGTTTCCTACTAGTTTTTTTTTTTTTTAAGGAAATGGAAAGTTATTTCCAAGGTAATTTATGCTTTCCAGTTTATCTAATAGTGGGTTATGGAGTTCCATTGTTTCTGATTCTCCATTGTCTAATCCATTCCACAGATCTACCTCTCTATTTTTAAACTGGTACCAGATGGATTTGATGACTAATATAGGTTGAGGTCTGGAAGTGCTATTCCCCCTTTGTCCCTATTCAATCAATTCCTTGATATTCTAGATATTGTTTTTTCAAATGAATTGTTATTTATCAAGTTCTACAAAATATCCCTTTGATAATTCATTTGGTATAGCATTAAAAATATAAATTAACTTTGGTAGATTTTGTCATTTTTATTATACTGACATGGCCCAGTTATGAGCACTGACTATTCCTCCAGTTATTTAGGTTGCTCTATATTTCTTTAAGGAACAACTTTTAAATTGAATCTATACAGGCCTTTTGTGTGCTTTAGTAGATTGATACATGAATCCTTTATGCATTTTTTAGTTATCTGTAATTATGCATTCTGTAGTTATTTGTAATGAGATTTCCCTTTCTACTATTGCTTCTTAGATTTTACCAAATAGATATGTAGCCTGACTTAATTCTGTATCCTGATAACTTTGCTAAACCTACTGTCTCAGTATCTTTGCAGTATGATTTACTGATTTTCCTAGGAAATCATCTATCATATCATTGGTAAATAGGAATAGTTTTAACTTTTCTTTACCTAGATTTATGTCTTTAATTTTTTTCTCATCTTACTGATGCTCCTAACATATCCAGGAATATATCAAATAATAGTGGGGAGAATGGGCAACCCTATTTATTGGAAAAGGTTCTATTGTATCCTCACTGCATATGATGCTTGCTTTTAGGTAGATACTTTTTATAATTATATTATGATTAATTAATGAATAATCATATTAACAATATACTCTTATGATTATTATAATATTATACTTTTAAAGTCCTTCTGTGCGTATACTTTGTAGAGTTTTTTTGTATAAATAAATAAATATGGTTCTTTGTCAAAGGCCTTTTCCACATCTTTTGGGATAATCATGTGGTTCTGGATATTTAAGGCTTTAATAGGACTAATTATGTTAATTGTTTTGCTAATGTTGAACCATCCTTGAACACCTGGTATACAAAACCAACTTGGTCAAACATAAATGATTTCTTAGATAAATCACGGTAGTTGTTTGGCAAGATTTTAACTAAATTTTTTTAATCAATACTCATTAATGATACTGGTCTATAGTACTCATTCTCTGCTTTATTGTTGGTTTAAGTGTTAGAACTATTTTTGTATTTAAAAGGATTCGGGTATGGTGCTATCTTAATTTTTGAGAATAATTTGTACATTATGTGTACTTAGTAATCTTAAAATTTTTAATAGAATTTCCCCATGAATCCATCATGACCAGGAATGCTTTTCTTTGCTTGTTCCTTGATAGCTGGCTCTATTTCCTTTCCTGAGATTGTGTTAAGATCTCTATCTGAGCTTCTGATAGTTCAGATATTTCATATTTTTGAAGATATTCCTCTATTTCTTTTGTGTTCTCAGTTTTTTTTGAGCATTTAACTGCATAATAACTTCTGATTATTCTTTTTATTTTTTCTGGTTTTGCTATGATTTTACCTTGCTCATTTGATATTTTGTTGATTTGAGTTTCTTTGCCTTCTTTTTAATCAATTGGCTAAAGGTTTATCAGTTTTTTAAGTCTTTTCAAAGGATCAGCTTTTAGTTGATCATTTCTATAGTTTTTTGGTTTCTATTTTATTTATTCCTGATTTTTAATATCTCCTCTTTTGTGCTTATTTTAGCTTTATTTGTAGGCTTTCCAATTTTTAAAAAATGTAGTTTTAGTTAATTAATCCTTTCTTTGTCTATTTTGTTCATGTATATTTGTGGAGATATGAATTTCCCCAAGTATTGTTTTAGTTGCATCCCAGAAACTTTGGTGTGTTTTCTCAGCACTGACATTTTCTTTCACATAATTATGAATTATTTCTGATTTTTCCTAGACAAACTCATTATTTAGAATTTCATTTTAAGTCTCCATTTGGGTAGGTGTCTTTTGTTTGTGTTCCCTGAACCAATTACTGTTTTTATTGTGTTATGGTCTAGAAAGGATGTATTTACTATACCTGCCTTTTTACATTTGTTGGCACTATCTTTGACTCCTAAGTACATAGTGAATTTTTATAAAATTTCCATGTGATGCTAAGAAATACATATATTCTTTAGCATTCCCATTTAAAAGAAGTCATAAGTCTTTTAGCTATAGTTTCTCCAGTAATTTGTTCAGTTTTATATTTTTCTCTTCTCTCTTTATATTAGACTTATTCAAAACTGAGAGAAGGCCACTGAGGTTTTTGTCATTATTGTGTTACTTTCTCCCTCTTCTTGAAGCTCGGTTACTGTTTCTTTTATTGATTTAGATGCTAAGGTATCTGGAGAATGTAAGTTTATTACTGATATTGGCTTACTCTATGGCTCCTTTCAGTATAATGTAGTTTCTTTTTTTTTTTTTAATATCACTTTTAAATGTTTTTAGTATTTGTTTTGCTTTACCTGATATCTTGACTGCAACTCTTGTTTTTTTGGTTTCACTTGAAACATAGTAAATTTTTTCTACCTCCTCATTCTTACTCTTTGCATGTATTTGTTTTGTAATTACTTCTTGTAAGCAACAGATTGTTAAGTTTTGTTTTCTGATCCAATTTGTCACTTATTTTTTCCATTTTATTGGATAGTTGAATAATTCACATGTAGAGTTGTGAGCATGGTGTAAGTACATAGAGCTCTGGTTCAAAAGTCAGGAAGACCAGAGTCCAAATTCAACTTTGAACACTTACAAGCTGTGTGACCTTTGCCAGGTCACAACCTATCTGCCTCAGTTTCCCCATCTTGAAAAGGGGGTAATACCTCATGAGGTTGTTGTGATCAAATGAGGTAATATTCATTAAGTGTGTAGCACTGTGTCTGGAACATACTAGGCACTTAATAATTGCTTATTTCCCTCCCTTCTTTCATTTGTCTCTAATTTCATTTTCCTTAGATTAGGATTCCCCTCCCCATCCTTCCACTGTAAACACAGTACAATGATTCTTCAGTTATTTTAGTTTAATTTATTTTAAGGTAAATCTATTTCTACCAGCTTTCTTCAGCTCACTCTCAATCTCTACCTCCTTCCTGTTCATTACCCTTTCTCTAGTTTTAGAGTTTTGCTTATTAGTTCTTTTTCTTGCTCATTTTTATCTAGGCATTTAATTCTTCTCTCTTTTTTTCCTCTCAGGTAATCAAGTAGAATCTCTGTTCCTTTCCTCTACTTCAACTTATTTTGCTCAGTAGTTTTCCAAATTTCATTTTCTGTACTTTTTTCTAAAAAAAAAATTTTCTTTCTCTTATTATCTTCCCTTTCTGTCCATCCCAGTCTCTTATTCTTTGACTCATATTTGGTCCTTCTGTAAAATGTCCCTCTGTCCTCTGTAAAATGAAATCAATACTTTTGAAGGAGCTGTTTTGGTTTTCCTCTTCTAAAGAATTTGTTATTTCCTTATAGATATTGCTCCGTCCCTTTTTTTTTTTCTTGCTACGCCTCGATCTTAGAAAAATGCCAATTACTGCAGGTAAGAGAGTGGGTATCAACTTGTGACAGTAATCTTGCTATGTCCTTGATTAAGTAGTTCATTATTGAACTTTGCCTTACCCTTGATAATTTTGTTTTCCCATTCACCTCAAAATCTCTTCTGTTCTCCCACTCTTCTGGATGAGAGGAGCTCTGATTACCTTTCTCCTGAGGAGGAATGAGTGGTCTCTCTAATCACCAAATTTCTGCAGAGGATATATGTCTCTCATCTTTATAGAATAAATCTCCCTTTACAGGATGCTCAGTAGTGGCATATACACTTCTACCGCTAAAGCAGTGTTTCCACCTTTTTCATCCCTCACTTTGCCTCCTTACCCATTCTCTTCGAGGTTCTCTTCTTCCCGAAAGGATACGGGAATTATTTTTCCTTCACTGTAGGCATATGACTTGCTTAGGGTACATCATCTATTTCCCTCTATCTTCTCCCTCACTTCCTCCCTTTTATGCATTCTATAAATTAGTTTAAAAACAACAACAACAACAACAACATTGATTCACCTGTAGACAGTTTTGTGAGGTTCAGTCTCTAATCTTTCAGTAGTGTTTCTCTACCCATCACTTCTATTTGATTTCTGCCTTTACCCTAGTCTCCTCAACCATTTAGATAGCAACCTCTTAATGGTGTCTCTGTTGTTATTTTGTTGTTGTCGTCCTTGGTAGCTGTATTTGCTTACCCTTTTTATATTTCTATTGTCTGGAGTATTTCAAATAGTTTCTTCAGGTCTTGTTTTCTTTCTAGGAATTTTTTAGATGTCTCTTTTTTATTGAATGTCCATCTTTTTACATTTATGGCTACCTTCAGATGTGCAAGTTAATATTGAGATCCTCTGCCCTTTGGAATACATTATTCCAATCTTTGGGCTGATTCCAGTAAATGCAAAATAATCTTGTTATTCAAATATCTTTGTTATTCAAATTTTGTTGTTTATCTGCCTTCCCCATCTATGGATTCTTTCAATTGACATTTTTTTGTTTTGTTTTGTTTTTTGTTCTAGGAACATGTTTATTAAGAATTTTAACAAAAGACTTTTCTTCAAGATAATTTTGCATTTCTGGTATAGTCACTCTTTCCCACACCTCCCTAACCCCTTTCATTCTAAGTGTTAATTTCAGTTATTGATGAAATAATGAGCATTTCACCTTAACCTTAGAAAGACCTACCTTCTGTGGTGTGTGTGTGTGTGTGTGTGTGTGTGTGTAAAATTGGGGAGGTGGAATAGTCATATCAATGTTTATTAAAATTTATATTAATTTTTTGAGGGAAAAAATCTAATGTTTTAAATGTGCTTTAGTGGGTTTTTTTATGTGCATGCTGTTTGATTAATACATCAAGGGAAAGATACATGATCACAGTTCATCATGAGAGCTTATATTTTAAATAGATTTACTCTCCCATCACGTTATCAAACAACTAAACTTTCTGACAGAAAGTAAATTGAAGACCAGAGAATAAAGACTAAGACATATTGGAATATGCTAGAAAAAGCTCTCAATGGGGGAAAAATGGATACAGGTACACAGACGTCATTATGGTTATATAGTAGTTAAATTCCTTAAAAAAAAATCAGTATCCAAACATCACAAAGAGCATCTCCCAGTCGTCACTAAAAGGGAATCAGCAGCCCTCCTACATAAGAGTGTCAACTAGGTCTTCGTCTTCAAAAAAGCTATCCCCAAAAGAGGATTCTTCTCTCTTCTCCCTGCTCAAATAACCAGAGCGCTAATTCTAGTCTGAGAATGGGAATGAGAGGAATGGGGTGGAACAAAACCATTTGTGCTTTATGGGAAGACTCAATTTGTTTTTTGATCAATGGCAGTTTCTTCTGGACATTTCCCCTTCTTACCATTATTATTTACACAAGAACAATTATTATTAGAAGCATATAAATTATAATCACCAGGCCTCTTGATTTCCTGAAAAGAAAATCTGATTTGAATAAAATTTCATTTGAAAGCAGTGCCACAATAGGGTATTCTATTGGAGATAACTGATAGAAGACAGAAACCAAAAATTTACTTAAAGCAAAGTGTCAGCATTGATTGCTTGAGTCTAAATGAAGAAACCTCAAAGGGTTTTTATGAGTTTTTAAACATCAAAGACTGACTTGTACGGACACAAACGGATGCACAAAATGATCTAATTTTTAAAGGCCACACAGTAGTTATATCAGCTGCTCTGTTACATAAAGAACAAAGTAGTGATAGAACATAAAAAAGAGAGACTAAACTTTGAAAATAATTTGAATGAAAAAGCACACTATTCTATAGAAAAGCTTATAGAAAGACAGTTCACTTTTGATTTTCAGGGGTCAGAGGGTCGGAAATAGCCACATTAAAGTTTTCTTTGCAAATGACATTGGTTCATGTCAGGAAAATAGACAGTGACAATAGGCTTCTTCATTTCCTGGAACAGGGTAGTCTTTTTCTTTTTAAAAAGTGCTCAGGACTTTCACACGCAAAAGCGATACATCAAGGCAACAACAAATGCAGAGACTAACTGGATGGCCCTATTGGTCCACCAATGCCTGTTGTTATCAATGGTAGTAACAATAATATCTGAAGGTTTCTTTATTTTGCATCTACCATCTTAATGAAGTTCCCCAGTAATATGTCTTGGATAGTTCTACGGCATCAGTGGAATGCCCAGCATCCTCAGAATTTTTAATGGTATTGCCTCCAGCTTACTCCCTCTGAACTTTTTCTCTACCAGGATGTTCTTTCAGGAATTTGGTCAAGTCACAGACTTGGTAGTGTAGGATTATCCAAGTGCTCTTGCTGTGGCTGTACTTCTGGATCTCCTCCAGGGTGCAGCACTTCACGATGTTGTTCAACGTCTTTGCCCTCTCAGCCCATGGAGAGATCCCGCAGCGCTTTATAGGGAGCAGCCACAAGGGCAGCAGTAAGGGCAATTTGACCCTAGGACATTCTCCTACCAACACCCTGGGCTGGCCTGGGAAGGGGTATGACCTGACTGGTACTTTGATTCTATGTTCAGAAGGTGTGGGTAGTTTTCTTGTATTAATTCTTGCATTACGGTGTTCAGGTTTTTTGAACTATTTTTTTAAAATTTTTTATTAATTTATTTTGATTTATCAACTATCACTTCCATAAGCTTTTGAGTTTAAAATTTTTCTCCCTCTCCCTCCCCAAGACAGTGTGCAATCTGATATAGGCTTTACCTATACATTCCTATTAAACATATTTTCACATGAGTCATGTTGAAAAGAAGAATTAGAACCAATAGGAGAAACCACAAGAAAGAGGAAACAAAACAAAACAAAAGAAAAAAATAGCAAATAGTATGCTTTAATTTGCATTCAAACTCCATAGTTCTTTCTTTGGATGTGGATAGCATTTTCTATCGTGAGACTTTTGGAGATGTCTCAGATTCTTGCATTGCTGAGAAGGGCTAAGTCTATCAAAGTTACTCATCACACAATGTGGCTGTTACTGTGTACAATGTTCTCCTAATTCTGCTCACTTCACTCAGCATCATGACATCCACGCAAGTCTTTCCAAGTTTTTTCTGAAGTCTGCCTGGTCACCATTTCTTATAGCACAATAGTATTCCATCACATTCATATACCACAACTTGTTCAGTCATTCCCCAATGGATGGGCATCCTCTCAATTTCCAATTCTTTGCCACCACAAAAAGAGCTGCTATAAATATTTTTGTACAAGAGGGTCCTTATCCCATTTTTATGATCTCTTTGGGACACAGTCCTAGAAGTGCTATTGTTGGGTCAAAGGGTATGCACATTTTTATAGTCCTTTGGGCATGAACTGTTGTTTTCTTATAGAAGGCCTATTATCTTTAAGTTGTCTCTATGCAACCTTGGTTCCAGATCAATCTGTTTCATTTATACAGGGCTCTCTCCTTTCTCATCTCTGCCTCCCAGCTTTCCTGTCTTCCTTCAAGTCTCAGTTAATATCCCACCCACTCTCTGCAAAAAACCTTCCCTCGTCCTTAATCTTAGTGCCTTCCCTTAGTTATTACCTCCGATTCATTCTGTATACGCTTTGTTTGTACACAGCTATTTGCATGCTGTTTACCCCATTAGATTGAGAGCTGAGTGGGAGCAACAATTATGTTCTGCCTTTCTTTGCATCCTCTGCACTTAGCATAGTGCCTGGCACATATAGTAAGAGCTTAATAAATTTTTTTTGACTCATGAGAAAAAGTTGAGAAATTATGAATTACATTATTCCATGAGCTTTTCTATTTCCCTATGATCAGAACAGGTTACTATTTTTGAATGTTAAAATTATTTCTGGGTCATCCTCATAGTACTAAAGGGAGGGAGGGAGAGTGAAGGAATAAGTATTTATGTAGCACCTATTATGTGCCAGGCACTATGCTAAGCACTTTACAAATAGTATTTCATTTAATCCTCACCATAACCCTGCAAAGTTGGTGCTGTTATTATGATCCCCATTTTACAGATGAGGAAACTGAAGCAGATAGAGGTTAGCTAACTTGCCCAGGGTCACACAGCTAATGTGTGAGATCACACTTGAACTTAGATCTTCCTGACTTCAAGCCCAGCCCTCTATCCACTGTGCCATCTAATGGCCTTTGAAAAAAGGGCAGCTTTCCCAACAGCTATAATGAGCAAATCTTCTCCCACAGTGCTCACAGGCTGTTTCAGTCCTGTTCATGCCACTCTTTGTTTGCCTCTATAAGCTGCTGAGAATAAATCCGTGCTTACTATAGATATTGACTCAGTTTAGGGGAAGACAAAGACAAGATTGCCTTGCCTTCTCAGGAATCACTCCTCAGTAGAAGCCTGGAGAATCCTTACCTAGATTTAGAGGTAGAAGGGATCTCAGAAGCTATTGTAAAGAAACGTCTTCATTTTACATATGAGAAAATTGAGGCCCAGAAAAATTAGGTGACTTAGACAAGGTCACAAAGGTAGGAAGAACCAGTCAGGATTTGAACTCAGGTTCTCTGACTCTAGAACCAGTGTTCTTTCCACTGTTGCTTATTATGTGCAAAGTACTAGGCTTCGCTGGAACTCACGATGGTGAAATGAAAGCCTCTTTCTGTCCTTTCAACCATCTTCTCTCTTTCTTCAAATATTAACCATTAATATAGTAGGTACTTACTTGCACAGTGAACCTGTGAAAAAATAAGTTTATCTATAATACAGCCATAATTTTAGAACTATAAAGCCTGGAATATGTTATTAAGGAAAATTTATATGAAGAAAAAAAACCTTAGCTAACCAAATGTTACAATGATTGTGGACAAATATCAAGTTTTTAATAAACATCACAGTTGAAAGGGAGTGTTTTGACACTGCTATTCCCTCTGATCATGTCTTCTACTATTCTTTGATATCAGGCACCCAAATGACTAGAGTTCCAAAGCAACTCCAATGAAACCTGAGACTGAGATTTCTGAATGAAAATAACACAGTAATAACAAGAGGTTACTGACCTTTTCCTTCTGTTTGCCGGGCTGCAATTGCTACTAAACCCAGGCTTGATGGTACCTCAAACATCAACCTGCAAATTAAAATAGGAAAAACTGGTCAGCATTTTTTTGTAATTAAATTGTTTTTAAAGGTATGGTAGCTGCAGATTTCATTGATTAATTTAAAGTCAGGAGAGACTATAAAGATCATCTATTAGATTATCAAGAAAATCTCAGCAAAACTTCCAAAAATGAGAATATGGCCCGCCTGCGCACACATACCCACACACACACACAATAACCCCCTTTTATATGCACATATTATAATTCGGTTTATATAAAGTGTCTCTGAATTGTATTTCTTCAAGGTTTTCTATCAAGTACATATTCTTTCCAACCTGGTGTCCCTATCTCCAGCAAGAAACAACCAGTGATTCCTGACATTTGTTTCTACTTACAGTGCATTTTTGTTTAAACTCTAGAATATATGTAATAACAGAAGTTTCTGATTATTTAGAAAATCAATATGGTGGCAATAAAGCAGTTTAAAAGATACACTTTCCCAGGAGAACTAATTATGTTTTAACTACAGTAAATAAATCCACACCTTCTGAGAACTCTGGAGAACCCTGGATTATTTTAGGCTTGATTTCTGCTTTTAAAATGGCTTCACTTAAAAGAATATGAACTTCCCTTCTGGGGATAGTAGAAAAGTGTACTTTAATAACACCAAATGAGTCAACATTAACTGAAAAAAAATGTTGCTGTGAGAATTTCCTCTAAGCTACATTGGGCATATTTTAACTTCATGTTATACAACTTTTCCTTTTCATTTCAATTTTCATTGAATTAGTGAATAGGCACAACATAGACATGAATTCTGGCAAAATTTGCTTTTAATAAATTAGGAATAAAGGTATTTCAAAAAAATTGAAACTCTTTTTCATCAATGTGGCTGTAAAACCTAACTTATTTATTTGAACATCCCATTTGGGGACAAATACAGTGTGGGACTTTAAGTGCTTCTGGGTCCTCCTAGAAATGACCATCACATGTAAAGTGAGAAGAACCAGGAGGAAAAAAAATTAAAATATTACCACAATAATGTAAAGGAAAACATATCTGAAAGACTTTGGAGGTCTGATCAGTGCTGAATTATGACTTCAGAAGACTGATAAAGTATGTTTACTACCTCTTGGCAAAGAGATACCAGATTAGAGATTAGATTAGAGATTAGAGATATAGAAAGAGACATATTTGCAGACACAGTCAATGTATTGATTTGCTTTGCTTGACTATAGTTTTAATTATAAGGCAGGGCTTCTATTTGAATTGCAAGGAGGAGAAGTAATGAGAGTAATGCAAAAAAAAACTTTTAAAAAACATGAAAAACATGAAGAGAGGAGAAGGAAGCTTCGGTGATACAAACAAGGTAGTTTTGTTGCTAACATGTTAAAGTTAATATACATTTTAGTAAAAATTGTATGAAAAAAATGCAGTTTTACACACAGTTCCCTTTTCTTTGTCATTGTGTATTGAAACATTCATGTTTGTTGGTGTTTAAGTTTATAATTAAAAAGAAAATTAAAAAAGAAAAAGAAAAGACTATTATAAGGGAAGGCTAATTATCGGTACCACTGCTCCCCCTACTGCCAGGATAAGTACTAATGGGAAAGATGCTACTGAAGGAGCTCATTTTTTATTTCAGCCTGAGTAAAAGAACAGAATTTTACAGATGGCTAAGGCCAAATAAGAGAAGGTACATCTAAGAGTAGTGAAAAACAAAAAAATTTGTCACCCCTCTGAAAATTCCTAGATGGTACAGGAACCCCAAATATCTGACTACTCAAACCCATAGCCCCAAACCAAGAAGAGACCACCACAAGACAATTTATTAAAAGGTTATGAACCACAACTGACAAGAGAACTAAGAAGCTCACCAAATGTTTTCCCCCATGCCTACTACAAAAAAGTATAGGCAAAATGCCTATAACAGTGTATTAATGGGAAGACCAAGCTTGTTCTGCCTACAGAAAGGGAATCAAGCCATGAGGCCCATTTGCCAATTCTGCCTCCATTTCTCATGAAATACAACTCAAAAAAGTGTTTCTTTTGGACAAACACACACACACCAAGGAAAGCAAAGAAAGTAAAGAAAAAGTATGCTCTGATCTCCATGCAGACTCTATCAGGTCTTTTTTCTGGAGATAGGTAGCATTTTTCATCACAAGTCCTTCAGAATTGTCTTGGGTTATTGTATTGCTCAAAACAGATAAGTCATTCACAGTTGATCAATCACACAATATTGCTGTTACTATACACAAAGTTCTCCTGGTTCTGCTCATTTTACTTTGCATCAGTTCATATAAGTCTTTCCAGGTTTTTCTGAGAGTAATCTTGTCATTTCTTGTAGCACAATAGTATTCCATCACAATCATATACCACAACTTGTTCAGCCATCCCCCAATTGATGCACATCCCCTCAATTTCCAATTCTTTGCCACCACTGAAAGAGCTACTATAAATATTTTTATACACATAGGTCCTTATAGGTACATATAGGTACTATATAGATACATATAGGTCCTTTTACTTTTTTATCTCTTTGAGATACAGACCCAGTAGTAGTATTGCCTGGTCAAAGCATATATATGTATGGTTAAAACCATGTATACATATATATATACACACACACACACACACACACACACACACATTTTTTTTATATATATAAATAACCCTTTGGTCATAGTTCCAAGTTGTTCCCCAGAACGGTTGAATCACTATACAACTTCACCTACAGTGCATTAATGTCTCAATTTTCCCACATGCCCTCCAACATTAGTCATTTTCCTTTTCTGTCTGTCATATTAGCCAATCTAATGGGTGTGGGTAATAGCTCAGAATGTTTTAATTTGCATTTCTCTAATCAACAATGATATAGAGTATATTTTTTCATATGACTATAGATAGCTTTGATTACTTCGTCTGAAAACTGCCTGTTCATAACCTTTGACCATTTATCAATTGCGGAATGGCTCTTATTTATATTAATTTGACTCAGTTCTCTATATTAAGTGATTCTTTAAATGAATACGCAAGTACTAGACAACTATATACTACAATCAGTAGTGGTGGGTGGAGGAAATCATAAGCAGAAAAACGGTTCGTCAAGAAACCAAACATAGACTTCTAGAACAAAGAGAAATGATTAAGGGAACATATGAATGAAGCTGCTAGAGATTTGGCAGCAGTTAAAAGAGGGTATTAATGGGAAGACCAAGCTTGTTCTGCCTACAGGCCATGAAGAAATTCTGTAAGGAGGAGCATAACATGGTAAAGTAGCTAATGATTAGGCTGAGAAAACCAGAGGCAGAGAGATTTATTTGTGCTATCTGAGATGACTCTAGGGGCCTTTCCACATAGCTCCCAGTCAACAATGGAGCATTTATGAACCTTCTCATTTTTACATTTCCGAAAATGAAGCTGCCTGCATTTTCTTTACCAAAAAGAAGAAAGCATAAAAGCATTTTTATTCTTAGTTACTGATGTTCTCACATAAGTCAAAATCATCATAGTTACTACCTCCCTGACTTTCTCTTTTCTATTGTAGCTGACTAAGGAAGTAGTTGTAGGAGGGGAAAAGTGTTTTTTTGTGAATGAAAGTCTAGCATATTTACCAAAATTACTAGGGATACTTAAGAAAAAAATGCTCTATTTTTACGTTCTCCTCTGAGTTAGCATAAAACAATACTTCAGTATTGAAGTATCAGGAACCTTCAAATAGATTACTTTGCAAATGATAAAGAAATCCTGGCCATTTGTACCAATTAAGTATATTAGATCTCCTAATTTCATGGAGTTGGATTAAACACTGTAAGAGTGGGGTTGAAACTCTCCCCTTTAGCTTTGATACCTAACTAGGTAAGAGCACATTTTGATTGAATCAAACTACATGAATTGAGTGTGGACACCTCCTGGAATCAATCAAAGCCATTGTGCGAGAGACCAAGTCATGTCCTAAGCAATTTATATAAAAGGAAGAAGCTATTTCAGAAGTGGAGGAAGAGATTCCCAGGATCTGGATTTGAAAGCTTGAAGTGATCACAGTATTTCAAGTATACCTTTGAGGAGCAAAATGGGGATTGAGCCACAGCAAAGAACAGAAATATGGAGAAGAGGGGCAGCTAGGTGACGCAGTGGATGTGGCTCTGGCCTTGGAATCAGGAGGACCTGAGTCCAAATCTGGCCTCAGACACTTGACACTTACTAGCTGTGTGACCCTGGGCAAGTCACTTAACCCTGATTGCCTCACAAAAAAAAAAAAAATATGGAGAAGAATCACTGGCACCCAAACTGAGCCAAGTCCTAAGGAAAGGTCAGCTCTTTACTTCCCCTAAACAACACCTGTCTATCTATCAACAGGCACTGTAATATAATCTGCTCTTTAGTTACATAAACATTTCCAATAAATTGAATTTTGCCTCAATCACAAACTAGATACCGATACTAGATACAATCACAACATCACCAGACTTATGTGAAAAGCAGATTATTTACAAGAGAAATGTACATGGAACCCAAAGGGTTCCCAGTTTCACAGAAGTTTACATTTTTATAATAGCATGACAAAAGAAGGAGGGGATACCAGGAAGGGGCATGACATGGGAAGGGGAATGGTGCAACAAAGGTGGGAAAAATAACAAGACAGTGCACTCCCCACGGGGAGGAGCAAGGTGATTGCAAAAGCCTCATTCTTTTCCCTTGGGAACTGCTAGACTATGAAGATAGGAGAGTCTGTTTATCTGCAAAGGACCCCACGCTGCACAGGCATTATCCCAGCCTGGCACAGACTGGCTGGCACCTGTTTTGCCTCCCAAGGACACACAGAGGATCCAGCTTGGGGTACAACAACAAATTATGTCAGCTCAGGGGGAACTTCGTCCTTGACATATTCAGGGCCTCCTGCATGCTCTGGGTCCAGCGTTTCTGGAAAATATGGCAACACAAAAAGACAAGTTCAGGGGACCCCTTACCGGCCCTTAAAACCACACACCCCACACCCACACACATATACACCCCTGCCTCCGCTGTTGGTCAGCAGATAGCTCAAGCTCTGTTTAGGTGTTAAGAATTTTCCTAATAGGGGCTCAGAACAATTGTGACTAAACTCATAACTTTTCATCTGAAATAAACTTTCTAAAGTCAAAAAACCGAGGGAACCAAGTGGATCCTAGGGACCCCCTAGGCTGAAAATGAATTAGTCTTCATTACTTTAAACAAACTGGTAGGAAGACATATTTAAATTAATCTAAAATGTAGACTACAGGATATATTTTTAAAGAAAATAACTAAGAAACAAATGATTACAGGATGAGATAGCCTAGTAGAAAGAGGACTAAACTTGAGGTCAGCAGACTGAGATTCAAATTCTGTCTCATACTCTTAATGAATGTGCAATGATAAGCAAGTCCTAACTTCTCAGATCCTCAGTTTCCTCATCTATAAAATGGGGACAAGAATACTTGTATTAGTCCTTCAAATGCTTGATAAACCTTAAAGGCCATACAAATGTGAACTGTCATTATTATTAGGTAAATAAAATGTGTAATTAGTAGCACCTATTGGGCTATAAGCTTTCCTTTATACTAGAGAGTAGTTGTTTACACAGCCACTTACTTGGTCTTGATTTAAGAATGCACCAATTGTGAATCAGATATAAAGCACATAAAAATACATTCCTGGATTGGTTCAATTAATTTGGTGCTTAGTGACTATACCTCATATATTTATCAGTAATTCTAGGTGTTTCTAAGTCTGACTGACCACACACATTTTCAGAGAGAGTTGAGAAGCACCCCAACTCCATCCAAAGAAGTTAAGTGCCACCGTAACCTTGATGCATATCCTTGCTGTGTTAGGGTAAAGGGAACCTCCTTCTTTGTTAAATATTCAGTGACTTGAAGGTGCCTCCTTTCATCCCAACACCAAATATGAACTAAGAGGTGTTGGCTGTAGAGCCACATCCACATTTGGCATGGTCTTAGAAGGCTGAGATGAGAGATGGCCTCATGGCTCACATCACAGCTGAATTGAGGAAGAGCCCTGAAAATGAGGAAGACCTTGGTGAGACCAAACAATGGGACACTGCCTGGCTCCCTGTCACCAGAGTCTTCCTGACAGTGTATGGCACTGGCAGCTGGCTCTCACTCGGGCAGACAGATTAGCGCAGTGGGTGCTGGGGAAGGCTGCCCAGGAGGGTTAAAAAAAAAAAGAGCTAAGGCCAGTATTCTTTGATTGTTCTTGGCTGTGCTGCATAAATTAGAATGCTGGTGTAGTCTGACTGAAAGTAAACTAGGCCAACACACTTAGAAGTTAGAGACAGGTTTTCAGAGATACTGCAATGGAAGCCAAGAGGTAACTACTAGCATAGCTGATGTCTGTGCAGGTAAAGAGATCTTTCCTGACCAAGGTGAGGAGTTAGGGGCCCCAGACAGGAAACAGCCACCTTTATTCCTACATACACGCTGCTGAAGCAAGGTTGAGAAAAATCATGCAGCGTTCCAACTGGGTTCACTATAAATTTGTGTCATATAACCTCAACTGATACTAGGCAATCCTAGTATATCTCCTTTATCAACTCACTATCCCTTTCTCCATAGTAGCCATCACAGACAATACAACTGACTACATTTTAAAAGACAGGAAAAAAGACATTATTGACATGGTTGTTATCTTTGACTCTGTTGTCTGTGTACAGTCAATCAATTCATCAGACCTAAGATCCAAATTTATAAGAAGAAGAATATCTAAACTTCTGGAAATAAAAACTGGGAAAACAGAAATGATAGAAAATAATCATAAAAATTTCATTTGGAAGTTAAAGCAACATAAATTAATTGTTACGACAAGGAAACCAAGAGTCCAGAAATTGCTTTAGTTAGCAAACACTTCCAAAATGCAGACAGATAGCTGCCAAAGGCAGGGTTAGAATATAAACTACTCTATAAAAATCTTATGAAGGATGATGGATGAACATTACTGCCTCATAAAGCAGAGAAGCAATAGAAAGTAAAACCAGTTTAAAGAAACCTTGGCAAGATACCCAACTAAGCAAAATCATCCCAAGAGCATTCAAGGACCGCCCCACACACACACACACAAAAAAAAGGAAAGAGAAGAAACAAACAAAAGAAAAATGGAAAAGCTTTGCAAAAACCATTTCAATAATTTTTTCACCTCAGGGACAGTAGAGGTACCACACTTGGACCCTAACATCAAGGTCTCTGAAAGTGCTTATACAAGGAGGTAGAAATGCCACTAAAGAGAACAAAGATGGGGAAAGCAGCTGGATTGGATCAAATATATAGAAAAGAATTCTCTTTTAGAGGTGATGAAACTGGGAGGGCACCAAGGTACCTGAGGGAAAGAAATACACCAAAAGTGTGTAAAAAATTTCTAACCTAAATGATATTAACTTTTAAAAAATGACTAAGAATGTCGTTAAGTATCAACCTATATCCCTACTCTCCCATCCATACAAAATCTTTATAAGAATTATCATACATGAATTGAGTATGCTGTGAAAGAGGGTACTAATACAGAATAAGAAGGCTTTTGCAAGTGAAAAACAAAAACTCAATCAAACAAGACACAACCTTACAGGATCTTTTATAACAAAGGGTCTCCCATCCACCCATCAAGATCATTCAAGATTCCTTGGTAGGTGGAACAGCAATAACCTACTGAAAAACCATCAGATAAGAAATAATGGTAAAGATTTAATACAGGGAACTGTATGGTCACCACGAGTATTAACCACTGTGATGAAGGTGACACAGCACAGAATCCAGGTCATGGAGGAAATTCCCTATGGATGGTGAGGACAGATGTTCCTGCTTGAGGATGACATTGTATCAATTACATCAAGCTCCAAAGCAATGCAGAGTCACCTGAAAGAGAACTGTAAGATTTAACATGTCTATGGAGCATCCAGTTCAAAAGGTCCAATAGGCAGTTTGAGATGCAAGACTGAAGGTCAGGAAAGAAGTTAAAGTTAGAACTAATAATCATCTTCATAGAAATGATCATTGAATCCATGGGAGCTGATGAGATTGCCAAACTGAATAATAGAAAGAAGAGAAGAGGACACAGGACAGAGCCCCACAGCTAGTGGGCATGATGCTGATGAAGATCCAGCAAAGGAATATGAGAAGCTGAGAGACCAAGGTAGGAGGAAAAGCCTCCTTCTTTGGGGGTGAATTTTTTGTGAGTTTTAAAGAAAATTTCAAGTCTTAAATAAAGCCTGAAATGGAGTTTATCCTGTCCATTGTGAGGAGAGTGTGGATGAGGTACCTGAGAAGGAACACAAACACTTAAGGATCATAAGTCAGGCAATTTATTGCTCACAGGTTAGCAAGCCTGTGGCTACTCAAATCTTTAGATCCACAGACAAATACTGGCAGTGGTGTGGGCAAATGGTGGGGTACATACTCTGACAAAGAGTCCAGATCTTTGGGTTTCTGCACTTATATCTGATAGTTGTTGCTGGGCAGATTCACAGGGACCAAAAGGGAGGGGGACCTATGGGGCAGTCAGTTAGCGGGGAACCCAGATTGTGATCTCCCTTACCACTGGTAAAAGTAGAGTAATGAGGAAAGTTTCCTAGTCTTGCATACCAGGAATAGATGGTTTGTTAAACTGTTTACAAACAGGATAACCTTGTGTTCATTGCCTAAGTGAAGCTGACTAAACCAATCATTGGGCATAAAGGACCTTTCTGGCAGATAAATGAGTCAATCATAGATCGAAACATGGAGTCATTTCTGTCAGCTAGGGCCTAGCAATAGGCCAATCTTTCACCTACAAAGGAAAGACCAAATGGATGAAAAAGGTCTATGGCCCAGATTTCAACATACACTTGAATGGACATGCTACTGAGATATTCTAAAACTATATTTACCTGGGATAAATAATACAGATGGACAGTGGACAGGATATGGAGTTGAAAAGGAAGTGATTGGGCTGGTTGATTCTAGTAAATGGTGAAGTACTTTTACTTTCCCAAACATCCCAAAACAACAAAGGCTCATTTTTTGATACATTTTACTTGTATTACTATATAGCAGCAAGACCTAGAAACCACTATCTCTGAAGAACCAAAGATAAGCATTACATAAAGCGCAATGCTGTTGTTACAAGCTGCAACATTCCACAGAGGAACTCTGAAACAGAACAGGAGAAATGGATGTCATCATGGAACTCTATGACAGGGCTGGTCATATGGCAAGGGTAGTGGATGTCAAGTGGATAGCCATTATCTTCATACTATCTGAAAAAAGTCACAAAGGGAAACATGTTGAGTGGACCCCACCTATGGTGATCTCTGGTGATGACCTGGATGACAGTCTTATAGTTTGGGTAAGCATTGACAGGTTGTACTTTGTGTCACTGAAGGGAACTCTAAAATTAACAAGATCACAGATCCATGATTATCTATGTATAAGTGAGACTACTTCTAACAGTCATAGGATTCTCTAGGGTTTTATGAAAGGACCTTGCCATAATCCAAAGGATTGTTTCCGGGGGAAAATAACCTACTGCTAAAAATAAAGGACAAACCATTCAAACTGCTAAAATTTGCTAAAAGCACTGTAAGCATTTAAAATGGAAATTAATTTGGTCAATACAAAAGGTTTTGTGTAAGAAATCAAATTCAGGGGAAGATAAATTTTTTTCACTATAAACTTTTTTCATTTTCTAGGTTTAAAAGCATCATACTTCTGAGTGTAATTCATTTCAGGCTTTATTTAAGACTTGAAATTTTCTTTAAAACTCACAAAAAACTCACCCCAAAAGAAGGAGGCTTTTCCTCCTACCTTGGTCTCTCAGCTTCTCATATTCCTTTGCTGGATCTTCATCAACATCATGCCCACTAGCTGTGGGGCTCTGTCCTGTGTCCTCTTCTCTTCTTTCTATTATTCAGTTTGGCAATCTCATCAGCTCCCATGGATTCAATGATCATTTCTATGAAGATGATTATTAGATCTAACTTTAACCTCTTTCCTGACCTCCAGTCTTGCATCTCAAACTGCCTATTGGACCTTTTGAACTGGATGCTCCGTAGACATGTTAAATCTTAAATTTAACATATTCAAAACTCTTCCCTGTCAGACTCTCCTCTCTTCTTAGCTTTTCTATTATTGAGAGTACCACCATTCTCCCAATCAACCAGGCTCACAATTTGGTGTCATTCTCAACTCCTCATTATCATTCTGCCCCCACCACCATCCAATCAGTTGCCAAGTCCTATCAATTCTCCCTTCATAACATTTCTAGCATGTATCCCCTTTTTCCTCTGACCCTGCCACTACTCTGATGTAGGCCCTCAATACCTCATGGACTATTGTCAAATTTTCTGGTTTGTCTCCCTACCTCAAAGGGTCTTCTCATTCCAGTCCATCTTTCACTCAACTGTCAAATTAATCTTCCAAAAGTACAGGTCTGACCATGTCACTCCCTTATTCAATCAACTCCAGTGTCCCCTTATTACTTCCAGGATAAAATATAAAATACCTTGTATGGTTTTTAAAGCCTTTCATGATCTGGCCCCTTCCCATCTTTCCAATATTCTTATACCTTATACCCTTCTGGGTACTTTGCAACCCAGTGACACTTGGCTCTTTGGAGTTGCTCACACAAAGCACAACATCTCCCAACTCTGGGCATTTTCATTGGCTTTCCCTGATAAGCCTAGCATTCTCTCCTTCTTTATATCTTTCTCATGGCTTTCTTCAAGTGCCAGCTAAAATTCTATCTTCTATAAAAGCCTTTGCTGATTCCTCTTAATACTAATACCTTTTCATTAGAATTACTTCCAGATCGTGAGCTTTCTTGACAGGGGGATTGTTTTGTTATTGTTTTTTGCCTTTTTTCTGTATTCTCAGTGCTTAGTACAGTGCATGACATATATAATGGGAGCTTAATAAATGAATCTTCATTTGACTTGACTTCACTTGGGTCTCTTGGATTTTTGTAGAATTAAACCTGAGAAAGCCAAAACCAACCAAGTTTATATTAAGTCTCTTGTCCTGCCTGTGAAATACAAACTTTGCTTACCTATCTTTTCCCAGACTAAGTGTGTGATTGTCCTACCTTATTTATTCAGGTTGTGCACATTCTGTATTAAATATGCCAATCTTCTCTAACCAATTTTATATATACTCATATGCTGTTTCTTTACATTTGGAGACATACAGCCTGAACATCTGGGCAGACAAAACAAAATTCAAGCTAATATGTTTTTTCCTTTGGAAAGAGAAGCTCCACACTACCACTCAGTATGTTACTGGTCTTTCCAGCCCCAATACCTTACTTATCCTTTTCAGGATAATTAGTGGGAAGAATTTCTCACTCCTGCCAGCTGGCCTCAAAACCATCATTCCTTTCACAGAACCATTTGCCCTGAGCATCACCCCACCTCTTATAATCTCACATTCAGCCTTCCCCCTAGAACCTCCCTTGCACTCTACCCTGAGAGAGATCAACTTGCAAGCAGAGACCATTTTATAAAAGGAAGTTTGGCACCATCTTAACTCCTCAGTTAGTGGTACAAGGGACTTCTTTCTTTAATGCACCAGTTTGTTTCATGACAAAAATAGATTATGGGACCATAGCTGCCTAATAAAATTAAGCTGTTTAGATTCTAATTCTATTGGTGTTGCCTTCACACACACATTTTCATTCCCTGGGTCCCAAACTGGAAGACTTTTGGTTCATAAGAACCTAGCACTTATATTGAGAATCATCTTTTTCTAATACTATGTCAAACACTTTTGTCTTAATGCTTAGGCTTATCTTCTCCTCAGTCTCCTTAAAAAGAAAGCCTTTCTCTGGTGTTAATTTTTGGTTATTTTTGATAATCAGTCTTCTCTGTATATATGCATACACATTTGACTTTCTTTCTTTTGGAAAATTAAAATTTAAAAACAGTACCATACTACTGAAGGTGTCAGGAAACATGCTCAAATATGGAAGGACTCCAAAATGTGCTTTGCCAACAAAGCGCCAGTAAAATTTGAAACCTAGGTTCAGACAAACTGGTAATGTTCCAAAATTCAAACTTAAAGAACTTCTTTATTCCAGTAAATCAGCTTCCCTGTAAATATCATCAAAACTATAAGGCTTTAATGACTAAGAGAGTATCTCAGAAAGGGGAGAAAGGAATGATTCTGAAGTGGATGGAAATGAAATGAAATAACTTTTAAAAACAACTTTTAAAAACTCTTTGTAATTAAATTCCCCTACACCAAAACAGACAATTTCTTTTCAGTGTTGCCCACCCCCCTCCTGCTTAAAGCATTATTAGAAATATCTTAGGGGAAGCTAGGTGGCGCAGTGGATACAGCAAGTCCAGCCTTGGAGTCAGGAGGACCTGAGTTCAAATCCGGCCTCAGACACTTGACATTTACTAGCTGTGTGACCCTGGGCAAGTCACTTAACCCCAATCGCCTCACCAAAAAGCAAAAAAAAAAAAGGATATATATATAGATATATATATAGATATATATATCTATATATATACTTTAAGATAATATATATATAAGTATATATATACTTTAAGATAATATATATACATATATATATATATGTATATATATCTTCAATACTCCTAGTTGATGAGGATAAGTGAGATCCAGGGATGAGGTTTAATTGACAACTTTTTATTCATTGTCGTTTATTGGACCCTAACACTATGTGCAGGAGGCAGCTAAGTGGCTCAGTGGATACAGCAATGGACCCAGAGCCAGGAAGACCTGAGTTCAAATTCAAACTTGGACATTTACTAGCTGTGTAGCCCTGGGCAAGTCAACTTAACCTCTGTCTGCCTTAACCGACTGGAGAAGGAAATAGCAAACCACTCCAACACTTTTGCCAAGAAAACCCCATGGACAGTATGGTCCACGAGGTCACAAAAAGTCAGACACAACTGAAAGACTGAACAACAAATCTTGAGGATTGTACCTGCTCTGAATATACATGCTCATTAAATTTAAGTGTATAAAGATGTCCTGAACCCCAAAATTTGAAAACCACTGGTATAATTAATTTAACTTTAATGAATATAGTGAAATTCATTCCCATTCTTAAAGAATGTGGTCCTGCCTTCTCCAAAAAAAAAAAAAAAATCTGTGAAAAGAAAGAAAAAAAATCCCATAGTTACCAGAAATCAAAGAGATTCTACAGTTATTGGTCTGCAGGAAATGAGATAGACTCCCTTTGGGGCTCTGTCATATACTAGAAAATGGCAATATGTTATTCAACTTTACTTGCAAAGTTATTTATCCTTACTTGTATGCCACATTTTCATAACTTTGCGATTCTTTTAATAACATATTCATTTAATATACCAATGTTCAACTGAAACGATCTTCTAGATCGTAATGGTAATTTAATCCTTCCTAATGTATGAGATTCTTTGCATATCTATTAAATATACCTAAGTGGTTAAAGGGCACAGATTTCATCTTCTGAAATGGATACTCATTCTTTGATGATATCCAGCTGATTAAAGTATTTTATGAATGAAAATTTTAGTTTGACTTAGCAATAGAAAATGCAAGGTATAAGGGAGTACACAGAAAGCTCACTTACACTATTTAGTTTCTCACCTTCCCTGTGAAGTTTTTCTGACTGCCCTAGTTATAAATGACTCTCTTTCTTTATACTACTATATATAATTTTTTCTACTTGTGTACATGATTATCTCCTCCAAGTAGTTCCTTGACAGAAGTAATTTCCAATCCCCTACAGCATGAATATTCAGTAGACATTTTAAACTCAGTATGTCAAAACAGAACTCATTATCTTTCTCCCTAAAGCCTCCCCCAACTTCTACCCTTCTTATTATTATAGAGGGCAACACCATCCTCCTCAGGCTCTCAACCTAGGAGTCATCCCGGATTTCTCGCTCTCACCACCATTGCCTTTCACTTTTATAACATCTTAAATATGCAAGTCACTCTTTCAGTTTCCTCATCTGTAAAATGACCTGGAGAAGGAAATGGCAAACCACTCCATCATCTTTGCCAAGAAAACCCCAAATGGGGTCACAAAGAGTTGGACATGACTGAAATAACTGAACAACAAAATGTTACAGTTGGATTGAGAATAGACTCCCTAGCTACTCAGAGTTGATATAATCAAAGACCATTACTGATAAACTAAGAGTATTTGACAGAGAAAAAATTTGATCCCCTTACAAAGTCCTAGACATCATATTTCAAGAAATTATAAAGAAAACTGCCCAGATATCTTAGATCCAGACAGTAAAGTAGAAAATAAAAGACTATACCAGTCACCTCCTAAAAGAAATCCTAAAATGAAAACTCCCAGGAATATTGTAAACAAAATCCTGAGCTCCCATATCAAGGAGAAAAATCTACAAGCAGTCAGAAGGAAAGAAATCAAATATCATGGAGCCAGAGTCAGAATCACACAAGATTTAACATCTATTGCCAAAATGAAGTAAAGGCCTTAGAATAAGATTTTCTGTAAGGCAAAGGAACTAAAGTTACAACCATATAAATGACCTAGATTAAGAGAAGAAATAGAATATTGATAACTCTATCTTAGAAAAAAAAATTGAACAAGCCATAAAAGAGCTTCCTAGTGGGCAGGGGTACCACCCAGGACTCGATGTATTTACAAGCAAATTCTACTAAACATTTAAAGAATAATTAATCCCAATAATATATAAACTGTTTAA
The DNA here is from genome assembly GCF_900497805.2 of Vombatus ursinus. NCBI lineage: Eukaryota > Metazoa > Chordata > Mammalia > Diprotodontia > Vombatidae > Vombatus > Vombatus ursinus. The sequence continues at coordinate 21,888,389 of NW_020954587.1, forward strand.
AAAAAAAGAGGTAAAGGGTAAAGGAGGAGTCCTACCAAATTCCTTCAATGACACAATTGGGATTTTGATACTTAAACTATGGAGAACTAAAAAAGAGAAGAAAGCTATAGACCAATTTCTCTAATGAATATAAATGTAAACTTTTTAAAAAAATACTATCAAAGGATTATAATAATATATTCACAAACATCATATTCTATAACCAGGTTGGATTTCTATCAGAAACACAGGGCTGATTCAATATTAGGAAGACCATAAACAAAATTAACCATATTAATAATAAAAACATATAAAAAATCATCTGAGTAAATCAACAGATGCAGAAAAAGCTTTTAACAAAATATAACACCCATTCTGATCAAAAACACTAGAAAGCACATTAATAAATGGAGGTTTTCTTAAAATGATTAAGTAGTATCTATCTAAAACCAAGAGCAAACATTATCTGTAATGGGAATAAACTAGATGCCTTTTCAATAAGATTAGGGGTGAAGTACAGGTGTCCATTATCACTGTTATTCAATATTTTAAAAGAAATGCTAGCTATGGCATTAAGACATGAAAAAGAAATTAAAAGAACAAGCATAGGCAATGAGGAAACAAAACTATCACTTTTGCAGATAATATGATAGTTTAATAGAGAATCAACTAAAAAACTAGTTGAATCAATTAACTTTAGTAAAAGTGTAGGATATAAAATAGACTCATATAAATCACCACTATTTCTGTATTTTGCAAACAAAACCTAGCAGGAAGACACAGACAGAGGAATCCCATTAAATGACTGCAAACTGTATAAAATCCGTGGAGTCCACCTGTCCAGACAAACCCAGGAACTATAATAACAAAACACTACTCACACAAACATAGATCTAAACAATTAGAGGGGCAGATTTCAGGCTAAGCCTGAAATCAGGAAGACTCATCTTCCGAGTTCAAATCTGCCCTCAGACACTTACTAGCCGTGTGATCTTAGGCAAATCACTTAATCCTGTTTGCCTCAGTTCCTCATCTATAAAATGAGCTGGAGAAGGAAATGGCAAATCATTCCAGTATCTTTGCCAAGAAAACCCTAAACAGGGTCATGAAGAGTTGGATGTGACTGAAATGACAACAACAAAAATAACTGAAAAATATTAATTGCTCATGAATAGGCAGAGACAATATAATAAAAATGACAATATGACCTAAATTAATTTGCTAATTCAATGCTATACCAATCAAACTACCAAAGGATTTCTTTATAGAGCTAGAAAAAAAATAACAAAATTCATCTAGAGGAAGAAAAGATCAAGAATATCAAGGGAATGAAAAAAAAACGTGAAGGAATATGGTCTAGTAATACCAGATATCAAAGTATACTACAAAGTGGTAATCATCAAAACAATTTGGTGTTGGGTAAAAAAATAGGGTGGTTGATCAATGGAATAGATTTGGTACACAATATACAGAAACAAATGAGTACAGTAACCGACTGTTTGATAAATTCAAAGATCCCAGCTATTGGGACAAAAACTCATCTGACAAAAACCACTGGCAAAACTGGAAAGTAGTTTGGCCTAAACTAGGTGTAGACCAACAACTCACAGCATATAACAAGATAAGCTCAAAATGGGTGACACTATAAGCAAATTACAAGATGGATAATGTGGAAATACACTTTGCATAACTTCATATGTATTTGGATTCCTTGCCTTCTTAATGGGTGGGGTAGGGACCAGAGGGAGGAAGAGAATTTAGAACTAAAAATTAAAGTTAAGAAAATTTAAAAATAAATAAAATCATAGGCAAGACAGATTCACAGACATTAGGTGTACTCAGGAAGAGAATGCAGCATTGATTTACCACAAACTGAAGTTTACAGAAACAGTACTAGGGGAAAAAAAAGAAGAGGAGTGAGGGGGCCAATGGACATCTTAGGCTCTTGAAGGAATTGGCTCTTCTCCTGTCAGCCTTTCCAGGGTCTTTGCTATCTTGTCTCATGGGAGCCTGGGCAACATAAATTGTTTAAAGGTGTGGAATGTCCTGCTGTGTTGGACGGTGATTATGATGGTTGCAAAGTACAAGTACCACGCTTAAGGAAGAAAGTTGAGTGGGTTTTCCTTTACATCACTGTGGTCACTGTGCACTCTGCTTTCTTGTTTTGCTTCATATTCATGTCCTCTTGAGGATCAAAGGAAACCTTCTAAGACTGCTCAAGTCTTAAGGGGCTCTCTGCCTTGATAGAAGACAGGCTTGATCTACAAGGCTATCAATTTCCTGCTTAATACTTTATGCTATTGAGGCCCCAAGGGAACAGAGGCCACCCTCTGAGCCTTACTAATTAGGGATTAGAGGCTATAAAAAGTAGTATTCAGCCTTGGACATCTTCAGACACAGTACTAGAATTGTAGACCTACTTAAGTGCCTGAAAATACCAAAGGTATAAATGACACGAGTTCACCTCAGGGGTAAGAGGATGCTGTTCCCTGGGTATTTGGTAAAGTTGCGCTTATTTCCAGTTGATGCCCATTTAATAGCTTAAAACTGCACTAAGACTTTTGGAACACCCTATATAATCCCAACCTATGATATTCTGTATTGTGTTTGCATGTATTTTCTGTTTGGTCTATTGTATGAAATGTGCTATATAATTTCATGTACTATGTCCTTGTATTGACCTATGTGTTTGCCATGCTGTGTGCACAATTGATATATTAGAGATTTCATACCATGGTAAAATGTCCATGGTTTTGTAATATGCATAAAGTAATGGTTATTTTCAATGGTTACCTACAAAATATACTTAAGCACCTTGTACAATATGTAAGAACTACAAATTCTTAAATAGGATTGGTGAGAGTGATCTGGCAGCAGTCACAAGATTGCCCTTCCTCCAGTGTTTTCTAGTGCTTTCTCATCCTGGAGCTCCCTTCCTAAACATCCTGCCCCCTTAATCCCAATGCTAAATTCCTTGATAGTCTATAACTGCAGTATAGGCCCAGGCCAGCCATGTTTCATTCCCTTCCTAGGTACGCTTCTGATTCTATGGACTTTCCTTACTAAGCCCTCCCTTCCCCCTCAGCCCCCCTTTCAACTCCCTTCTATGCATTCTCTTCTCCCATGAGAATATAAGCTTCTTCATGATAGAGGGACCTTTTTTTCTTTTCTTTCTATTCCTGAGTGCCTAGCACCCAGTAAACAATAAATGCCTGTTGCCTTCCTGACTGCTTTTTGGAAACTTCAGGGCCAATGGCATGGCTGGATACTGGTTACTGGGAAGCAGGAAAAATTTGAAAGGGTAAAAACAAAGGGGTGAGTGTGTTTATCCACAATCTCAGAAAGATTGAGCAAGAAGTGCCTAACATATGGGAATGGCACAACTGTGAGATAGGAAAGAAAGTCATTGAGTCTAACTCAACTAGGACCAGAGAGTAGGGACCTTTCCTGGAAAAGATGAATCAATGCAATCTCATAGCTACCTTTTATAGCATTTGTTGTTCAGTCATTTCAGTCATGTCCAACTCTTTGAAACCCCATTTGAAGTTTTCTTGGCAAAGATACTGAAGTGGTTTGCCATTTCCTTTCTCCAGTTTCTTTTTTCTTTTTTTTTTATTATTTTTAAAATTAATTAATTTATTTTTAGTTTTCAACATTCACTTCCATAAGCTTTTGAGTTTTAAATTTTCTCCCCTTCCCTCCCCAAGACGGCATGCAATCTGATTTGGCTATACATATACATTCCTATTAAACATATTTTCACATTAGTGATGTTATAAGGAAGAATTAGAAACAATAGGAGGAACCACAAGAAAGAGGAAACAAAATTCAACAGAAGAGAAAAAAACATAGCAAACAGTATGCTTTGATCTGCATTCAAATTCCATAGTTCTTTCTTTGAATGTGGATAGCATTTTCCATCACGAGGCCTTTGGAGATGTCTTAGATCCTTGTATTGCTAGGAAGGGCTAAGTTTATCAATATTAGTCATTGTACAACGTGGCTGTTATTGTGTACAATGTTCTGGTTATGCTCACTTCACTCAACTCCAGTTCATATAAGTCTTTTCAGGATTTTCTGAAGTCAGCCTGTTCATCACTTCTTACAGCACAACAGGATTCCATTACATTCATATACCACAACTTGTTTAGCCATTCCCCAATTGATGGGCATCCCCTCAATTTCCAATTCTTTGCCACCACTGAAAGAGCTGCTATAAATATTTTTGTACATGTGGGTCCTTTTCCCATTTTTATGATCTCTTTGGGATACAGCCCTAGAAGTACTATTGCTGGGTCAAAGGGTATGCACATTTTTATAGTCCTTTGGGCATATTTCCAAATTGCTCTCCAAAACGGCTGGATCAATTCACAACTTCACCAATAATGCATTAGTGTTCCAATGTTCCCACATCTTCTCTAACATTTATTATTTTCCTATTTTGTCATGAGAGTCAATCTGATAGGTCTGATGTGGTACCTCAGAGTAGTTTTTATTTGCATTTCTCTAATCCATAGTGATTTAGAGCATTTTTTCATATGATTACAGATAGCTTTAATTTCTTCATCTGAAAACTGCCTATTCATATCCTTTGACCATTTATCAACTGGGGAATGACTTGTATTCTTATATATTTGACTTAGTTCTCCTCTATATAATTCAGAAATAAGGTTTTTATCAGAGACACTGGTTGTAATCTCCAGCTCATTTCTAAAAAAAAAGGAACTGAGGCAAATAGGATAAAGTGACTTTGCCATTTCCTTCTCCAGCTCATTTTATAGATAAGGAGACAAGGTTAAATGACCTGCTCCGGATCACACGGTTAGTAAGCAACTGAGGTCAGATCTGAACTCAGAAAGATGAGTCTTCCTGACTCTAGGCCTGGCACTCTATCCACTGCGCCAGCCCTGGAGAATCAATTAGGTAGGAGTAAAAGGATTTATTATCTAACTGCATCAAAAGCCCGCCCAGTTGAAATCAGGAAATATAAATTTGTAGTGGAGCCTGTTAGCATAGTGGTGTGTGTCGTCTTTCTGTTCCATTGAGAAGCACCTGAGTAGGAGTGGAGGAGACAGTTTGGGTGTAATCTAGGACTGAGGTCTGACAACGCATGAGTGACAACAGGTCAAGGGAGCAAAATTATTAAAGTGTAGAAAAACGTGTAGAGTTGAATTGTTTAATCACTCAGGGGCTTCTTTTCATTCCAATTATCTTTTCCAGGATTTTAGTTGTAGTTATTCTCTTCTATAGGTTCTTCACTGCATTTTCTTATCCATTTTTTTTTTACTGTATTTCTGCATTGTAGTAAGATTTTATTTTATTTTATTGCAAGGGAAGGGCGCTTGTCCATTTTTTCTGTCTCTGGTTTCTCTGTCAAGATTTTCTGGTAAGGATTTCTTTATTTTCCATTGTTCTTTTAACTTTATTTGGCTTATTTCTTGCTACTTTGGAAGTATATGACAAAATAGAAATGAGTTAATATGCAGTCCTTCCCACAACAATCTTGCCAGAAGCTCGATGTCAGTTATTTATCTAACTTATTAATTGTTCAATAAATGAAGAAATAGTCGTGTGATTTCAGAACTGAACAGGATATACATTACACTAATAATTAAGGTACTCTCATCACAGTAACAATAATATTAATAATAATAATAGTACATTATGCTTACATGGATCTTATAAAGAACTTTCACATCTGGCACCTCTATTACCTGTCATCATCTGCCCTATCTTTGTCTGCTGAAATCTTACCCATCGTTCAAAGTCCAGTTCAGTGAATCTTTCCCTAATGCCCCTGGTCATAAATTATTTTCTTTCCTCCAACCTCACCTAGTAATTTGTCCCTTTCTCCGGCTTCTTAAAATTTTAGTTTACAATTAGTGCACATTAAATGTGTATGTGTCATTTTCTGTTTGCTACATTTCAGGTTGCAAGTAAACAAAGGAGACATATTTAAATTGTCCTTGTTGCTCCCCAGGGGGTACCACAGTCCTTTGTACGCAGAAAACTTTTAAGTCTTCACAAAAACAGGAAGGCAGGCAGAACAAGTATTATTCCCTTTTACAGGTGAAGAAACTGAAGTAGAGAGAAGTTAAATTGCTCAATTATGGACATACAGTTAATAAGTGGGAAAACTGGAAATAGGATTCAAGTTTCATGATTCACATTCCAATATACAAATACTACTTTATGGCCTCTACACATAACTTGTGAAAATGATGATATTAAACATGAGACCATAAGACAATTTGTTTTTCAAATGATGAAGAAAAGGAGCAAGTATGTATTCCTACTTAGAAAACACATGGCTTATGAAAATCGGTTATGATACAAGAATGATAAGAGAAATTATATTATTTCACCCTTCCCTCCCTGTCAAAAATAAATAACTATGGAGGTATTCCAAGCCAAAGGGTTTGGTCCCTGTTTATGCACTACCTGTCTTGCCTTTAAGCACCTCCCTTCGCAGTGAAAGGAACCTTTGAGTTGTGCTCCGAGGCTCTGTTTGCTCGCTGGGTAGCAGGAAGGAACATGGCCACCCCAGCCCTGCAGCAGGTTAAGCAGTCTGATTGAACATTGTTGCTAATTAAGGGCTCTTCTTATTTGGCAGGACCACCTAAGTATCTTCTGCACTTGTTCATGACAACAGTACCTCACTCAGAAATTAACTCTTGATGAGTGCAGACAGCGGGCCCAGCTGGTCCTCCCAAGTCTTCCCAAGTATATAAATGAAGTATAATAAGAACACTGCTGACTGCCAAGGGCAGAGGGACCATCCGTGACCTCTGAGTAAAAACCAGAGTATACTTTTACATTGACTTAATTTTTGGCACTGGGGATACATAATGCAGCTGGGAACAATGTGAACAGGACTAAAATAATAGAAGACGGCACAAAGATCAGAATCAAATATTTGCTTTATTAAGTGATCCCCTCTAACTCAAACCAAAAAGTCTATTAACAAAATCTTTCAATAACTCGAGGAACTCTAGTTTTCAACTGGTAAATCTTTTACTCGAGTGTGTTTTCATTAAAACATTACAGTTCATGGACTATGTCACAAGATAAAAAACGATGGTCAAGTACGGTTGTCAACATGGTTTGAAAATTAACGATTATTTCACTCAAGTCAGAAATGCATGAATCAATCAACCAATCGGCAAGCATTTCACTTACTAAGTAAGCACTTACTACTCTCCAGTCACTGTGCTAGGCAACAGGAACATAAATCACTAGGAATTTCATATAGTGACTTTTTATAGAAGTCAAGACATTCTCAAACCTACAATTATACTTTGGTGGAGCAAGAATACTTTAAAAATGCTCATTGCAAAAGTAGGTAATGCCTACCCTACAGCTATGGAAATTAAGGCAAAGAGGGCATGTTACAGGTTATGTGTCAAATCAATGGTGGAGGTAAGACTAACAAACAGTTCAATACGCTACAGACTAGAGTATCAGATGCACCCACTTATATTTGTATATTTTTGAATACGACAAAGGAGAAAATAAAATAGGTTAATATGCATCTAACACAAGAATAGACTAGTGCTGAGTGCATGGTGGAGATAAGGGGTTAGTAGCCAGTTGCCAAATGATCTTGTTGATAGTTTTGATTGAAAAGGTTCATTAAACGATAGGGCACACTGACATAGCTAAAATCATTATCCTTACTTTACAGTTGAGGAAACTCAGGTTCAAATATGTCAGATGACATTTTCTTTTTTTTTAAGGCAATTGGGGTCAAGTGACTTGCCCAGGGTCACACAGCTAGGAAGTGTCAAGTGTTTGGTCTGAGGCTGGATTTGAACTCAGGTCCTCCTGACTTCAGGGCCGGTGCTCTATCCACTGCACCACCTAGCCACCCGGTCAGATGACATTTTCACAAAGCTTGTAATAAATGGTGGAGCTGGGACCCGGATCCAAGTGTTCTGATTCCAAGTCCAGTGATATCTCCACTAAAGACATCCTTGTTCCTCATAGCTCTAAAGTTGGGAACCCCACTCCCACAGGCTGGGGCTGACACAAGCCAATCCCCTCGTAGCTAAGGTCTGATGTTGTAACAAAATGATATGCTTCTAAGTCATGTGCTTAACAAATGAAGGCTTACTTAACTATAGCACAGAAAAGATACAGAGCAAGGAAAAGACACCCAGCTCAGGTAGTCCTGGTACCCTCAAACCATTTCTGAACAATCTTTTTAAATCCAAGATATATCCTTTATCCACTATGCTGCCTCTCAATGAACTAAGCACCAAAAACTTTGGTGACCAGAGTAAAGGAACCATCTATTTAAAAGAGGGAAAACGAAAGAAATTCCCACGAGAAAAGCTTCACAGAGAAATCAGAAACTAAGTGCTCTTTCTTTGTAAAAAAAAAAAAAAAAAATTGAAAAAAAATACAATGGAGAAATACTATGGGATGAATAAATGTAATGAAGAACCTCGTGAATATAATGAAAATAACTACAACTAAGTCCCCAGAAAAGTGAATTGGAATGACAAGAAGCCCCAGTGTAATTAACCCTATATTATTGACCACTCTTTATCCTCTGTTCCCTTAAATTCCAACACTTGATGAGATGGAAGGATCTTGTGGAATGTGAGCGGAACAAAGAACTCTGTACCTGTGTGGTTCAAAATAAAAATGAGAACACAGGATTCAGCCCAGGAGGACCTATACTGCAAATTTGAGTTTAACCATAAATGAAAAAAATAATAATAAGACGTTTGAAACATTTTTAGGAAGGATATAAGAATTAAAGAGATTATTTCTTTCTCAATGACCCCAAACAACAGAAATGCAGAAGTGAATAAAGGCAGCAGCTAAGAAGAGCAACAGCAACATAGTGACAGGACAGAGAGACTAGTAAGAAGCTTCTGCTAAATGGACAAAAGGAGAGACAGAGATGAAGGCAGAAGTCTGGCTGCAGGAACAGTTAGGAGGAGGGCCTGGGACACTGCCTGCAGGTGAATCAATGTCTGTTTTTGTTTGGAGTGGGGAGGACAGGGATAGCTATATTACAAATGGGGGAGACGGGGACAGAAGACTACCTGACATGTTAAGGTCCGGTCAAGAGATGGCAATGAGGGGAAAGTCACCCCTATGTTCTTACAAAGAGAATAACCTACAGGGCAGTGGTTAAAGAGAAGGGAAGTATTGAAAAGCTGGGGGGAGAGAGGGAGGAAGGAAGTCTTTCTTTGGAGGCAGGAAGGGGATCCACTGATGAAATGATACTAAGGGGAAAGAGATAGAGACTGCTCTGGATGTGGCCCGAGGGACCTACTGCTTGAAAAATCTATTTGTCCTAATATGGAGTTGGAATACCTAGGGAGCAAGTGGCACCTGAAGGAGTAGAAAATCATGGACCCAGGGAGGAGATTTTGAGGCAAATGGGGAAAAAAATGGTAACCAGGGGAGGACACAGATGAGTGGTAGGGTATATAATGAGGGCTGTGGGAGGGGAGGGGCCCCTACCATGGGGCAGTGCCCTCTCTGACACCTGAAATATTTGGCATTATTCTGAAAGTGAGGTACACTGGAATAAGGACACTCAGGGGGAAAGTCCTATTAGTCAGTGACAGAAACCGCTTAGAGAGGAGACCCCGGGATGAATGTCGTGAAAGATCTGACTGCATGAGAAATACAGAGAAAAAAAAGGGAAACCAGATAATTACAGATAAATTAGATAATGAAGGTCTAGAATAAAGATAAAAGAATGGTGGATAATAAAGAGAGTGAGAGAAATTATTTTTTGAAAAGGGGCATAAAAATGAAATTTTAAAAATTAATCATAAGAACTGGCTAAAGGGGTGAGGAGAAAAAGGAAATCTACTTGACTGAGTCTAACAAAAAAGCGGGGGAGGGAGAGAAGAATTATATGACAACATAAAAGGTGAAGAGAAAAAGGAATAAACAAAACTCCAAACTTACAAATAAGAGATCAGAGGTGAGAAGAGAATCAGTGGGAATATGGTCAACTTAAAAAAGATAAAAGTAAAATAACTGAAAGATTATATTTGCAGCAGAAGGGGAAAAGGAGAATAATAACTTCAAAAAAAATTAGAGACAAATGGAGAATGTAAACCTAAGTCTCATAACTTTAAATGTGAATGCATTTTTAAAATCCAATTATATGAAAAAGTGACAGACTGGATAGGAAAACAAACTCTACTATATGTTGCTTACAAAAAACACATTTAAAAAACTAAGACATGCACAAAATAAAAATGAGGAGATGGGAAAAAATTTACTCTGCATCAAGCAAATGCAAAAAAGCAGAAATTGCCATTATACTATCTGAAAAGCAAAAATAAGTATTGAAAAAATAAAAAAGGATAAACAAGAAGACTATATTATGATGATAAGAATCACAGATAACAAACCTTAGTATCTAATTTATACGCTCCAATTGCATAAGTATCCAAATTCATAACAGAAAAATTATCTGAGCTCTTTAAAAATTTCCCAAAAATATTTGTAGCAGCTCTTTTTGTGGTAGCAAAGTTTAGGAAATCGAGGGTATGCTCATCAACTGGGGAACAGCTGAACAAGCTGTGGCATATGATTGTGATGGAGTACTATTATGCTATAAGAAATGATGAGGAGGGTGATTTCAGAAAAACATGGCAAGAATTATATGAACTGATGCAAAGTAAAATGAGAACCAGGAGATCACTATGTATAGTAGCATAATAGCAATACTATAATGATGATTAACTGTGAAAGATTTGATTACTTTAAAACAATGATTCAAGACAATGCCAAAGGAAGAAAAAAGAGAATTAATGAACTGAGTGAAAATTGAAGCATAATTTTCTCACTTAATTTTTCTTGCTTTTTAAAAAATATGGCTCATATGGAAATATGTTTTTCATATATATAATAGATATCATATTGCTTCCCTTCTTAGTGGCTGTTGGAAAAGGTGAGAGAAAGGGAAAGAATTTGGAACTCAAAATTTAAAAAGAAAAGAATGATAAAACTAAACAAATAGTAAATTGAAATGTTAAAAATGGATATGCAACTGTAATATTAAAGATCATAATATTAAAGAGATAAAACAGGTCATATGGGTAGGGAATGTATTCTTAGGCAAATGAGATAGAGGCAATCATGACAGATAAAATAGATAACTGATTACTTGAAACTGAAAAGCTTCTACACAGACAAAATTAATGCACCTAGGATAAGAAGGGAAGTGGTCAAAAAATCTTTGTATAAAATTTCTCTGATAAGGGTTTGGTATCTAAAGATACTAAACTGCTTTTTCATATCATTCAAGGTCTGGAAGTGCTAGTCCCCTTTGTCACTACTTCTTTTAATCATTTCCCTTGTACATGTATACATACGTGCGTGTGTGTGTATATATGTATGTGTGTGTGATTCCAAACCCTTATCAGAGAAATTTATGTACATTTCTATATGAATCTGAATATATTTATATAAATATACACACAAACATGTCTATATATGGGTATACATATAAATATAGATACACATGTATGTATGTATGTATATATAAAATAGCCATTCCCCAAAAAATAAGCGGTCAAAGTACATGTAAAAACAGTTCTCAAATAAAGAACTGCAAAGTAAAAAGAATGTTCTAAATCACTAATAAGAGAAATAAAAATCAAAATAACTCCAAGGCTTCAGTTTATAGTCTGTAAATAAGCAAAAACAACAAAAAATGTAACAATCAATGTTGGAAGGATTGTGGAAATATAGACACACTAATACATTGTTGGTAGAGCTATTAAATGGTACAACCATTTTCAAAAGCAATTTGGAATTATGCAAATGTGACTAAAATATTTGTATCTATATCCCTTTGACCCAGAGATTCCATTACTAGGCTTATAACCCAAAAAAGCCATCAGTAAAAAGAAAGTCCCCATGCACTGCAAAATATTTATAGTAGCACTTTTTGTGATAGCTAAGAATTGGAAACAAAACTGGTGATCATAAATTAGGGAGTCACTAAACAAATTGTGGTACATAAACATAATGGAATATACTGTGCACAATAAATTATGTATGTGATGAATACCAGGAAGCGTGGAAAGATCTATATATAAACTGATGTAGAGAGGAATAAGCAGAGTCAAGAAAATAATATACACAGTAACGTGTTCAGTCATTTCAGTCATGTCTGACTCTTCATGACCCCATTTGAGATTTTCTTAGCAAAGATACCGAAGTGGTTTGCCATTTTCTTTTCCAACTCATTTTACAGATGAGGAATTAAGCAAACAGAGTTAAGTGACTTGTCCAGGGTCATACAGCTAGTAAGTGTCCGAGGCCATATTTGAACTCAGGTCCTCCTGATTCTAGGGCCAGAACTCTAGCCACCGTGACATCTAGCTGCCCTACACAGTAACTATGACCACATAAATAAAAGGAACAACACACTAAAAAATCAAAGCAAATATAACAAAATTGTGAAGATCAAAGGACTCAAATGAAGAGAAATGAGGACACCCCTAAGCACCCCTTTTATAAGCATGGAGTGTTCACAGGTATTACATATTGCACATGTTTTTGGACTTTTTCAATTTGTTTATCAGTTGTGTTGATTTTTTTCCTCTCTAAAACATATTATTTGTTATATAGCATGGCTCTCAGGGAGGGGGAGGGATACTTGGGACAACAATGATGACGTAAGAACAGAACATAATAACAAAAACTCATTTTTAAAAAAGGTAACACAAATTAATTAAGGGACTAAACACAAATAAAATACTTACATTAAAAGGAGAGGAGTCGTGTGTTCCCTCATCAGGGGCACAGACAAAATCCAATTAGAAAAGGACTGGGCATGGTTCTGTTGTGTCAGGATTATACTAAGAACAGAGAACAGAAAGAAAGAGAAAGACAAACACACTGGGGAAAGGGGAAATGTAAGGAAAGTTATGGAAAATTATCTCATGTAATCAGAGTGCCTAAGTAGCCATCTATACAAACAAGGAAGGGAGAACTGAGGGAAATGCTGACACTCAAACCTCTCTCTCATCTGAACTAGTCAAAGGTGGGAAGAACGCACACACAGAGAGTTAGGTACAGAAACACATTTCACTCAACAGGGAAAGGGAAGGAGGAAAAGGAAGAAGTAGAGGGAGGGTAGATCAAGGGAAGGATTAGTTCTAAACCAAACAAACACTAACAAAAGGATGTACAAAAATATTTATAGCTCTTTTTGTGTTATCAAAGAATAGGACTCTCAAAGCATGTCCATCAATTGCGGAATGGCTGAACAAACTTTGTTATAGAACTGTGATTAAATTATACTGTGCTATAAGAAGTGATGAAGTGGATGGCAACAGGGAAACCTGGGAAGATTATGAGTGAAGTGAACAAAACTAGAATAATTTATACAATGGCAACAATATGGGTAAAGACAAACAACTCTAAAAGAATTAGTTAGTATGATCAGTGTAATGATCAACCACAGTTCCAGAGGACTCATGATGAAACATACTACCTACCTCTTGATAAGCAAAGGACTCAGAGTGCAGATTGAAACATATACATATACACATACATATATATATATATTGTTTATATACATGTAACAGGAACTTTGTTTTCAATTTGTTCTTCAGTTAGTGGGTGGTTGGGAGGAAGAGAAGGCAGATTTTTGCTGATTAATAAAAAATAATTAAAAAATAAATGCTAGTTGACCTGACGTATCATTTTATATGACGAATCTCCCTCTTTCTCTACTTTCTCTATTTCTGTCAATGGCACAACCATTCTCAAAACCTTAAAAAATATAAAAAAGTCTTTCTCTTTGTCTCTGCTTCTCTCTCTCTCTCTACACATCAGCTGCTAACAACCTCTCATGCTGTCTTCTATCTCCCCCACTTCTTTCCATTCTGACTAAAACCACATTGGTTCATGTTATCATCACTTCTTAACAAGATTATTATTACAGCCTCTTAACTGGGATTCATCCAATCTTTCTTTTCTTCAGTGCATCTTTCATACAGCTATCATGGAATCATAGTGTCACATAACTTGGGAGTTGAACGGGACCATTTAGTCAATCAGTATACAAAAGAAGTAACCAATATAACGTATCAAACAAAGGACTGTTTCAGCCTCTTAGGACCTCCAATGAGAAGAAAGATAGCATTTTTCTCCCTGGGCAGGTCATTTATTTTCAGACAAATCTAAAACACAACGTGTGCCCCTGGTCTATAGTTTTTTGCCCTATACTTTATAATCACTGGCAATATTTTTAGCTTCTCCCTGGAAGTCTCATTTGTGCCTATGTGAATCACCAGAGGTAGGTCAGTTGTGACCTATTTTGATAAATCTTAAGAAATTTTCTGCTAAGTCTTTGATATATGCTCTATCAAGAAAAAAGACCTTTCCATTGTTGATCAAAAAAAGCTGCCTCAGTAAGAAATCACCAGCTATATTCTTCTCTTCTTCCTCTGCCCTTTCTTAGATGATCTTTCATTTGCGGTTCTACTATATCGTTCTTAGGATAAAAACAGCTTCGTCTTCAGAGAATCTGGTTCTCTTCAGGAAGAGCCTCATCTGTTTTTAAGTTCTAACTGTTGGGCTGTCCTTTTTCTTCCCTTTTCCCTCTGTGCAACACTGTGTACACTCTTCCACTTTTCATCAGCTTGTAAATGGTCACGTCTCCCTTGCCCAACCTCAGGCCCTTTTCTTTCCCACTGAAGATTTACTTCTTCTTTCGGATCCTTTCATTCTCCATTGCAACCTGGAGTGCTGTTCTGTGAGCCCCTTCACATTCTCCTCCAGGAAGGAAATTAGACTACATTTGGAACATAGATAAATGTCAGTAGTCTGTATAAGAAATAAAAGCATCACACATTGGATGGAAGGTCCTGCACAATTACTCCTATTCTCCATAGCGGTTGAGATTTTCAACCTTGTTTCTTTAAACTATTGGGGGTTTCAACATTAAATATGGGGTTAAACTTTTACAAATAATCTCACTCAACTGAACTGATGCAAAGTGAAATAAGTAGAACCAGGAGAACACTCAGCAATGTACACAGTAACAGCAATACTGTACAATGAAGACCTGTGAATGACTTAGCTTTTCTTAGCAATAAAATGATCCAAGACAATTCCAAAGGACTCATGATGGAAAATGCTATCCACCTCCAGAGAAAGAACTGATGGAGTGTGAAGGCAGATGGAAGCATACTTTTTTCATGGTTTTTTTTTGGGGGGGGGGGCAGTTTTTTCTTTCACAACATGATTAATATGGAAATATGTTTACATGACTGCACGTACGTAACCTTTATCAAATTGCTTACAGAGGGAGGCAGAAAACTTGGAACTCAAATTTTTAAAAAATGAATGTTAAAGATTGTCTTTACATGTAATCAGAAAAAAATGCTATTTAAGAAAAAAATAAAATTTCCCCAATATTTCTCCCATATATGGAATTGATTAATGTGCAGTTTTCTCCTCAAAATCAACTTCTGACTTACTTCATTAATTCTAATTTCCACAAATCACCTATACAATTTTCCTTCTTTTTATTAAGTTCTCTTTTTTTTAGTGCTCCTACTACTTCCTTAGAGAACAGAAATAGGATGAACCTTCCTAATGTACCACTCCGAAATATTTCAGTCTTTTGCTCAAAATCCTTCAGTGGTTTTTCAAACAAAGTATTACTTTCTTATCCTTTCATTAAAGGACTTAGTCTGGTTCCAAATCATCTTTCCAGTCTTTTGTCATACTATTCCACTTCACATACTTTACCTTCCAACCAGCTCCTACTTATTGTCCTTATGGTTCTGTTCTTATTCTGCCCTCTCCCATTTCCCTACATTTACTCATACTATCCCCCATGGCCAAAATGTCCCTTACCATTAGAACATAAGCTCCCTTTAAGTAGGAATTGTTTCACTCTTAGTATCTGTATCACAAACACCTAGCACAATGAGTGGAGCATAGTAGGTACGTAATAAATACTTGTTGACTGATCTATGGCTTTTCAAATCATGCCTTCTCTTGAGAACCCAACTCAAATGTCTCCAGTACCACAAAGTCTAGATCTATTTTTAGCTCAAAAGTGATCTCTCTTGTGTAATATTTCATAGCTCTTTGTAGGGCCCTCTCCTTTGTAATTGTCACATTCTGCCCTATCACAGATAGTGGGTTACACATATTATTCCTATCTCATCCATTATACTATAAGATCCTTGAGGGCAGAATCTGTATCTTATTTTATCTTTGTATTTTCAGCATCTAACAGAATGACTTGCTCATACTGTTGTTGTTCTTTATCCTTCATTTTTCAAGAAGATCAATGACATCACAGATGATGTCCTGACTTTTTAAGTGAGTCACTACTCCACTTTGCTTATATTAGGTACTTAACAAAAACTTGTTGAATTTAACTTAATTCCTGGAGAGGCAGCTAGAGCTACCTGTGCCTGGGGGAAGGCTTGAAGTCAAATCTAGCCAGAGACACTTCATAGCTCACTGCGTGATTCTGGGTATGTCTCAGTCTACCCATTTCCTCAACTGTAAAATGGAGACCATAATAACAACTACTTCGCAGGTTTGTTGTGAGGATCAAATGAGATAAATGGATAAAGCACTTAGCATAGTGCCTGCACACAGAAAGTACTTAATAAATGCTTGTTTCCTTCCTTCCTTTCCCCCTTCCTTCCTTTCGTCCTATTTATTAAGTCCCTACTACTTTTGAAATATTTACTGTGGTAGCTGCTGCAGGGTAGCATCAGAATCAGAGTTAGGAAAAAAAAAGTCCCTCTCCTCAAAGAGCTGACATACTACTATAAGAAACATATCACGTACACACAAAATAAATACAAAGTAATTTCAAGACCAAAGAGAGTGCTAACAACGGAAGGAATCAGAAAGCTTGGATAGAAGGTGGCACTCAAACTGTGCTTTTAAGGAAGTTAGGGATTTTATGAGGTGCCATAGAAATGGATGGTAATATAGACTTTTCTACAAGCAGCCTCTTGGGATCATTGAAAGAACTAAACTATTTCCCAAAATTCAATCCAGTCTACACTCTCCCCAATTCAATTATGAGACCAGAATTCTGGGTCCACCCGCACTGTCTATCCAAGATATATGTATTGATTAGCTCAATGGACCATCCATCTATCTACATGGCCATGTCCGATCAATGTATATCATAAATTTTAATAAGATTTTGGGGGAGAATTTGACAAAGATCTTTAATACTGTGAAATCATAACATAAATGTCAATAGATTTTCATGTTCTTTTCCTTCTTTTAAAACACTGATTTCTTTTTCCCTACCTAAAGGCAGAATATTTTTATTAGTATTCCTTGTGCCTCAACCCTGGAATTTCTTACCAGATCTTCTGCCCTTTTATTTGAAAAAGAAATTGTGGTGTTTTTTTTAACCAAATGATTGTACAATGTCTATTTTGATCCCTGTTTATGCTCTTACAGATATTAGCTGCCTTGTGGGGCATTTGCAGCATGATGTGATATTTTATGGTCTGTTTCTTCACTTTTTCTTGGTATCAAGACAGCTGATAGGTCATTTTTTAAAACTTTAATTATCTAAATAGGTTATTCCTTTCTCATTAGGTTTACGTTGCCTCCCTGTACCCCTGCATCCAAGATTATGCATTGAATTTCCTATTCTTTTTCTTAGAAATTATGCAATTTCTTGAGAAAAGAAGAATGGAATTTAGTAACTAGTGAAACAAACTTAACAGGGGAGATACCTACACTGTGTGAAATTTGTTTAAGCTTCTTTTAAAAGTACTGTTCCATTACTGAGAATGTTTATGACTAAAAAGAAGACTGTGCGCTATTGTGTTAGAAACTTTCAAAGTATAATTGTTCAATTTGAGAACTTCAACTGGTTAACTAAACTTAATTAGTTCAACTATCTTACCGATCACATCAAACACCCTTGTTTGATGTATTCTGCAAGATGACCAAGCCGTCTATAGCTGGCTCAGCTTCACAGTGAAAAGCCTCTAGGCTTACATCTGGGAACTGAAATAATGAGCTATTTTAAGTGGAGCTTTTCTTCCATTTCTGGGGCTGCACTGCATTGACCTTCCCAAAATCAATCCTTTGTGGATTAACATATAAAGCAGTGTCGAATTAATTTCAGAAAGTGGATATGAGACCAGATTAGGATAACACAAAATATATAATTCCTAAATATAATAGAGCTCCTATCCATTCAATAAGAAGCTATATATGTATATATGTGTATATATACATATATATGACATGTTGGTTTTTTTTTTTTCCCTTGACAGGGGAAATAGTTAGGAGGATTTGAAGCATGGAACAATTTAACAGACTAGTTAAAGCATTGCCTACTTCTGCGGCATGGCTAATGCATTCTTTTAGAAGTTAATCCTATTTCTAAAGACCCCTCCTGTGAGGAGCACATAGGACATGCAGAATGAGAACTAAAATGCATTAAAATTCTCAACAACTTTGCCAAATGGCACACTATTAGACCTTGAGTGTCTACAATACGATAGTTCATTAAAAGTCTTAAAGAAGACACTTTTGTTCTGATACACTGAAAAGAAAGAGAATCTAGTATATCATTTGTGACACCTGTAACCAAAATATTTTTACATTAAGATACATTAAAGTAATGAAGTGAAAGCAACTAAATGAACTGCTGAGAAAGGGAAGGATTTTTATAAGAAAGCATAACTACAAGCAGTCAAACCACCTCAGTGAAGTATATATGTTCCAATAGCACTTGCTACAAAAATTCGTTAAACTCATTTTAAAAAAAAATCGTAGAAAAGTATGTTTTTAGTTTCCCATTGTGAAACTGTATGTGTTTGAAAACTTTTTCCACTATGTTTTATTTGAAATCAATTAGGAAACAAAGTAGCCACTTATTAAGATGTAGGCAGAGTGAAGTATTTACAGAAATAAGTAAAGACAGCTAGTGTTATGGGGTAAAAACAGCAAACGACTCAAGAGAATAATTAATATCAATTGACTTGGTATTGATTGGCAATCACATCAAGGAATTTTATTGTCTCTAAATTAGGCTAGAATAAAAAAAGGAAGTTCTCGAGAATGAATAAGACACATTATAAAACCAGTATCAACAGCAGTATGGAGAGAATGAACAACTGGAAACTGTGCAAGCTGGGGAAAAGTAAGACTGAGAAGGCTACATAAAAACAAACAAAAAACAAAAGGAAGCAGCTTGGCCTGCTGAACTCCAAAGTTTACCAAAAGTTTATTAAATTCAGAAAAAAGAGTAAGTCTCTTCACTGGTTATTTTCTCGGTTTCACCATATGAGCACTGTCTCTTTGTGACTTAGACAACCCGGATCAAAAGGGAATTGCACTAGGAAGACAATGAATGCTGCTACATCTTAAGCTTTCTTGGGCCACGAAACAACGAAACATACTTAAATGACATTCCAGCTAAAGGAAAGCATTGGAGAAAGTATAATAAACACTGTAAAAATAGAAAAGATATTGGCTAGGTAGTTTCTAATACAAAAAGATGAAATGGACCTAAAGATCAAGTGATTTGTGGATTTCTATAAAGTCACCTCTAGAGTGGAGGTATCAAACTTTTTTGATTACATACCATTCTCAGAAAAAAAATTTCTGAGAATATGCCCCCAATGAAGGTATATTCATTTATAAATTATACATATATGTGCTATTATGCTAACATGCTATTTGTGTATGTTACAAAATACAAATGAAAAGACTTAAATGAGATAAAATGAAATAAGCAACATTTAACATCTATTTTATTAATGATACAAATCATTTTTGTTCTTGAGAGTAATGTGACTGAATGTTTCTTTTTTTTTTTTAAACCAGTGTATGCCCTGGAAAATAGAGAAAACATAAATAATAATTGTTAGTAATTAATTTTTCATTTAATTTGATTAATGTAAACAAATGGATAACTTTTTTAGATTTTTTTAAACTGAAAAATACACAAATCAAATAGTCCATGAATATAATTGCTTTTAAGAAGGAATCATTTGCATATAGATAATTACCATACACAATGAAAAAATAAGAGGGAAAAAAGTAAATCACCTCATTTCAACTCAACAGATGGTTTTTAATATAAACTTTTTGTTGTTGTTCAGTCATTTCAGTTGTGTCTGACTCTTTGTGACCCCATTTAGGATTTTCTTGGCAAAGATACTGGAGAGGTTTGCTATTTCCTTCTCCAGATCATTTTATAGATGAGGAAACTGAGGCAAACAGGGTGAAGTGACTTTCCCAGGGTCACACAGATAGTAAGTGTCAGAGGCCAGATTTGAACTCATGAAGATGAGTCTTCCTGACGTTAGACACTGTACTCTATCAACTGTAACTAGCTGTTCCAGTATAAATCTTTCTCCCTCTCTTTTTAAAAATGCATTCTGCTTAATCATTAAGTCTTAATGGATCGTAGAATATTCATGTTGTTCTAAGCCAGGCCTAGCTAACCAACATTTAACAAAGTGAGGGCTACTTAACAATACCATGGAAAAGGATATTTAGCAAAGGTAGCAATGGGTTAAAATCAACAGATCTTAGGTAGATGAGATCTGTGGATCAAACATAATTAATAGAATGAAGTGAGTTCAGCATACCTGCCTGAGTATGTGCCATGGATAAAACCTGGTCAGGTGTGAGTATCAAGCCTGAGGAGTCTCCAGCTCTTTGTGGTTTAAACATAGGTGATGAAGAAGTTAGTTACTGATTCGAGACTTCGACCCCTGGACCCATAAAGCCTCAAGGATCATTTCATTGTGTTTTAGGGGGAAATTCATAGTAGCAGCCTTGGTAGATATTGGTATTACTACATTATATATACATGGTTGGATACTGCTGTTATATTTTGAAAGTATCAGGAAAAGCAAGGCCAGATTTGCCCAGACTGGAGTGTAATAAGTAGATTAATGCATAAAAGGTAGGTTATGGACAGATTATGAAGGGCTTTACATTTCAAACATAGAAGCTTATATTTGATCTTAGAGGTACACTAGAATTTCATTTTTTATTTAACTTTTCTTTTCAGACCCACATTCTCTCCTGCCCACTTACTCCATCCCTATTCCATTGAAAATGAAAAACAAAATCTGTTAGAAACATATATAGCCAAGCAAAACACACATCCCCATTAGCCCTATATGTGTATGTGGAGATGTATATGTCATATGTATGTATATATACATACATACATGTTTAAACACACAGTCTCTCAGAGGGGTACATGTCATAGCCATATGACATGTGATTCAGGGAGGAGGAGACTGGGTGTGCTGAGGTGGTGGATTTTAGCAATAGCAGTTACATAGCTATTTCTGCGGATCAGGGTTTGATTATATATATAAAACCAACCTGAGGGTCTCATATCAGTCTGAAGCTTACTGCTACATAAATGTGAGCTGATGATTGAAACCTAATTTCTGCCAGATTGCTTTCCAGTTTTCCAATCTACTTTTTTCCTGAATAAAGAGCCCTACCCCAATTAATTATAGTGTTTGGATTAATCAAACACTATGTTACTATGGTCTTCATCTCATGTACCTCATCTGTTCTCCCAATCAGCTTTTTCTATTTTTAATCAGTAGCAAAAAGATTTTTTAAAAGTTTAAGTGATATATTTTGCTTTTACATTTATAGATTATCCTTACTCAGTGAGAGGCTTTGCGGAACAAAGTAAAAAAAATTAAATAAAACTAACAATGCAACGACTTCATTTGAAAGTACACAACTGTAGGACACTCCTTGACTCTATTTTTCCCCCAATTTTTAAACATTTTTATTTAAAGTTTTGAGTTCCAAATTCTATGCCTCCCTCTCTCCCTCCACCCCCTCCCTGAAATGGTAAGCAATCAGATATAGGTTACACATGTGCAATTATGTAAAACATTTCCATATTAGTCATTTTGTACAAGAACACTTAAGTAAAAGAAAGAAAATGAAAGAAAGAAAGTAAAAATAGCATGCTTCAGTTTGTATTCAATCAATATCAGTTCTTTCTCTGAAAGCAGATAGTATACTTCATCATTAAGCCTTTGGGATTGTCCTGGATCATTGTAATGCTAAGAATAGCTAAATCATTCACAGTTCTTCATTCAACAATATTTCTGTTACTGTGTAGAATGTTTTCCTGGTTCTGTTCACTTCATTATGCATCAGTTCATTTTAGTCTTTCCAAGGTTTTCTCAAATCATCCTGCTTGTTGTTTCTTATAGCATAATAACATCCCATTACAATCATCTACCACAACTGGTTTAGCCATTCCCCAGTTGATGGGCATCCCTTTGATGTCCAATTCTTAGGTACCACAAAAAGAGTTGCTATAAATATTTTTGTACAAATAAATTCTTTTCTCTCTCTCTCTCTCTCTCTTTTTTTTGGATGTCTTTGGGATATAGACCTAGCAGCGGTATTGCTGGATCAAAGGGTACACACAGTTTTATAGCCCTTTGGGCATAGTTTCAAATTGCTCTCCAGAATGATTGGATCAGTTCAAAACTCCATCAACAGTGTATTTATGTCCCAGTTTTCCCATATCCCCTCCAACATCCAACATTTTTTCTTTTTTTGTCATATTAGCCACTCTGATAAGTGTGAGGTGGCACCTCAGAATTGCTTCAGTTTGCATTTTTTTCATATGACTATAGATAGCTTTGATTTCTTGTCCAAAAACCTGTTCATATCCTTTGACCATTTACCAACTGGGGAAATGACTTGTATTTTTACAAATTTGACTTGGTTCTCAATATATTTGAGAAATGAGGCCTTTATCAGAGATATTTGTTGCAAAATTTTTCTCCCAGTTTTCTGCTTTCCTAATAATTTTGGTTGCATTGGTTTTGTTTGTGCAAAAACTTTTAAATTTTATATAATCAAAATTATTTATTTACATTTTGTAATGCTCTCTGTATCTTCTTTGGTCCTAAATTCTTCCCTTGTTCTTTGACTCTATTTTTTAAAAAAATGTTTCAACAGAAATCTATTTTCTTTTCTTCTCCACCTTCTACCTCACTGCAAAAAAGAGTAAAGAAAAACAAATGCAACCAATATTCAAGCCAAACAAAATTCCCTCACTGGTTATATACTAAAACATCTGCTGCCTCTTCTCAGCATTACAAGGATCTAAGAAGAAAACTCCAAAAGACTCATGATGGAAAACGCTATTCACATCCAGAGAAAGAACTATGGAGTCTGAATGCAGATCGAAGCATACTATTTGATCTTTTCTCTTTTGTTTTGTTTCTTCTTTCTCATGGTTCCTCCCACTGGTTCTAATACTTCTTTACAACATGACTAATATAAAAATATGTTTCATATGAATGTACATGTAGAGCCTCTATCAGATTGCATGATGTCTTGGGGAGGGAGGAAAGAAGGAAGGGGGAGAAAACAGAAAATTCAAAGGCTTACGGAAGTGAATATTGAAAACTAAAAATAAATAAATAAATGGAAATATCTATATCTATATCTATATCTATATATGTATATATGCTGCACTTTGCACTCTAAATCTATCACCTCTCTGTCAAGAGTTGGAGTGTGTCTCATCATTAGTCCTTTCAAAGCACAGATAGTTACTGTATTGATCATCATTTCTATAGCTTTAAAGGTTTTTATACAGTTACTGTATAAATTGTTCCCTTGATTCTGCTCATTTCATTCTTCACTGGTTTATACAAGTCCTTAAAATTGGTTCTTCTTACTTAACTTTGCATCAGTTAATATTTTTCCATGTCTCTTCGGAATCATCTATTTCTTCATTTCTCATATTGTCACATATAGGATTTCATCACATTTATATTACCAAATCTTATTCAGTCATTCATCAAGTGATGGGCATCTCCTTAGTTTACCATTTTTTTTAATCACCACAAAAAGGGCTGTTATAAATTTTTCTGAACATAAAGCACCTTTTACTTTTTCTTCTATGTTAAGATATAGGTCTAGCAATGGTATAGCTGGGTCAAAGGGCACAAACTGTTTAGGAATGTTCTGTGTATAATTCCAAATTGTTTTCCAGCATGGTTGTATGAATAAGGAAAAAGTTTATGATCAAATAAGAGACAGAGAGGATTACAGGAAGCAAAAAGGATAATTTTGATTTCATAAATTGAAAAGCTTTTACACAAACAAAACCAACGCAGTCAAAATTAGAAGGAAAGAAGGAAACTGGGAAAAATATTTTACAGCAAGGTTCTCTGATAAAGGTTTAATTTCTCAAATATATAAGGAATTGAGCCAAATTTATTTTTAAAAAAAGCCATTCCCCAACTGATAAAAGGCAAAGGATGTTAACAGGTAGTTTTCAGAAGAAGAAATCAAAGCTATCAATAATTATATGAAATATCATAACTAGTCCAACAATTCTAGAGAACAATTTGGAACTATACCCAAAGAGCTATCAAACTGTGCATACCCTTTGACTCAGCAATATCATTCCTAGGTCTGTTACCCCAAGAGATCAAAGAAAAAGGAAAAGGATCTATATGTATAAAACTATTTATAGCAGCTCTTTTTGTGGTAGCAAAAAACTGGAAACTGAGTGGATGCCCCATCAATCGGGGAATGGTTGAACAAGTTGTGATATATAACTGAGATGGAATATTATTTTGCTATAAGAAAAGATGAGGATGGTTTCATAAAAGTCTGGGAAGACTTATATGCACTGATGCAAAGTGAAGTAAGAAGAACCAGGTGAACATAGTACACACGAACAATATTGTAACAATGATCAATTGAGCTACTCTCATCAATACAATGATCCAGACAATTCCAAAGGACTCATGATGAAAACTGCTATCTACCTCCAGGGAGAGAACTGATGAACTCTAAGTGCAGATTAAAGCTTATAGTTTTTCCCTTTCTTTATTTCCCTTGGTTTTGTGTTTTTTTTTTTTACAACATGGCTAATATGGAAATATGTTTTGCATAATTTCATATGTATAATGGGTATCATATTGCTTGCCTTCTCAATGGGTAGAGGAAGGGCTAGAGGGAAAAATTTGAAATATAATATTCATTTAAGTAAGTTTAAAAAAGAAAAGGAAGAGACGTAGGGAATGGAGGAAGAGAGGAAAGGAGAGAGGGAAGAAGAGAGGGAGAAAAGATTAAGAAAGGAAGGAATGAAAGAAACCACTTCTCAGAGGGAAAGAGCCAAGGGAACAGCTAAAATGAAACTCACCCCAAGGGTGAAGAGTAGCTCAGCTGACAAAAAAGTTATGGGCTAGTAAGAGTGACTAATACTTGCTTGCCCACTTACCGGCTCAGTAGTAGCAACCATCACCACTGATATAAGAGCATCAATAAAACGTCTTTTAAAAAGAAAAAAAAAAAAAAGAACCCCTACTCAAGAACTTTCCAAAGTGTAGAACTTTGTCCACCATCCCCCAAAACCAAGTTTAGCTAGCTATGTAATTGTCATATTTCCTTCTCACTGAATTAGATAACATCAATACTATTTCACTGAAACAAAAGAACAGAAATTCCATATCAGTAGCTTTCCCAAAAGTAAATTTTTATAAATGGATTGGCAATTAAAGATTCAAAGTATTTTAGTATTGATTCCCAACATGACATAAATCAATAATAAAAAAAAACTAATCTGTAAATTTAATTGAACAAATCCTTTTTTACTAAAACCTACCAGAAGCATAATGTACAGATATAAGTTCCATTAGTATAAGTGTTCTAATCTTGTTTTTTATAAAACAAAATGCTATTAAAATATTATAGAGGCTTCCAGAAAAAAGACAAAATTCCTTCTTAAATTTTCAACTACATATAAAAAACAAAACCAATGATTATCAACTGAAACTTATAATCAAGAAAAAAAAAGATATAAATTTCCCTGAAATAAGGTTTAGAATAAGTTTCTAAAACCTGTGTGGAATTTGCTTCCTATGATTCATCCTACAAGACTTT
The DNA here is from genome assembly GCF_900497805.2 of Vombatus ursinus. Classification (NCBI taxonomy): domain Eukaryota; kingdom Metazoa; phylum Chordata; class Mammalia; order Diprotodontia; family Vombatidae; genus Vombatus; species Vombatus ursinus. Next base: position 21,914,291 of record NW_020954587.1, read on the forward strand.
TGTAGTTATCTTTGAATTCATTTAACATTATAATTTCCTACTTTTACTTAGAGAAGTAAATTGATAACTTTGATTCATAATACAATGTTTTTTCCTGAAAAGAAATGCTTCCTCAATATTCAAGCAATAAGATGTCTCCAGTTACCATACTATTAAAAATCAGTATGCTCAACAACTACTTAGTTAAAGAAATGATAACACATTCAGTACACATGCGTGTATTGAAGGAAAAGCAAAAAAACAGGACAGGATCACTACACTTGAATAGAGGGGAAATTTGTCTTGAACCAAGATAATTATTTCAATGGGAAAATAAAAATGTAATTAAAGTAGTATGAGGTTATTTTCCTTCTCTTTGAGGGGGTATAAGTGAATTATTCCATTTTTTAAATATAAAATTGCACAGTTAATGAAGTTTTCCATGGATCCTGAGCTTCAGAGCTGATTAACCTTTCTGGAATTTCACAATAGTTCAAACCCATAGATGAAAACTATGTCTACTGACCAGACACCAAACCTATACCTGTCTGAGATACACATTCAACTAAGCTTTTAGAACTAAAATGACTTGTATGTCTTTTCTACTACAGTCTGTGCACGTGGGAGGTGGGGGTGAGAAGGAGTGATACCTTCATAATTGGTGATGAAGGAACTTAATTTTACAGCAAATACTCTCTCCTCTTGGATTTTCATGACACTGCTCTGTGTATTTCTTTTCTACAATTGCCTATCTTTGTTTATCTGTGAATATGATGGTAGTTCCCCAGTAGAATGTAAGTTCCTTGTGGGCAGGAACTGTTTAATTTTTAGATTTGTATCTTCCATCCCTAGTGGAATGACTGATACAAGTGATAAGAATAATATCCCTAAAACCATTCCTTTTCCCACCCCACTCCCAACTTGTAGTTCAGGTAGGTTTTCTTTCAAAGTTATTGAAACAGCCCTTGAATTTTGATCGATTCAGAAGACTAAGGATCAGCCACACACATAGCTTCCAAATCACCGGGGTACAAAACAGTCAGAAAATCAGGGGCTGCGGTCCCCTCCTGAAGAGTCAGACCACAGACCATTAGCCAGGACAATAGTAGGAAGCTGTGCTCCACTTGAGTCGATGCTTTATCTCAGATTTATAAATATCTTACATAAATATTTCCTGCTCTGAATGTCTTTCTCCCTGTTATAACTAAATAAACTTTTTGTTAACTGCTATGTGGATTATAAGTGTTTCATTTCATTCCAATTTCAGACTCAAACTACAAAGGGCCTGACCTCAATCAGGCCTAGCCCATTACATTTGGAATAGTTGGCAGTTTTTGAATGGGATTACTTTCTTGAAGGAATAAGGGAATGAATGATATGGAAGAGGATGATTCCTGGCTGGCCTTTGTGTTTCTGGTGGTACTTCTTGTACTAGCTCTATTACCAATAACCATGAGGTTTCCTCTATTGCTTCTGGGGGACTGATTAATTAATTAATTAAACTGTGGCCAATCAACACGAATAGATCACTGTGAATGTGATCTGTCCTTAAGAAATGAATCTCGAAGATAATTACGGTTTGAGGCCCACCAGCTATGTTGTTCTTCGGCCTTCCAGTCTTATATAAGCTTCCTACAAGTTCTACACCTGCTATCTGGGGAGTGCAGAGGGTTGTAATCTCAGCTAAGCTCCCTGAGGGAGGCAGCATTAGCTCACTAGCTTTTCATTTTTATTCAGAAAGTATCTCATCCCTGACATGTAAGTGATGCTTCAGTTTTCCACTTCCCAAGGATTCTAAGGCAATGGTTATCTATGGGATGGCAGGCATAAGACAAACTATCCATGAAATTGTAATTTTTGGAAGCATGGAGAGATCTCAGCAGCTGATAGATATGAAAGAAAATAATGGAAAACAATAAATTACATACCTATAGACTTCTTTAAATAATGTGATTGCTTCCAAGTAATATTTTTTGGTGAAATGACAACAGGGCCTTCATTTAATGAATTCACAACTTTCCTTTGACACATTTTTTTTTTATTAAACAATGTTAATTCATCCAAAGGAAGGATAACATTTGCTGCTAGAAAATCCTAAGTTAAAAAAAAAAAAAAACTAAACCACTTCTTCATGATCATTTTGAAAAGGAGTACAGCAACTACAGACTAGACATCATGGAATCCATCACACAAAATCACAATTTTACTGGCCCTGCTATAGCACAACAATGTCACAGAACATGCGCACACACAGCATTCCTCTTGACCTGTGAACTACATTTTTCTTTAGTGTCTATCCATTTCAAGGCATTTATTTCCTCTGCTATTCAACTGGAAACTTTTTTGAAAGGAGGAGAAGAATGATAATAGAAGGAAAGGGGAAAAAAGAAGAAACACAAAGTATATTTTATCCATCCTAGAGGGAAAAAACAGGGCCAGCATATATAACAATCTTTCTTCTCTACTTAGTGCCTTTTGGAAGCCTTTTAGGAAGTTATTACATTTATGTATATAACTACAAGACGCCCAAAGAAGAATAATCACATGCTTTACCATGTAGTCTAGATTTAAGTCTGATTTTGCTCAACTCTAGGAAACTTTGTGTAACTGTTGCATAGGCTAAAATTATTTTCTCTCTTTTTATGCTAACGTGTTTATTTTATCACCTGTCCAGTGTCCACAACTGGCAACACTTTTCTGAACCCTATTTGAATATCAGTAGTCATTCATTCTCTATCTACAATCAATACTCCTGTCAACCTGGCAGGACATTTTGAGAACCCTGGCAATGCATTTAATGATTTTGACTTTATTTTTCTCAGTTCACACAACATTGTATGCCATGAGCAGGCATATGGACTATTTCTTTCAAATTTGCTGCAGAAGTCTGTTTCTATAAAATCCCTAGACAAGAATACCACAATGGTGCTGGGGATAACACCAGAATATCTTATATTGGCATATATATACACATATATGTGTGTGTGTATGTATATAGTTCCTTTGACTTCAGTCATCTGTGACCTTGATGACGGCTGCCTTAGTGCATATTGCTTATGCTACCACACAGACCACTTCTGAGACACAAATAAAGAACAAATCAATTGCTCAAGAAGGGTTCATGCTCTCAACTAATCCTACCTGCCTATCAACACCTTCCACCTCCCAACTGACCTTTTCTAGCTACTGGGGTCAAGGTTGTATCTTCCCCAATCCAAGAGATTCTTACCCCTCACTAGTCAAACTGGATCCTATCATTTACTGTTCTGGCCCTAGGACTCCATCTTTCCCACTTAGCTACAAAGATTCTGAACTGGTTCTGTGGACAGAAAGCTTATATAAATGTGTGCTTAAAACTGCCAAAGAACTTATGTCTCCCTTAGTTTTTAATCCATGAAGAATTTCATCAGCTCATGAAGAGGTTTCACTGAGATCCTACTCTCTCAACTTCCCTAGAAATTATTGCTAACAGCACAGTAAAACCTCTGCAGGAACTACAGACTAAAATTTCTTGAATTCAAAACGTCTACAGTGACAACAGGCCCTCCATGCCTCTCAGGGCAGAATATATGCCCTGATGAACACCTCTTCCCAATCTTACCTCTCAGAAAAGGCAATAATAAAAATAGGCATTGTTAAAAATTTGACCAATTAAGAAGTATATTATCTCCATTTCATCTGAAGCAACCTGTCTTTCTTATGTGTCAACCAAAGGCATGAATTAAATTCTACTTCCCAGATTCCATGAATTGATGATCTCATTCTGGTTACGTAAACTCACTTGAATGCTAATTTTTATAATCAGTGTTCTTTTGGGTTTTTCCCCCTATTTCTACTGGGTTCCCCCTATTTCTACTGGTACATGATCAGAGTTCTCTGCAATGCCAAAACTAATAATATTATCCCACCTTCACTACTCCCCATTCTTATTCCTAAAATTCTGAAAATGACTTTGCATTTGAGGGACTACAGGAAATGGACATCAATGACTGGAGTTATTACTGCTTCAAAGATAGGAGAGTGAAGACAAAGAAAAAAGGAGCTACATATCTCAATTCCTTAAATTTTTTATCATGAACTGAACAAAGATCAACAAATACGAACATTTCAATATACAAAGAACATAAAAGATGATTCACATTAAACTATGAACTTGCTAAGACATTTTAAATGGACATTAAATACTAACAAGTGTCCTCATTTGAGTCCCCTTCTGAATTTTCTTCTGTTCTCTTCTATGTACTTAAAAATTTTAAATTGATGTTTCTTTCTATTTTTGCATCACTATGATGCCCACTTTCCACCTTTGCCCAGTAACTCTTCTACCCCAAAATAAAAGCCCTCCCTTCTAACAAGACAAACAAAACAAATTCACATATAGGGTAGATCTGAAAATGGATTATCTCATCCTGCACTTCTAGTCCATGACTTCTTTTCCAAAAAGCAGAAGCATTCTTCACCACTGGAATTTTGGCATCATGATTAGTCATTGAATTGATTACAACTCTGAAGTCTTTCAAAGACATTTCTTCTTTGATATTCATATAGTAATTGTATACATTATTAACTTCACTCCTTATCAATTCACAAAAGTCTTCCTAGGTTTCTTGGAGTCTATCTCTATGGCACAATAATATTCCATTATAATCATATGCTGTAATTTGTTTGATTATTTCCCAATTGATGGGTAATCACTTTGTTTTCAGTTCTTTGCTACAACAAAATGTTTTTGTATGGATAATTTCCTTCTGTCTTTAACCTCTTTGGAGTTTGGGTCTAGTAGTTGTCTTCCTGAGCTGATGGCTATGCACAGGTTAGTGACTTTTTAGACATAGTTCTAAACTGCTTTCCAAAATGGCTGGACAAATCTATAGCTCTGCTAATAGCATACCAATTGTTCTTCTACAGCCCCTGGGAAAATTATCATTTTCCTTTTTTGTTATCTTTGCTAATCAGATGGATGTAAGGCAGAACTACAGAGCAATTATCATTTGTGTTCTTATTATCAGTGATTTGGAGGATGTTTCATGTGGCTACTGATAGCTACATTTCTTCTGAAAACTGCCTGTTCATATCATTTGACCTACTGGGAAATGGCTCTTGTGGTTATATATTTGTATGAATTCCTTATACATCTTGAATATTAGACCTTTAATAAAGAAATTTCTCACAAAAAATGCCTTTCCCAGTTACTGTTTCAATTCTTTTTTTTTTGCATTGTTTATGTTTGTGTAAAAGCTTTTAAGTTTTAAGTAACCAAAATTGTTTGTGATATTTCATCATGGTTTGGAGGTAACCCTAGCTTCAAGAAGGTTATATGAGTGGAAAAATAAGCTCTGGTAAGTTCTACCACGCTAGAAAAGCTTTGAACGTTTGAGCTTTGAGTGGTAACCAAGTCTATTTTCAGAGGATTAGCCTAAGTAACTCTTGGCCATCTAGTGATTTTTTTTTTTTTTTTTTACTACGGCAACCCATGACAATAGTGGTATGTTGGACCAAGCTTATACGAGCTCACAAAAGCTGACTGTTAAATTTTAAGTGTGAGCATTTCCACCTTGCAAATCAGCAAATGATACAAACTGATTGCCAAGACTTCAAAGTGATGGAGTAAATATTAACAATGTAAATTAAAAGTAAAAATATGAGATGATTGCATTTTTTCCAGAGAATTAATTTTTAAACATTTATCAGTACACTATTGTAATGAAAAAGAAATGTTTTAAATGGCCTCAGTCCTATGCAGTCTTCTTTGGCTTCAGCACTGAGAATAAGAGAATGGTAGGAAAGGGGAAAGTATCAAAAAAAAAAAATCACACATTTATCAGGCCATCAATGAACTTTAATTTGAGTCTTGGTACTCTAAATGTGAGATCCTTGTCCAATGACCAAGAAGTAAACATACTGAATGAGGAGATGAAACATATAACTCTTGACAGTCTTGTTTTAAATGAAAGGACGATTCATAGGTAGAAAGAGAAAGGATGTGGGATGATGGAGTGGGTTTTTATTTTCTCCCTCCCCTGACAAGATTACAAAAACAATTATTTCATTGAATATCTGATCATCATGTAATGGAGTACTAATTTAGAAATTGTGATAAATGACCAGTTTACACACCAACACTTGTTGTAGAGGGCGAAGTGGTAAAGAGGTTCTATGAGGAATTTGATACGGCCTTTGTATAAACCAAGTCAACATCTAATTCAAATACAAATGTGAGAACAGGGAGAAATATGTGAGAAAGCATGATTCAGGAAGAAAGGATTAGAGAAGCCAGAGCTGTAGAGGATACAGATCTGCTGTTGTTGTTCATTCATTCAGTCATATCCAACTCTTCTTGATCCTATGGACCACTGTACACGAGGCCCCTCTATCCTCCATTCTCCAAACTTCCCAAGCTCATGTTTGTTGCTTCCATGACACTATCCTATCCACCTCATCCTCTGCTGTCTCCTTCCTTTTGCCTTCAATCTTTCCCAACATCAAGGTCTTTTAATCTCATGGCTGCAGTCACTATCTGCATTGATCCTTGAACCTAAGAATGTAAAATCTTTCACTGCTTCCATTTCTTCTCCCACTATTTGCCAGGAAGTAATGGGACCAGTTGCCATTACCTAGGTCTTGTTTGTTGTTTTTTTTTTTACGTTAAACTTTAAGCCAGCTTTTACACTCTCCTCTTTCACCCTCATCAAGAGGTTTCTTAATTCTTCTTCACTTTCTGCCATTAGAGTGGTATCATCTGCACATCTGAGATTGTTGATTTTTTTTTTAGGCAATTGGGGTTAAGTGACTTGCCCAGGGTCACACAGCTAGTAAGTGTCAAGTGTTTGGTCTGAGACTGGATTTGAACTCAGGTCCTCCTGACTTCGGGACCGGTGCTCCATCTACTGTACCACTTAGCTGCCCCTGATTGTTAATATTTCTCCTGGCAACCTTAATTACAGCTTTTGCTACATCCAGCCTGGCATTCTGCATGATGTACTTTGCATATAAGTTAAATAAATAAAGTGACAATATATAGTCTTGTCTTACTCCTTTTCCAATCTTAAACTAATCAGTTGTTGATGTTTAGTTCTAACTACTGCTTCTTGACCCACATACAGGTTCCTCAGGAGACAAGTAAGATGATCTAGTACTCCCATCTCTTTGAGGATTTGCTACATTTTGTTGTGATCTACACAGTTGAAGGCTCTAGTGTAGTCAATGAAGCAGAAGTAGATGTTTTTCTGGAGCTCCCTTGCTTTCTTCATAATCCAGTGAATGTTGGCAATTTGGTCTCTAGTTCCTCTGCCTCTTCGAAAAACCAGCCTGCTCTTCTGGTAATTTTTAGTTCACATATTGCTGAAGCCTCACTTGTAAAATCTTAAGCATAATCTTGCTGGCTTGTGAAATGAATGAAATTATTCGGTAATTTGAACATTCTTTGTCATTGTCGTTCTTTGGGATTGTGATGCAAACTGATTTTTTCTAATCCAGTAGCCATCGTGTTTTCCAAATTTGTTGGCATATTGAGTGCAGCACTTTAACAGCATTATCTTTTAGGATTTTAAATAACTCAGATGGCATTCCATCACCTCCACTAGCTTTATTGTTAGCAGTGCTTCCTAAGGCCGATTTGATTTCATTCTCCAGAATGTCTGGCTATAGATCAGTAACCACACCATCGTGGTTAAGATCTTTCTTGTATTGTTCTGTGTATTCTTGCCACCTCTTAATCTCTTCACTTTTGTTAAGTCCCTACAATTTTTGTGTTTTATCATGCCCATTTTTTGCATGAAATGTTCCCTTGATATCTCTAATTTTCTTGAAGAGGCCTAGACTTTCCATTCTATTGTTTTCTTATATTTCTTTGCACTGCTCATTTAGAAAAACTTTTTCTCTCCTTGCTATTCTCCAGAATTCTACATTCAGTTGAATATCTCTTTCTCTTTCTGAGTTTTCTTGCTGGTCATAGCAAATACTCTTTTTCAACAACCCAAAAAAAGCAACTCTCTACACATGGACATCAATGGATGATCAATATTAAAATCAGATTAATTATATACTTTGCAGCCAAAAGTAGAGAAGCTCTATAGTGTTAATCAAAAAAAAAAAAAAAAGACCTGCAACTGACTGTAATTCAGATCATAAGCTTCTTATTGAAAAATTCAGACTTAAATTAAAGAAAGTAGGTAAGACGATCAAACTATTTAGATACGGCCTAAATAACATCCCTTATAAACATGAAGTAGAAGTGATAAATAGATTTAAGGGATTAGAACTAATAGATAGAGTGCCTAAAGAACTGTGGACAGAGGTTAGCAATATTGTACAGAAGGCAGCGACAACAACAATAAAAATTCCCCTCAAAAAAGAAGAACATACAGATACCTTGCTCTATATCATGAACACTTCTTTTAGAAAAATCATTCATAGGTGTTAGACATGGCAAGCATCAAATAATAGCATGAAGAATGAAAATTTATATTTTAACAGACAGGAAAAGATTTCATACTGATATGGGAGGTATGTATACCTATGTAAGCTTTCTGTGTAAGTCAATGATCAAATTGTCAGAGATAAAGATATGACAGACTACTGAAATGAATTAACCTTCAATTACTTAAACAAGCAACTGAAAATGAAGAATGGAACAACAGAGAGGGACAACAGAGGTGGTTGCTGATTATAACCAATTTTATGAAGAAGTTCAGCCAACATAAATTAATTGTTATAATAAGGAGACCAAAAGGGGCCAAAGAGTTCCTTGGTCAGCAAACATTTGATTTACTAGCTAAACAGACCTGTTTTCTCTATCAAGAAAATACTAAAGGTTTAAGGAAGAAAAACCTCAGACCTTTTTAATACCAAAAAAAAGGTGACTGACAGCATATCTATACCCACCTATACATCTACTATCCTACCAAATAAAATCTTTATGACAGTCATCTATGCATTAATTAAGGGCATTCTCAATGAGAATAATTAACAAAGAAAGAGCAGGCTTTTGCAAATTACATTTGACTATGGACCATCTCTTTACCATTTCATAATTAATTTAAAAATTCACATAGAGAATATAAGTTCATTATGCTTATATTTTATTGACTATGAAAGAGCATTTGATTTAGTATTTTAAAAAATGCTGTCTTACACATTATTTTAAAATGAAGTGGCTGCTATCTATATGTTAAAATCAAGTAAGATTTCTCAGTGGATAAAGCAACCTTGTTCAAGGACTCTCTGAAAACAAAAATCACAGAAGGCATAAAATAGAGAGATGTATATTTGCCAAAGGTATTCATCACTGAGATGAAGGAGATCCAACACAGTGTGCAGTTCAAAAAGGCCTTCTCTATGGATGGTGAGGCCTTCCAGATGCCCCTGTTTGGGGCATCACTTCTACTTCATGTTTATAAGGGATGTTATTTAGGCTGTATCTAAATGACATTGTGCTGAATACATCAAGCCCAAGGACTTCGCAGAGTCTTCCAAATGAAATCTGTAATAACTTAAAAGAATTTGTATAATTCATCCAGGAAAAAAGCAAGTGCATGAAGAATGCCTATTGCCCTGATTTCAACATACATTTGGACGGACAACCTACAAAACTTGTCCAAAAGCATGTATATCTGGGACAAAAAGTACCAATCAACAAGCTGAGCCCAGAGTTGAACAGAAGACGTGAATGAGCTAAGATTGCTTTTGGGAACTTGCAAAGCTCTTTTACAAAGAGCTTTTGCAAAGCCCAAGCTTCTCATAAAAGCAAAGGCTCATATTTTCAATATTAGCATTTTTACTCACTGATGTTATATGGCAGTTAAAAAAGGAACATTACTTCCTCTAATAATTAAAAAAGAGTAGCAAATAAAGGGCAATAGAGAGGCCTGTGATGGGTTTTGTGCAGGCTGCAACAGAGTAGAACTACTAAGAACAACAACGTGAAGGAATTATTACACAGTAAGAAAAGATGTAATACCTACAGCAATAAGACCAATTGACCAGTGACTCTTAACAATGCATATCATGCACTCCCACAGGCATCACCAGCTAAAAAGAACAAAGCAGTAACAATAACAAACAATCTGCAGAAGAGAACCACTGGACTGATAAGACATTGTGCATGATCATTAGACTTTAACATAAACTAAAGATATGCTTTGTAGAATAACTGAGCTAAAACATTTAGCTGATGATGGAGAATGAAACTGGTTGATCTTAGGAATATGGATTTATTACATGATCAGATTCTGAATGTGACAAAAAGGTCTCAGAACAACTAAATGGATTTGAATTAGCTGGCAGGGCTATGGAAGTTGGTCACATTCCTAAAAGTACTGATGCTTTCAGTGCCAATTCATTTTAGGATAATGATATGGTAGAATGGACTGGAATTGGCTTGGGGATGAGTGGTCAATTAATGGCAAAATTTGCAGAAGGTACAGCTTTACAGAATACTCTAACAGCACAACAACCTCTGCAAAGACCTGGATCCTTAGCATTCAATTCTGCAGCAGAATTACAAACCAGACTTTACAATAGTGAGGTTATAGTGTTACAGTGGATAGAGTGCCAGGCTTGGAGGCAGGAAGACTCATCTTCCTGAGTTCAAATATGGCCTCAGACACTTACTAGCTGTGTGACCCTGGTCAAATCACTTCACCTTGTTTGCCTCAATTTCCTCATCCGTAAAATGAGCTGGAGAAGGAAATGGCAAACCATTCCAGTATCTTTGCCAAGAATACCCCAAATGGAGGTCACAAAGAGTCAGACACTATCGAAAAACTGAAAAAAATAACACAACTTTAGCTGTAGTCACTTCTGTGTAATCTCTTGAACATGGTATTTCTAGCTGTCCAATTTGGTTAACCCTCAAACAGAAGATGAACTTGGCTGAGATACAGGGATTAAAGATCATATGATTGAAGAATATAGCAAACTTGGAGAAGTTATCCATATTTATGTTGACAAAAATTCAGCTGGGGACAAAGTATATTTGAAGTGCCCTTCACTTGTGACAGCATTTGCAGAAATGAATCCATTGTACTTTAAGAAAGTGTGCTGGTTTGAAAAAATAAAAGCTACATATGTACCTCTTCCAACTTACCACAACTACTGGTTCTCACTCAAAGGTGAAAGAGGATTTAGTCCCTTTTGTAAAGAAGTCAAGTGCCAAGAGCAAGAAATAAAAGGTGCCACAGGTAGAATGCTTCACTGTTACACTCTTAATGTTGGGAGAAATTAAAGAAGGCCTCCAGAATGTTGAGTGGGGCACCTACCAAACCAGAGATAATTTTTGAGAGGATACAGAAAAGAGTCACATAGGACAGAAGGCATGGATGGGTTGAATCACTGAAAGGAACTCTGAAATGCACAAGTGAGTTCATTGATCTATTTGAATATTTGTCAATACCTTTTTTAAAATTTTTTTTGTTAATACCTTTTATGATCACCTTTATTCCCCATTTGTTCAAGAACTCACCCCATTTACGGTCATGAAAGACATCTCCTTCTCTTCTTTAATAATTTATGTATAATATAACCTTTTATATTAGCTCCACTTGAAATTTATTGAGGTGTATGGTAGGAGATGTAGAACTAAACAAACTCTACCAGCCCACCACCCAGTTTTCCCAGCAGTTTTTGCTAATTATTAAGTAATTACTATAGTAATTTGTATCTTTGCATTTACTGAACACCATACTACTACATTCAATTGTCTCTAGGTCTTACGTACCAATTCCATTGATTGATTTTTCTATTTTTTAATCAGTATCAAAGAGTTTTAATGATGATTATTGATTTGCAGTATGTTTTCTGAGAACTAGCACTACTAGGTCTCTTTCAAATCTACTTTTTTTATTACTTTCCTTGAGATTATTGACATTTTTCTGCTCTAAGAAATTACTATTATTTTCCTCCCTTCCCTATCTTGACCCCTTGAACCACTTCTCCTCTATACTGTCCTGTTTTCTTGAGTCCATTGCCTCCTTATCCTTTCAAAGATCTTGCATTGCCAAGCCGTAGTCTTGGATTACTCTCACTACCCACTGCTTTCACTCTTACTCATGTGCTGCTGAAAAAAGTTAGAGGAAAAAAAAACTGTGCTAACTACATTATATAATTTCAACTAGGACCTCACTAAAGCATGGCAATTCTTTTATACCTTCCTAAATCAATTCACCATCACACTCACTGCTATGGCTTTTCCAAATCTTTTCATATTTCCTTAAACTACCCATGTTTCTTTCCCTCTCCCTCCACTCTCTTGGCTGAGAACCTTGCTATATGTTACACACACACACACACACACACACACACACACACACACACACACAGAGACAAAAGAGGTCATTTGCTGAAAATTCCTTCTTTTCCCCTCCTCCTAATCTCACATCATTCAGATGCCTTGTGCTACTGTCTCTTCCTTCATTCTCATCTGAGAAGAAGAGGTGGCCTTTTTCCTGGTCAAGCAAAATGCCTCTACCTGATCAAGTGATAGTATTTCATCTTGTCTTCTCTAGCAGATTGTACCCACTCTCACACCAACTTTCACTAATCTTTAATCTATCTCTGTCTACTGGCTAATTTCCTACTACCTATAAATATAGTCTCCCATATCTTCAAAAAACCCTCACCTAAACCATCCACACCCACTTGCTAGGGCTATCAGTCATCTCTTTCCTACTATATGTGGCTAAGCTCCTTGAGAAGTAGACAGAATGCTGTCTACAATCAATACCTTCAATTCCTTTCTTCTCACTCTCTTCTTAACTCTCTACAGTCTGGCTTTGACTCTGGCTTTCTCCAAAGTTACCAATGATCTCTTAATTGACAAATCTAATGGCCTTTTCTGAATCTTCATTCTTCTTAACCTGTTAATCATCCTTTCTCCTTTCTTCTCTCCAGTTTTTCATGACACTCCTCTATCCTAGTTCTCCTCCTACCTGTCTGACCACTCCTCAATATCCTTTTGCTGCATCTACATACAGGTTATACCCACTAACTGAGGGTTTTCTCAAGGATTTCCTCTTCTATTCTCCCTTTGTACTATTACCTTGGTAACCTTATCAGCTGCCATGGGTTCAATTATCATCTCTATGCAGATGATTCTTAGATTTAATTGTCCAAGCCTACCTTTTCTCCTGATCTCTAGTCTTGCATCTACAACAGTGGTATGTTTCATAGTCATTTTAAATTAAATGTCCTCAACTGAACTTTTCATCCCCCCTCCATAAAAATTTTCCTTCTTCCAAACTTGCCAGTTACTCTGGCATGCCCTCATGCTTGCAGAAGGCACCACAATCCTCCTAGGCCCTGAAGCTTATAACTGGGTATCATATTCAATCCCTTACTCTCACCTATCCCTATATTCAATACATTCTTGTGAACTGTATAGCCGAGAGTACAAAGTTTCTATAAATTAAGCTATGGCCCAGATATCTAACTCCTATTCTCAGATTCTATATTTTAGCCAGCTATTCGCATCCCAAATCAATTTTTCTCTTTTACATTCCTTCCTTTTAACAGGCAGCAGTGAGAAAACACAACCTATGTACTTAGGATCTTCAGTTGCTTGCTTAAATCTTCATAATCTTTGGCAATACTTTCTAAGTCCTTCCTGGCAATAAATGTTTCCCTTCAAATCACTGTAAATATGTATAGTATTTATCAATATCTGTAAAAACACTATAAAAAATTAAGAATATTTTACATTTTGTGAATTCCTTGTTTCGTACATTTAAAAAATCTAACTCTTCAAAAAAGAGTACTGCTTTCTTTCTACATCTTGAAATCATATACATATTATAATTATATAATATATAAACAATTTCAGTATTTTCAAATATAACATAAAAAAAGAAAGCTTCTGACTCATAGCTTCCATTTTAAGTCCAAGGACAAGTGAAATGGCAGTTATAAATCCTGGAAACTGATTTTTAACTTAACCTGTAGGTACTGTTAAAACCTTTTTTAAAATTCCATAAAGTCTCCAAAACTGTACCCTTATCTTCTATCTTCCCAATATCTTCATCGTCTATCTACCCAATAATAGTAAACCATCTGAGAACAAGTACTAAGATCCACAGAAGTTGTGAATCATTTACAGAAACGAGTGATAATTTTACATACTATAAGTTAGTTTTTCACAGAAGTGTAATTTTAGAGAAATGAGGAAATTTGTTGCAATCACAAACATTTTGTTAAGCTAAATAATTAATTCTACTGTCATCCCAGTTACTATAATGTATAGTCTATAGTGGAACCTCACTCCACTTCATTTCTTTCTCCATCTTTCACAGATAACTGGAAAAATAGTCCTCCCTTTATAGCAATCTGCTTATGTCACTCTTCTGTTCAAAATTCTTCAATGGTTTCCCACTATCTACTGAATAAAGTCCTAACACCTGAGCCGGACATTCAAGTTCCCTACAAACTGTCATCGCCCGACCCTTCAGTTGAAATCCAACACTAATCCACATACTTTATGTCCTCACCATACTAGATACCTGCTAACTAGATGCCTCCTTTTCACATCTCAAGCTTTTTTGTCCCCATCTTAGCTCATTCGGTTCCATACGTCTACAATGTTTTCTTTCCTCATTCCAAAACCACATTAGACTTCTAACCATTCTTCAAATCACAAATCTAATATTTCCTCTCCCAATTTCCTGATTATAAATGATCTTTCCATTCTTAAATATATTTATAAAATAGAATAAACTATTATAGAATCTCAGCAGTGGAATGGTTCACAGACATTATCTAGTCTAACTGTTACCCGAACAGAATTCCCTCCATAACATACGTAACAGGTGGTCACCTAGCCTCTACCTAAAAATTTCTAATTATGGGCAATCTACTACCTCCTAAGGCAGGCCCCCTTTCAGCTTCTGGAAAGGTCCAATTGTTAGTCAGGTTTTCCTTATGGCAGGATAAAATATAACTTTTTCACATTTCTCTCACATCTCCTAAATTTGTCCTCTAGAGCAAAGCAGAACAAATCTAATTCTCTTTCTTGTAACAACCTTTAAAATATTTGAAAGAGCTATCTTGCCCTACCCATCTGATACCCAGGCTAAATGTTTCATCCTCTGCAAGTTAAATATATATTCAGCTCCTTTAACTTCAGATGGCAATCTCTAGTAACCACCTTTAATATGAATTAATTTAATTATAGAATTTTAGATCTAGAAGGAATTTAGAGATCAATTAGTCCAACTCCTTCAGTTTAAAGATGAGAAAAATGAGGCCCAGAAAGATAATGGGTCTAGTTTTAACATCATACAAGTTGGAAGCATATCACTTATAACCTAAGCCTCCTCATTTGTAGCTCACTGTTTCTTTCACTATAACAAACCCTAGTCTGAAAAACTAAATAATGAAAATACATTCAGACTAAATTACTTTTGTAAATTAATCTGAAAATTCATAATTATCTTAAGCAGTGAAACAATGGGGAGACATAAAACTAAGGTACTTGATAGTCATTACTACGATTTGCAGTTAACAGTATAGAGAAATGATTATTAATAACCAATAATTTGGGGAGATCAAGAGTTCTTCCCTTCTTCTAAAGTTCTGATTTTAAAAAGCTCAGTCTCTTGAAGGACATTGCTGGTAATGACAGTGGATGAACTTTCCTGTTCCAGACCCCACCCAGGTGTTCTGCTCAGGTGTGGGTGGGGCATACCCTCTTTGAATAGATTGCCCAAGGCTGGGAGTGGTCTGGGTATAAAGAGTCTGTCCAAAGGTGACATGATGTCACTCTCAGCCCTCATTTTAATATAGCCCATCTCCCACCGTGTTAACCAATCAGAGTTGATTGACACTCCTCTTCCAAAAGAACATATTAACCCAGAGCTGCCATGATTGCCTTTCCACTAAGAGAGAGAGCCAAATAACCATCCTTCTATTAATAATGTGCTGGCCTTATAATAAAATGATTAAATTACCCAGAAGCTATGTTTCTTGAGCCTTTTTAATAATCACACAGTATATACACTTACCAGCCTAAACAAATTAATAATGATAGTAAGAAGAATTTATACCACTGAATATCAACCTTTAATGATAAATTCTAAAGTAAACATTTGTATTTTGTTAGATCTCAAGGTTACTGAAAGAGTGCTGTTAAAGTCAAAAATTGCCTAGTTATCTTCTGGCTTGACACTGGGAGTACTTTTTGGAGAAAATTAGAAAGTAAAGGAAAACCCTTTACATCAAGATCATAGTGAACAATTGTTAAATCTATAAATTTGTGTGTTAAAAGCGAGGAAAGCAATGCATGGATTTTATTTAAGAAGGTTTACCATTTTATTTATATAACTTTGCAGATTTACTTATATTAGTAGATGCTTTCATTGCTAATTGACAGTGTGATCTTTGTACCTGATTTAATGAAAGAAAAAAGAAAGCATTCACTAATATAAAAATAACTGTTCCCTATGTAAGATACTATCACTTTTATATGTGAGCAACTGGCTGAAAGGGGAAGAAAAGTAACTTCTGGGTAAAGAAAAAGGATGAAATCAACCTATTAAGGATGTATGGTACTGTCTCTTTCATATGTGAATAGTTTGATTGCAGAAAAAATAATGTTTGCAAATTAAAAATTATAAAACCCATTTTTTAAAAAATTTTTCAATTAAATATGAGGACCATAGGTTGTTAGAAGGACCATAGTATATAGAACTGTTCCTTACATGAATGGACTTAAAGGACCTGTTAAGGGCAGAAAAATGACTAAATCTGAAGGGAACTGTGGTCCTTTAGCTCTTTTGCATGTGACCTTTTTAAAAAGTAGGAGAACTTAAAACTCACAAAGTGGTAAATCATATAACTGGAGACTATGGGAAGACAAAATAAGAACTTGGTTTCATAACTAACAGGTGAATTTCATGAATTTTACATGATTAGGGAAAGATGAGTCACTGACCACCAAGAGGCTCTGATTCAAAGCCATTAGAGGAAATGAAGAACCCGCAGGAGAGAAACTGTTAGGAAGATGGGGTGGGGGGAAAGAAGTTGAGAAGATGCCAACAGGAACAGTTAGCTGATAAGAAGCTGCATGAATTAGAGCCTGCTAAGTGTTAAGAGCAATACTGCTTTGCCGACTGGCTAAAGAAAAGGCTGGCAGTCTACTGATCAGAAGAGAGCTAAATTCTGCTAGAGTGGGAGCTACAGTCCTTGTTTGAGAAAAGTGAAAGTGCTCCAAGAAATCCATTCCCTCTGATTTCAGTGGAAAAAGCAAAAGTGAAAAGATAGCTGCCTTGGTCATAAGGCTAAGAGCTGACTAGACAATGCAGTGCGTTTTCACTAAGAAGCTAAACAGGCTTCTTTGCAGAAAGCCAACCTTGGGAGCTTTGCAGTCCTCCCACTTAAGGGAACTGCTTGTCCCTATCAAAGTGTCACATTTTCTCAGAGCCCTTTTAAGGGTGATGATTAGTTAAAAGAGTTTGTGACTGCTGGATTTGTTCAAGCGCAGAAGAGGAATAGATTTACCTAGCAGAAGAACAGTAAGGACCAGAAGGGGAACAGTTATCTGAGAAGGGGCTTTGTGTGATACAAATTGTTCCTCAAGGGTCAAAAGACATGAAGGTCTGCAGTTTTGAATTATGAACTACCCTGAATACCTGGATCTTCCTCACCCAAGTGCTTCTCCACAGTATCTCCTTCCCCCACAGATATTGCAAGATAATAAGACAGTATGAGCCAAGGTTTTGCATTGATATATTGACTATTACACCATTTACATTATATTGAGGAACTGTGGTGTTAAAATTATTCCAGTTTTCCCTCTTCCCTTCATCTCAAAATCTCTTGACATTACCTCTCCTCTTCTCCTTTTCACAGTCTCTGACAAAAAGATGGTCGTTCTCCCTGACAAGGACCATCATGTACATGTGTACTTAATCCCATCTCCTCTTATCTTCTATAGGAGACTGCAACTTTAATCACCACTACCCCCAAAGTCTCAAATCTTCAACCTCTCTCTATCAATTGGTCCCTCCCCTACTACCTTCAAATATACCAATGTCTTCCCAATCCTTAAAAAAGAAGTAGATCCTTACACACCCTCAAGCTATCATCCTATATCTCTCCTTTTCTCAGCCAAACTCTTTGGAAAAAACTGTCTACATACACTGCCTCCATTTCCTTTCCTTTCTTCTCACTCTCCCAATTCTTGGCAATGTGCATTCTGACCTCTTCACTCAACTGATCTCTAACTTGACCTATATATTAATTGCCAAATCTGATGGTCTTTTTTTCAGTCCTACTTCATCTCTGCTTATCTGCTGTATTTCACACTGCTGACCACCCTCTCCTCCTGGGCACTCTCTCATCTCTGGGTTTCATGCCATTACTCTTTCCTGGTTCACCTGTACCTTTCTTTGTCAATCTCCTTTGCTAGATATTCATCCACATCATGACCCCCTGACTGCAAGGTATCCCCCAAAGTTCTTACCTAAGCCCTCTTCTCTTCTCCTTCTATACTTTATCCTGCTATCCTTATCAGCTCCCATGACTTTAATAATTATCTTTTTGTAGATGACTCCTTTGTTTATATATCCAATCCCAGTCTCTACTCCCAGTTTCAAACCTACATCACCAATTGCCCACAGACATTCCAAACTGGATGTTCTAGAAATATTAGAAACTCAAAATATCAAAAACTAAACTCTTTCTCCCACTCTTTTCTCCTAAATCCTGCCCTTTAATATTTCCTTATTTCTGTCAAAGGTACCATGGCTCTTCCAAGCTACCAGGTTCATATGGTCATCGTTATCCTGGATCTCTCAGTCTCAACCCATAAACCAATCAGATGCCAAACTTACCACTTCTACTTTCACAACAACTCTTGAATCTGACCCCTTCTTTCCATTCATACAGCTGCTATTTTAGTTCAGATTCTGATCAACTCTTCCTTAATAACCTCCTAATTAGTCTCCTTGCTTCAAATCCCTCACCACTCCAGTCCATCCTACAAACTGCTGCCAGAGTAATTTTCCTTCAATGAAGATCTATGTGACTCAATATTAGTAGCTTCTTATTGCCTCTATACTAAAATATAAACTCCTCTGTTTAACTTTGAAAGCTCTATACAACCTGACCTCAATGTGTCTTTTCAGCTTCTTTGGACAGTATTTCTCCTCCTGTACTCCACAATCCAGCCACCTCGATCAAGTTTCTCTGTTCCTCATAGATAGCCCTCTATCTTGTCTCCCCATCTTTACACTGATCAAGTTTCTCTGTTCCTCATAGATAGCCCTCTATCTTGTCTCCCCATCTTTACACTGACCATTCCACACACAAAGAATTCACCCCCTTGATGCCCACCAATTGGGGAATCACTGAACAAATTGTGGTATATGATCATGATGAAGTACTACTACACTATAAAGAAATGATGAGGGGTATGGTTTCATAAAAACCTGAACAGATGACCTGATACAAAGTGAAGTGAGAAGAATCAGGTGAACACTGTACACAATAATAATATTGTATGATGATCAACTGTAAATGACTTAGCTATTCTAATCAAGACAATGATCCAAGGCAATCCAAAGGACCAACAATGAAAGATGCTATCCATCTCCAGAGAGAGAGAGAACTGAAGAACTGAGTGCAGATTGAAGCACACTTTTTTTAAACTATTTTTCTTTTGGGGGGTATTTTCTTTTTCAACATGGAAATGTTTTGCATGACTTCACATGTATAATTGATATCATATTGCTTGCCTTCCAAGGGGTGGGGGAGGGGCAGGAGGGAAAATTTGGAGCTCAAAATTTTTAAAAATGAATGTCAGAAATTTTTACATGTAACTGAGGAATATTTAACAAAATAAATAAAAATACATTAAAAAAAAGAATGCACCCCCCCTTACATCTGCCTCATGAGTCTCTTCTGTTGCTTTATGAACAGCTCAAGCATCATCTTCTCCATGAAACCTTCCCTGACTTTCCCTATTACTAGTGTCCTCCCTCCCAAATTCCTTTGTATGTATTTGTATTTTTTAACTTGACATTTATGTTGTATGGAGACTTTTTTGTCTCCCCACTGGAACGCAAGCTTCTTGTTAGTACATCCCTTGAGAACTTCTCAAGTTGTCTTCAAAGTCTAAACTATTTACATAATTATATTAATACATTTTAATTTCTAATTTGATAAATATTGCTAGATATAACCCACACAAACAAAAGCTATTAGGTTAAAAACTCTTTCAAGATGGGAACTGTGTTGTTTCATGTGTTAAGAGCCTGGTTGTTTAGCTAACCTTGGTAATATCATGAGTATAACTGACACTGAATTAACATATAGATGTTTAACTTCCCACTTGCCTAGAGCCAGCAAAGTATGGTACTCTCTAAGGAGTAAGTTTAACTAGATTTATGGGCTGAACACTGAAGGATCCTCACAACAACCATGGGAGGTATTTCTTATTACTATCCCCATTTTACAGTTGAGGAAAGTGCAGCAAACAAAACCTTGATATTTATTTTAAAACGACGGTGCAATTACTACTCTGAACTAGTATGTAGGGTGCAATTTCTATTTTATGTAAAGATATCAATATGAAAGACAACTTCAATTAATAATTCCCTCAGTTTCTTACATTAAAACATAAGATATTTTCCCAATTTCAGTTTGCAATTTTAATACAAACATTATAAGCAAGGAAAAAACGTATCACATGATCTAAAGTGTCTAAATTATTATATTCAACTTAGCTGTCCCTTAATCAATTTTACTGTTACAATGATAGTGTAGTGGTAAAATACTGTACTTTCATACACACACACACACACAAGCACACTTTCCTGGAGAACAACTATTATATTTCAACTAAGCTGTCATACTGATCTTCTGTATGAGGAGAGAAAAAGTGCAAAATTTATTCAACTAAAATAAGAAATAATGGTTGACTTAAATATCCAAGGGAGAAATCTGATCGATTAGGCCAGTAAGGAAAAGATGCATGTATTAGGTATTCTACTAATTACAGCTGCTTTGGTGGGCAATATCAATGTTGAAACAGATGTCAGGAACCTATTAACTAAGGGTTTTCAAACATCTGCTTACAATTTTAAGGCAATTGTAAATACATCACACAAGGTCAATTGGCCCAATTAAGATCTATGTGCAAATCCATTGCCGTAAGTTTCTTTTCAAGCTTTATATGGACTTGATTTTTTTAACCCTCCCTTTTTATCTACAACCCAAGGTTATTTTTTTTAATACAGGAAATAGAGTTTAATAGATACTTTTAACCCCTGCAATGGTGATTTTTTAGAAAAACACAATAACAATGACTACACATTGTCTGTTTCTTCAGAATTACACTATTCCCTCACTCCCTATTACACCAATACCATACTGCTTACGCTAAAATAAGGTATACGGTATCGTGAATATGATGAAGACAGTGATAAAGGCAACATAACCAACAAGCATAATAATAAAATGGGCCATAATCGATTTGGAAAATATTCTAATAAAGCCCACATAACACGAGTAAAACACAAGTTCACAACTCTGAGGCAGCTATAAAAAGGTTTCCTTGCCAAAAAAAAAAAAAAAGGAAGAAGATTGATAGATATTCTGAGAGCACGAGATAAACAGATTAAAAAAAACCTACAGAAATCTATTGAACAAGCAGATGTCACCTCACTGAATAGGTGCTGATAACAGCTACACTCAGACATACGCTGGACTTGTTGAAAATAACCCAAAGTGGCTTATTTTCAGATGGAGACTATGAAACAGTTAAGATCCTAGAATAAAATCAAAAGACAAATCTTCATCAACAACATCTGCATAAACACTACCAACAATATGTTAACAAAGACATACTGAACAAATGTCTGAATCGTGGATTTGAATGTGAAAACAGAGGAATTTATAATAACTATTCAGGAATAGGTTTTTTGCTAACAGAAATTATAGATGGAAATTATTATACCCCTAAGGATATGAGACTTAATGATTAGTATAGATTATGCAAGAAAATAGTAGAAACTACAACATGTCACCACAGGTTACAAAAAATTTCACACCTACCCATATCCAGCAAGATATGACCTGGGGACCAAGATTATGGAACAGAAACTCACTATTTTTCATGGAGTTGAGATGACAAATCCCAAATACAAATCTCAAAATATCCTGGAAAACTCAATAAACAGACTATAAAGAAACTCAATTACTAATATAAACTGAGCTGTTGCCCACAATCATCCAGACAAAACACTGACTTATAAGAATAATATTTTTAATAATTATCATATTAGCAAAAACTTATACTCTCCAAGCTACATGAAACAAAAGAAGTTTAAAAACATAAAAATCAAGTAGAAAAGGTGAAAATTATGTGGTAACAAGAATTATCCTCATTTTCTTCTCCACTCCTGGAATCATATTGTAGATGTTTTCAGTTAATCTACAGAGCTTACATCACACTATTTTTATTCAACTAAAAATTAGTTATTATATCCACATGGGCAATAGTCCGCAGAACAATAAATGTAAAAGACTAACAGCAGGTTAACAACTTGTCATAGGACTATTTCTATTTATCTACCCATCAAAAATATGAGAATAAGATAATAGAAAATAGAAAAAAATACTACCACCTCACATTTCTATGACAATTTAAGGTTTTACACAGTAAGGTGAGACACAATGTTATATTTTATTTTTGTTTCAAGCACGAATCACAGCAGAAGCAAATATGACTATTTGGAAAGTTCACAGATGCAAGAGAATCCCTCTTTAATAATCATTAAGAGAGTCATTAGCTTTTCTGGTATTTCTTTTCAAAGCTACCTGCTACCACAAAATCTTTTCATTAGATTCTTTAAAAAAAAAACACAACAAATTATATGCCTATGGTAAATTTAATCATCTCTATTCTATAGATGCAAAAGTTACAATTGTTCCACATCACTGCAAAAATCATTCAAATCAGAGAAAATGCTAGAAACAGAATACTGAAATTTCTAATCTGATACTCCTGAGAATAAATTCAGATGTTTCTCAAAGATTCCTGAAACAAAGAAAAAAAAATGAAAATAAATCTCACTTTGTTAATGAAACTTAAAATAGCCTGTGTCAAAAGCCAGGTGTTCACATGCAAGATGGTTCCATCATTTATGCAATTTGAAGGCTAACCATTTCTCCCTTTGTAGCAATTTCCAGATGTTGACTCCCTACAAAGAGTTCCTTGAGCCCAAAACATCTAGTTCCACAGAGACCATCCTTCCTGACTTACATCAAGTCAGATACCTAGGAGTAACATAGAGTTGCAAGAATAATTGTCTAGCTTTTACCAGTAACACCACCACTTACCTTTGCCTGCCTTTCTCTTTGAGTCAATAGATACTTCTGCTTTCATTCAATTCAATACACACTTATTAAGCACCTGCTACATCCCAGGCACTGTGCTAGGATGGGATACAAAGGTGAAATAAAGCATAGCTCTTGCCTTTAAGGAGTTTACAAGATAATGGGGAGAAGGGGACTGGAATGGATAAGGCACATGCAAATAGTTATGACACAAGGCAAAATGTTGTATGTGAAAAGAAGTTCATACAAACTCTTAAAATAAATTTGAGAAGATACCACTTTCGGCTGAGGGCATCAGGGAAGGTTAGATAGAATTAATTTTATTTATTTAAAAAACATTCATTAAGTACTACAGAGGTCATAAGGATCATGTCTTGACAAAACAGATGATGGTATTTCAGAAAATATTTGCAAAACGACCTAAGAATGTGATTCTCTTGCCAAATCTGAAATGGTAGAAGATAAGAAAGTTGCTCCTGGTAAAACTTAGCACAACTCCTCGACTTTAGATAGAACTATATTCAATCTATACCTAAGATATAGTGGTCTACACTGTTCTTAATATCTCCAAAAAAGGCAATTCCACATTTTCCATTGATATTGACAAATTTTAACATGCCAAGCATAGTACAGAAAAAAGCGCATTGAACCTGGAGTCAGGAGGAAACCAAAAGACATGGCCTTTGGAAAATCATTTCATCTCTGAGGGTTTCAGTTCATTGCATGTAAAATGGCTGGATGGTCCCTAACATCCTGTTCCCTTCCAGGTCAAACCCATGTTTCTATGCTTCTGTGCCTCATAAAGATTTAAAGTTCTTCCTTCCTCAACCCAATTCCTATAAACTCAAACTATCCAAATCTCATCTTGACCTTGAATACTTTATTTTCTTCTACACTGAAGGCTGGTACTGTCTCTTTTGAAGTAAAAATAAATAAATAAGTCAAAAAGTATTTATTAAGTGCCTACTATGTGCTAGGCACAGTGCTAAGGATATAAAGAAAAAGACAGTCCTTGCTCTCAAGGAGCTCACAGTCTAACGGAGGAAATAACGGGCAAATAATGATGTACAAACAAGATATAGACAGGATAAATAGGAGATCACTTTAAAGGAAAGCACTAGCATTAAGGGGTATTGGAAAAGGTATAGAAGGTGAGAGTTTAGCTAAGACCTAAAGAAGTCAAGGAAACCAGGAGAGGGGAGATGATGAGGGAAAGAATTCCAGAAGAGAATTTACAAGCTGGGGGACAGCCAGTAAAAATGTATGGGGGGCGAGGGGAGTGAGGTGGTGCATACATAGAGCACTGGCCCTGGAGTCAGGAGGACCTGAGTTTAAATCCGACCTCTGACACTTAGTAGCTATGTAACCCTTGGGAAGTCACTTAACCCTGACTACTTAAAAAAAAAAAAATGCAGGCGATGGAATGTCTTCTCAGGATGTCTTGTCAGAGAACAGCAAGGAGGTCTGTGTCATTGGATCATTGTGAGGATAAAATGTAAGAAGACTGGAAAAGTGGGAAGAGATCAGGTTAAGAAGAGCTTGAAAAGCCAAATAGAGGATTTCATATTTGATCCTGGAGGTGATAAGGAGCCACTGGAGTAGACTGAATGGCTATGCTTAAGGAAGCTCCATCTGACAGCTGAGCGGAGGATGAACTGGAGTGGGGAGACTTGAGGCAGGAAGATCAAATAATGGGCTACTGCCATTATCCAGGCATGAGGTTATGAGACCCTGCATCAGAGCAGTGGCTGCGTCAGAGGAGCAGGGAGTGTTTTGAAAGTAATACTGACACAACTTGGCAACTAGATATAGAGAGTGAGGATGATGAGGTGCTTGGGTGCTTGTGCTTGTACTTGGACCCCAATTTCTCCCTAGTCTCTGAAGCACTGTCTCTGACAATCACTCTCCAGCCCAAGGACACTGTGCCTAGCAATTACTCATGAGTGGGCCCCAGCAAGACCCTGATCTCTCTCCCTGGTGCAGCTACACAAAGTTGGGTGAGAGAGTGCTGGGCTGCTCAGGCCCCAGCCCTCAGATCATGTCTTTGGAAGCCTCCCAATTTCTTAGTAAGTTCCTGTCTTGTGAGAAAGCTTTCCCTTGTTGCAGAGCATTCTCTCATCAAGACAGAGGGAGAGGGGTACCTTGCCCAGCCCAAGGAGTTTTGTCCTTGGCCAGCCCAAGGACTCTTCCGCCTGCCAGACTCCAAAGATTCATACCTCTGTCATCTCCCTCCCTGTCCGGTATACTCCCTGTACTTTCTCATCCATAGCTCCCAAAGACACCTGCACCTTTAGATTACCTCATCAGTGTCCCTGGCATTCCTTTCCCACACCCTTTTCCATATAAACCCTAGTTCCATCCTCAGTCTCTTGCAGGTTCCTTAAGAATCCTTGCCTGCTGAAAAGCGTAACAATAAATCTTTGCCACCTTGACTTAAAGAATGCTTGAGTCTGTGAATTCATTCCAGACGACCCCGTCCAGTGCTCCAGTCTTTGAGGGGTCTCAACCTCTCAGACCGCAACAAGGAGACAAAGATGACAGACACATCTGACTTTTTTTGGCTTAGCAGGAGCTAAGAAGCTAACTAGAAAACTCTAGCAAAAGAGTTCTATGCACCAGATGATGCTGAAGAAGATGACAGTGTAGAAAATAATAGAAGTTCACTAAAGGACTACTCTTTGTTGTTCAGCCATGTCCAGCTCTTCATGACCCCATTTGGGGTTTTCATGGCAAAGATACTGGAATGGTCTGATATTTCCTTCTCCAGCTCATTTTATAGATGAGGAAACTGAGGTAAACAGGATTAAGTGACTTGAACATAGCTAGGAATGAACGGATTTGAATTGAGGAAGATGAGTCTTCCTGACTCCAGGCCTGGCATTCTATCCACAGTACCATCTAGCTGCCCTTAAAGGGCTATTCTACTAGCTCTTATTTCAATTCAACATACATTTATTGAAGTGGTTCTCAGCTTTTTGATCTCAGAACCCTTTACATTTAAAAAAAAATTATTGAAAACCCCTAAGAACTTTGGTTTCTTGTCTAATGACACATAATAATAATAAAATTTTAAAATATTTATTCATTTAAAATAACCATAAACCCATTACATACTAACTTAATATTTTGATGAAGAATAACTATTTTCCAAAACAAAAAGAAATGTGTCAGAAGAGTAAAAATGTGTTACATGTTTGCCAATCTTCAATGTCTGCCTTATAGAAAACAGCTGGATTCTCATGTCTGCTTTCTGCATTCGATCTGTTGCAATGTGTTGTTTTGGTTGAACTATATGAAGAAAATCCAACCTCACTCAGACATGTAGCTGGAAAAATGAGAAATATCTTAATAACCTTTTCAAACAGTTTTGGATATTCTTCTTTGATATTACACCACTATTCAACAAGTAGTAGTTTCTTAAAGGTTAGTTGTATGTGGAATCTGAAACCATATCGATGAACTTTCTGCATTCTGTTACATTAAAATCCATTAATACAGCTTGCACTTTTAATGGATCTTCTAATCATCCACTGATGGGTACATCCACGATGCATCGATCATTTGGAAAAGACTGCTTCACTGAGTTATATAGATTTTCCCCTATGTTGTCACATTTTATTATACATTATCAAGAAATCAAATGCTTTAATATCGCCACCAATTTCATCACAAAAGTCTTTAAGTACTAGAAAGTTGTCAAGCTCATGATGGCAGATACAAGTTTTCCAGAATTCTAATTTTCACTTGAACGTTCAAATTTTACCATTGGCAACAAATACTGTCAGTTGTTTTCCTTGAGATGACAGGTTCACTTTGTTCATTTCTCAGAAACTGTCTATAAAATACCCCAATCTGAATAACTACAGTTGTTGTCAGATGCTTTTCCCCCCAAATAAAAATGATGTTCTATGAAAAAACCACTAATTCATCTCTCAACTAAGTTACACAAGCACATTTCCTGGGGTCAATCATTAGGTCTGCTGCAGAAGTCCTTTACGTGTACTTCCTATTGGGTCACAGAGAATATTAAAAAGATGTGCTCAAGGGTCAAGATTTAATAAAATTAGTATTTGGTACTGCTTCATCAAGGACACTGCTAAAGGAGCATGGCATTTTTTTTTTTAAACTAAGGGTGCCCGGCTGTCAAGAACACAATGAGTACCAGCACAGCCTGGCATTTCTCCCTTGCAGTTTGACCCAACACTGCATTCACACCATCAGTACAATGTCATCAGAGCTCTTCCAAGATAAACAATTAAATTCAAAAAAGTTATGCAAGATTTTAAATATTTCAGCATCACTTGTGTTTGCTACCAAGGATTCACATAAAAGAAGATCCTCAATTACTGGTTGGTATTGATATCAAATACATGCAAAACAGCAAGTCCAATTACTTCTACAGATTCATCCATTAATAAGGCAAAAGTACAGTTCTGAGACAAGATATGGAATCAGTCTTTATGTCTTCAGAACAATCTTTAATTCAGAGGTCATATAGCTGAAGATTCCACTGTATACTTATGAGAGAATGAAACTACAAAGACAAATAACTTCTTAATATTATTAGGAAAATAGTTTTGTTCGGAACGGTCCTCTGAAAGAGTCTACGGAATCTCCAGGGGATTCACAGACCACATGAAAATCACTGATAATGAGAATGAAATATGGGTGATTGTGGAGAGAAGCCAGAAGCAAGGAAAATGGAAGTGAATATCAAGAGAAACCAGAGCTGGCCCTAATAGTAAAAGGGAACCCATTTGGCCCTTTTTACAGGGAACCTGTGATGTGATATGGGATGTAATGAGTTTGTGACTCATGCAATTAAATAATTTTCTTTCCTTTTCCTAAATCTATGAACTGTCTTGGTCTATTAGCAATAGCTGGATCACAGTGTTCTTGAGAAAGCCTGATGTTTCACTGGAGTTCTTAACCTAGAGTCCATGAATTTATTTCTTTTAATATACTGGTAACTATTTTGAATAAAACTGGTTTCCTCTGTAATCCTATGTATTTTATTTTATACATTTAAGACCTTATTCTGAGAAGAGGTTCACCGGTTTCACCTGACTGCCAAAGAGATCCACGACAGAAAAAAGATTAAGATCCTTGTTAGAGAACGTTGCTGCTTTTCAAAATGAAAAAGAGAAAAGTGATTAAGGAGAGCATAATATATATATATGGACTCCTTTGGAAATCTGGTGAAGTTCATGGACCCCTTCTAGGAATTATGATTTTTAAATGCATAAAATAAAATGAAGAGGATTACAAAGGTAGTCAATTATATTGAAATAGGTATTTATATATAAACCTCAGGGCGAGGAAAGAAGCATGATATCAAGATAGGAAGAAGTAATATGATCAAATTGAAGGAAAGCAATAACCACAAGAGAAATTCAAGTTTAAAAGTTTTGGGTTTTTTTTTTTAATCTCTTTTGAAGTTGTTTTTACTTTCAACCTTGAACTCTGCTCACTCAGGATCAAGCTCTAAGAATACAGGTGCTCTGCTTATATAAACAAAAGCTAAATCTGAAAGCAAACAACTTAATTCAATGTGGTGGCTTCAGCAACATTCTTGTCAATAAATACCTGTCTGCTCAGGTTTGTCCAACAATAAACAAGTTAAAGCTCAATATGCTCATCCATATTCTGTACGCAAGGAGATTTGCAAAATGCTAAATCAGGAATTTCTTTATTTTTGTGGTCTTAAAAAAAATCCATTGGAGAAGACAAGAACAACCAAGAAATGAATCCTGAACACTTGTTTATGCATACTCCTTTTCTAACGGGTCACATTTAAGAGGACCATACATCTAGCGCAATATGATCTTCCTCATCTCCTGCCATCAATGATGATAAGCTGAAGATATAATAGACACAAACCAAAGCCTTAAAGAGTAGATAAAAACAAGGTAGAAATTGGGTTTTTTGTTTGTTTGCTTGTTTTTAAATAAATGAGTTTAGTTCGGCTCCTCAAGTACTGTATCCTTTTGAAATGTTTTTTGGGCCACAGATTCCATCCACTGAACAACATGAAAAAAATGACATAACACTTTATGCACCAGAATTTGCAGTCAAGAAGAGTTTTCTAACTTACTGTGCCATTCTGCAGCTTACTGGCTATATGAGGTTTTAAGTTACTTTGCCACTGTGGTAATCAATCTCCTGATCTGAAAAACAAAGGTGATGACCTAGATAATCTCTAAAATTCTGTTCTAATAAGAATTAGTAAGGTATATTACTACAATCATAAAAATCATAGAATGCTAGAACTTAGAGATAATCTAGTTCAACTTCTAACAGAAGAGGAAAATGAAGTCCAGAGAAGTGGAGTGACTTTCTAAGACCACACAACTAATGACAGAAACAGTAGTAGAACTAATATTTGGTATTGAACTCCTCCTTCTTGGACAATTATCACCACATAATTCTATAAAGCTAATACATCCATCACAAAACCATGTTATTAATCTGAAAAGGCAACGCATTGTGTTTGTCATTCTATTAATTTAAGGATATTTGTAAGTAATGCTAAAGCAACGAAAGGGGAAGGGAATAAACATTTATACAGTGTCTATTAAGTGCCGGCATTGTGTTAACCACTTACAAATATTATCTCATTTGGTCCTCACAACAACCCTGTGAGTTAGGTGCTGTTATTATTTTCATTTTACAGTTGAGGAAACTCGGGCAAACAGAGGTTAAGTGACTTGCCCAGGGTCTTATAGTTAGTAAGTGTTTGAGGCTAGAGTTGAACTCAGGTCTTCCTGACTCCAAGCCCAGTATTCTATCCACTGCACAACCTAGTTGCTTCTATGAATCAAAAATCTATTTTGTGATACCCCGAAGTACTTCTGATTATCTCAGTAAGTGTTATAAGCTATGTAACTTGAACATATGCAACATGTTCTTTTAGGAAGAATATGTCTCTTTTAGGAAGGGGTGGCCAAAAAAAAAAAAAGAGAGAGAGAGAGAGAAACAACCAGTATAAATAAACGTGTCCTTTCCTAAAAAATCAAATCCCACGGTCCAAAATGTCTCTTTCACTTGAAAAAAATATATATACTTGAAATGTTAAATGTCCTTTTTACATCAATTAATGGTGGTTGCAATTATTCAGAAGGCAGACAACAAAGTTATGATCTTTGGGACAGAAAGAGATGAGACTGCTACTTCAATACCCTCCCCACACACACACCCACCCCTAAACCCCTAAACCCCCCCCACACACACACACGGCAGACCCAAACTAAATACAAGTCCTTGGGAAGGAGAAAATGGAGAGTGTAAAAGAATAAAAGGTTCATTTTAGAAGTATATGATAAAATCTATCAAGATAACATTCTGTGGGTACAAGTAAATCTAATCCTGAAATAATAAAGACTAAATGGACTTAACATCAGTGTGAACAAATTCCATTTAAAATATATTATTTTAATGACCCACAAAGGGTTAAAATAAAGTAGCTCACAGCATGCAAATTACTGAAAGAACCTGGTAATTAAGGCATTCTTTATCCCAAGAAGAACCACTTGGGTTTTCAAGAACATAAATAGATCATACCTTTTCTTCTGAAGCACAACAAAAATTTGGTGTACTGTACATTTATACATGGATCATGTATGGTGATATACACTAAATAATTTTTGTCCTTATATTTCAATATACAACAAAAACCTGATAAACATTTTTTTGGTTCCCAAAACAAAATAAGAATGTTTCAGACTATGTCTGATTTAGGTCAGTTGTGTTTCTGGTTTGCAATTAGAACAAAATGATAGTAGATTAAGAGCTAATAAAAGAAAGTTTACTTTGCTATAGCATAGAAAGGACATATAGCAAGGACAAAACATTGATTCAGTTGAGCATAGTTTCTAGCTTCTACATTAGCCCCAGTTAAGCCTGAGGGAGAGCAAATCCTTATTCCTTGGGGGCTGGCTTTTACATTTAAGCAATCAGAAAGCTATAGTAATGGCTCAGGCCTTAGCTCCATGAGCCAATTAAGAACAGTTTCAATATTCTTTAAGGAAAAACTAGCAAGGTGGCAGATATTACTCCTATCATACCCAGCCCCTTGATAGCAAGGTCCTAAAGATCTAGAGTTAGTCAATAAGTATCTATTAAGTGCCTATTTAATATTCTTTTTTAATTTTAATTTTTTGTTACATTTTAAGTTCCAAACTATCTGCCTCCCTCCTTCCCCACCTCACACTAGAGTAGGCCATCATTAGTATTCTTTTAGATTTATTCATTAAGTGCTTAAAATAACAACAATATCAATTTGCTAAACATTTAATATGAATACTGGGAATAAAAAGAAAGCAAAAGATAGCTGTTGCATTCAAGGAGCTCACAATCTAATGGACAGAAGTAAACAAATATGTACTAACAAGCTCTACATAAATATATATATATATATGTATGTATGTATGTATAGGTATATAATAAAGAGGAAAAGATTAACAAAGGGAAAGTACTAGAATTAAGAAAGATTAATAGGAAGAGTTTTCCTATACAAGTTGGGATTTTAGCTGGGACATAAAGGAAGCCAAGAAGGCCAAGAGACAGAGATAAGAAGGGAGAAAATTCCAAGCATGGGGAACAGTCAGAGAAAATGCCTGGAGCTGAGAGATGGAGTGTCCTATTTCTGCGACAGCAAAGAGACCAGAGTCACTGGATTGAAAAGCAGTTCAATACCGAGGAAGTGTAAAACTGGAAAGGAAGAGAGAGGGAGATTACAATGTCCAGGGCTTTGAATGTCAGAGGATTCTGTACTTGATCCTAAATGGAATAGTAAGTCACTGGAGTTTACTGAGGAAGCAGGCGACATAGTAGGACAAGTGCTTTAGGAAAATCACTTTGGAGGGTGATTGGAGGATGGACTGGAGTGGAGAGAGACTTGCAGCAGGCCAACCAATTAGCAGGCTCCCGCAATTAATTGTCCAGACATGAGGTAATGAGGGCATGTACCTTTTCCTAGCAAGATTTTGCTCTACCAAGCCTTAGCCTTGGATTACACCCACCATGCACTTCCTTTGTTCCTACTTATGTGTCCTGAATGAAGCTACAGAAAATGCTGACTGCATTAACTACAAATTTATGTTACTCAATCTTAACTGGGCCCCCATTGAGGCAAGGCAATTCTTTTACAATTACCTGACTCACTAAGCCATTCACTAGAGTGGTTTTTCCAAACCTTTTCATTCCTCCTTAAACCTCTGATATCTCCCCACTCCCTTCACCCTCTCAACTGAGAAACTTGACTCATATTTCACTGAAAAAAATGAGGCCTTTAGCTAAACATTTCCTCTTCTTCCCCTCCTTAACTCATTCCTTCCAAATTCCTTCTTCACTGTCTCCATCTGCCAAGGGTACCACCATCTTCCCAGTCACCCAGGCTTGCAACCTCAACTTCTCCACATCCAAACTGTTGCCAAGTCTGTTAATGATACCTTCAGAAAGGTTCTCTCCTCTGCCACTGCCACCACCCTAATAAAGGCCTTAATCTCACACGAGGAGTATTACAATAACCTGCTAGTTGGTCTCCTTGTCACAAATCTCTCTCTACTCCAGTCCATCCTCCTAAAGCGCAGGTCTAAACATGTCACCTTCCTACTCAATAAATTCCAGTGACTCCCTATCACCTCCAGCATCAGACATAAAATCCTCTATTTGATGTTTCAAAGCACTGCATAACCTGCCTTTTCCTCCACCTTTCCAGTCTTCTTATACCCTTTGCCCCTACACTTTGTGATCCAGCCACACAGGGCTATTACACAATTCATCTGACTGAACAAAAGGTCAAGAATTTCAAGAAAGAGGGCCTAAAAGGACCAGATCTTAAACTGTACTATAAAGTAATAACTACTTCTAAAAACTGATGTTAGTTAAGAGGGAAGGGAAAGAGAAGGGAATAAGGATTGTATATCATCTGCTATGTGCCAGGCACTGTGCTAAGTGCTTTTTAAAAATATTCTCCCTTTTGGTCATCACAACAATCTTCAGAGGTAGGTGCTATTATTATCCTTATTTTATAGTTGAGCAAACTAAGGAAAACAGAAGGTTAGTAACCAGTTCAGGATCATATAGCCAGTAAGTGTCTGATGTCACACTTGAACTCTGGTCTACTTGACTCCAGGCCCAATGCTCTATCCACTGTGCTACGTAGCTGCCTGAAAAGTTGATTTAGTGAGAGACATTAGATGCACACTTAGTAGCCAGTTAGGGCACTCAACCTGTGTACATACATATATATACGTGTATACACACACACACACACACACACAGACATATATGTTGTACTGGGCTTTTTTTTTTTTAATTCTAAAGTTAAACAATTTTGTATATCTGATAAAGGTAGGAAAACAGAAAAACACTGAGCTAAAAAATAATTGCTTCTTTAAAGAAATCAAGTATAACTGTTTATTGTCCTTTATAAGGCAGTTCTCATTTTTACATAGCCCAGTTAGTATGACAAATAACAGTGTAGGAATAGAAGAAAGAAAAATGTTCCCATTGTTAAAATAAACAACTTAGCAGTTCAGACTTTGGCACCTTTTCCACAGAAGGAGACACTTATCTACTTTAACACTTTGCCACTTGTAAATTATCACTCAATCAGTGACTAATAACAGAGATTTATTTTTACAGAAAACCACAATAAAATCAGGCTGAAATATCTTACACTTATATATCCCCTTCTTTTTCAAATGGTCTTCTCCAAATACCAAACAACTGAAAGAAAAAATGGTTTTCAGCTATATCTTGAGGCCATTTTCACAATCTAAATGTAGCAGAAGAAAAGAATAATTATTTAGAGTATTCTTGCCCTATATAATTTCTCCTGAGCTCAGCATCCCAATAAAATAAGAATTTTTAAAAAATCATTATTAATGGCACAGACCAGATAACTTGGATAAAATAGACATTTTGCCTAAATTGTTTAGATATTCTTTGACTTATACTGGTCATGAGAGTAGTGTCAATCACAGTTAAGTTTTGCTGTGAAGATATGCATGTATCCATATCTTCCACCTCTGTGTTTACTTACATGCTGCTAAATGGAACTGGATACTGACACAACATCATTCTGACTGTGTACACTATAAATTGGTTTCATCTAACTTCAACTGGACCCTTACTGCAACAAGGCAATCCTTTTATTCCTCCCTGATTCACCATCTCGTTCCTCTCAGAAGATATTCCAAATATTCTCTTCTTGCTTCAACCATCCCACACTTTTCCTCCTCCCACTGCTGAAAAGCAGAGAGAAGAAAAGCAGAGGCCAACCTCTCTACCTGCGCAAGAAATCACATTCTATCCCATTTCTTCCAGCAGACTGCCTGCTTTATCATCCCCACTTTGTCATTATTTTCAATCTCTCCCACTGGCTGCTTCCTATAGTCTACAAACATGCCCATGTCCCCCACCTTCAAAAAACCTTCACTTGATCCCCACTAAAGATCATCTTATATTTCTCGTGCCTTTTGCAGCTAACCTCCTTGAAAAGGCCATCTTAAATAGGTTCCTCCACTTCCTCCCTTCTCACTCTCTTCTTAATTCTCTCCAGTTTGCTTCAGACTTCATTATTAGCTGAAACTATTCTCTTCAAATTGTCTCCTCATTGCCAAATCCAATGGAACTTTTCTCAGTTCTCATCCTTCTTAACCTCTCTGCACTTCGACACTGTTAATCATGCTCTTCTCCTTGTTCTCTTTTCTCTAGGTTTTCAGCAAAGTACTCTTTCCTGGTTCTCCTCCTACCTATCTGACCACCCCTTCTCTGTCTCCTTTGCAAGATCTTCAACAAATTCATTCTGGATAACTCTTGGTGTCCCACGAGATTCTGTCCAGGGCCCTCTTCTCTTCTATATACTCTTACTTGGAGATCTCATCAGCTCCTATGGATAAATTATCATCTATCTCTGTGCTAATGGTGTTCAAATCCACTTATCCAACCCTAAACTCTCTGCTAACCTCCAGTCTTACATCTCCAATGGCCTAACAGACATTTTCAAACTCGATGTCCTGTAGAGATCTTAAATTTAACATGTCCAAAACTTAACTCATTAGCTTGTTCCCCAAACCCTCCCCTCTTTGTATCTTCCCTAGTACTGTCAAGAGCACCACCAACCTTCTAGACATCCAGGCTTGTAACATAAGCATAGGAGACCACTGTCTCCTATCCCCTCCCCCACATCCAATCTGTTGCCAATCCTGTTGACTTTACTCTTGTAACATCCTTCATGCCTGGACTACCACAATAACATGTTTTTGGGTCTGCCTGCCACAATAATCTCCCCACTCCAATCCACCCACTCACCCTCCTAAGTGATTTTTCTAAAGTGATGGTCAGACAATATCATCCCCCTACTCAACAAACTCCAGTGACTCTATCATTTCTAAGATCAAATACAAAATCCTCTGTTCAGCATGGAAAGCCCTTCATTAACCCCTCTGTTTTTCAAGTCTTCTCATATTTTACTGCCCGCCACATCCTCTTTAATCCAGTGATACTGGCCCCCTTGCTCTTCTATGAACAAAAAACTCTATCTTCCAACTCAGGGTATTTTCACTGACTGTCCACCATACCATGAATGCTCTGCCTCCTCATCTTGGCTTTCTGGCTTCTGTTAAGTCCCAATTAAAATCTCACCTTCTAATGGAAGCCTTTCACAATCTCTCTTCATTCTCCTGCCTTCCCTATGCTGACTATTTCCCATTTACCCTGTATAGGACTTTTTTGCACTTAGTTGTTTGCATGCTATCTCCCCTATTTGATTATGATCCAGGGTACGGATAGTCCTCCAGGGACTATCTTTTGCCATTCTATGTATCCCTAGAATGATAGTGCTTGGAATGTAGTAGGTACTTAAAAAATGTTTACTTGACTAATTGACTGAAAACAGGATATTTCCCATGAATTCCCCCTTCTCTCCATCCCAAAACATCTTGTCATTATCTTCTATTATCTCCTTTCCCCCAGTCTCCAATGATGAAGAAGTCCTTTTTCTTGCCAAGGCCAAACACTTTACCTGGACCCCTCCCTTGATGTAAGGGTCTCCTATCTTCAACAGCAGATTATTTCCTCAATAATTCCCTGTCACTCACTAATCTTCAGCTTTTCCCTATCTATTGGCTCCATCCCTACTGCCATCAAACATGTCCGAGCCTTCCTTTTAAGAGCATTTACTAGATCCTCAAACTACTGTCCCATCTCTCCTTCCTTTCTTAGTTAAACTCCTAGAAAAAGTAGTTTACATATTCTGCCTCCATTTCTTCTACTGGTACTCCTCAATCCTTTGCAATCTGCCTTTGAACTTGGCTTTGTGATTGACTGAATGACAGAATAAAATATAGATTCTTCTGTTTAGCTTTTAAAGCATGATCCAACCTGGCCCCAATCTATCTTTCTAGTCTCTCCTACTCTAAAATCCAGCCGAATTGGCCCTGTCTCTGTTCTTCACACGTGGTGCCTCCCATCTTCCATCTATCTGCCTTTGCATTTGCTATCTTCCATGCCTGGAATACACTCCCTCCTTATCACTGCATCACAAAATCTCTCTCTTCCTTCAAGATGTAACTGAAGCACTTTCTTTCCTGATCTCCCCAAATGCTAGTGCCCCCCTCTCTAACTTATATTTAACTATATTACACTTATTTGTATTTATGCCCCCAGAACTTAATACTAGTGCCTGGGCCATACAGGTGCTTAATAAAGGATTATGGATAGACTGGTATCAAAGCTCTTCAGAAATAATCTTAGATTTTGCATATTTTATTTTTGAGCAATAAGAGGAAAGGAAAGGTATTTGGGAGACAGTGAAATGTACCTAGGATGATGACTACAAGGTCACAAGTTTAGCCATTAAGCACAGAAACTAGCATGGTGGTTTTTTGCTCTGCCTACTGCTTTTTTGGTCAGACTATATCTTTTTCCCTTATGTAAGTGAACACAACCATTCTCAATAAAACACTTGCTCCTACTGATTTGTTGTAGTGTTCATTATCTTACCATAAAGCAGAGGAAATATTTCTCCCTTAATTTCTTATTTTCTACTGGTTAACATCTTAGAATTAAAGCAACTATCATGTGCAAAGCATATTCTAAAAGAGTTCCCAAAGTGTTTCAACAACAACAAAAATGTATTCTGAATCCCTAGGGTAATTTAATATACTATTCCTAACATTGTTTTAGATTTATGCATTAAGTGCTTACAATAATTACAATAACTTCTGCCCAAAAAGCTCCAAATTAAAATGTATTGTAGTTATAAAATAAAATTTACTTCTATCTAAAATTATTAAAACTCTAAATATAAAATTATAAAACTAATTATTAAATAATTGAGAAAATTTTATACAGAACATTCTGTAAGAATTAAAAGTAATCCAGCAAGACCTCATAAATTTACCATAATCTGTAAGATTTAATATTACATTTATGTATTTTACAAATTTTGTTGACTATCAATATTTTAATGAGATAAGTAAAACTTAGAAAGTATTTATCATAATATAACAATCATATATAAACTTAATTTTTATGATGAATTTTTTTTATTTGAATAAAGGTTTGTAATATTTGGCTCAACAACAGTCTTAAATCTGGTCCTAAATCAAGTTTATTTCTATATTTTTATTTAAAATAAGAATAAAGTGAAAATCCTTACCCATGTAAATATGTGGTAGAAAACGGTAGGAAAATTTTATAAGTTCCTTTACTGAGAAATAGAAATTCATTTTGGTATTTTTAGTCACTTAACCAATCCACAAAAAATGAATAGCTAGTTATGATACAAAATATTTACTTTTCTACTGGCTGACAGTTGCTGTATTAAATCATAAATACACTTAAAAAGTGTAATTGCATAGACTGCTTCATTATTAACAAGGTTTATATATAAAATTACTTTTATAAGGAAAGAAACTCTTCACACATAACTTTCTTCTCTTCAACCACGAGCACACCAGCTATACTCTCATAGAAACTCTAGTGAACGGGTAATTGACCAATGTTGCCAACCAGCTAATTTGAAAACTTACCAATTAGAAGAATATGTAGTAACGTATCTGAAGGATAAATTTAAACAGGAAAATAGTCTTAATTAGTCTACAATGAGAGGTAAATACAAGGTTTGTTTCTGCAGAGTATTTGTGATGGTCTGTGATGGTTTCAGGATGGCTTGTACTATATGTGTACAAGGACCATAGTTTTCAAACAGCCCACTGTGTGCACTACAGGAACATGAATGTTCATAAAATCTTAATCACACGAGAACACAACTAGTGAGGTACAATTATAAGGTAACAGCAGAGAATGAGGGAGCTACTCTGGTGCATTGGACAGACACAAATAACAGTATTTCCATTTGTCTGACCATGAATTGCGAATTGGTGTACATTCGAATACCATACCCTCATGGCAGTTTGAAAACTGCAGGAACAGAAAAAGTCAGAGTTTGAATCACTGCATGAATACCAAAATAACTGTGTGCATGATTAAGACGGTTTCAAATCACTGCAGAAACAAACCTATAATGGTTCTAAAACACACATGTTTGTTGTCACAGAAGAAAAAGTTATAAAACTTATAAGGCTCCACTGAAGAAATTGTAGCATGAACCTCTTGGACAACCATTACAACCAACAAAATAAGG
The DNA here is from genome assembly GCF_900497805.2 of Vombatus ursinus. Taxonomy (NCBI): domain Eukaryota; kingdom Metazoa; phylum Chordata; class Mammalia; order Diprotodontia; family Vombatidae; genus Vombatus; species Vombatus ursinus. The sequence goes on from NW_020954587.1 coordinate 21,953,250, forward strand.
GGTCTGTGAACCACTTAATGGGAATTACTGATCTAGATGAGGGGATACAAAGCCACCTCCCACTCCCCAAAGTAGCTTGTACTAGACTGAAATCTTAATGAAATAGATAGAAAATATGTAATTAGGTATTATTTTTCCTATTTAACAAATAAGGAGAAAATTGAAAACAAAGGATGGCTAACTCTACACTCCCCTGTCATTACAGACAATGCATGAAACATCTTCTTGATCTCCCCTCTGACTTCAAGCAGAACAAGTTTATTTCTTGAAGAAACTTGAAGCAAGTATAAACCTTCCTCCCCTTCCTTAAGCATTACTTTGATAGGCTAAACAAGTTACTTCAGCTGATCCTTATACAGCATAACCTCCTACTCCTAACCATTCACACTTAGCAGTAAGCCTTACAACAGTAATATCCTGATACTGCTAAAACTGTACTTTTTTTATTTCTTCTTATAAAACTTCATGATTGTCTATGCCCAAAAATCCTATTGCAGTGGGAGAGTTGGTTCAGAGTCAGTAAGAATACCAAGGCCAGAGTCCTTCCAAGCAGGGCTTTATTATTTTAAAAGCAAACGAAACCAAGCAGCTCAGGATACTGGTTGGTAAGTTGGACGGGGAATGGGGACTTGCTTATATCAGAGCTGAAGGGAGAGTAACTTATGGAAATTTTCTATGGCATAGTATTTGTGCTATGCAAGCAAAAAAAGACTTGTGCCTGTGCTGTACTGTGTCTTCTGGGTGGCTATCTTGAAATAGGTATACTTTCACTATCTAGAGTCCCTTCATTACGATATTCATAAGATGTAAATGGGGACTATGACATCACACAAATAACTATCGGGCATTGAGGGGTCTCAGTGCACTTGCGTGGTCTTGGGAAAGTCCCTTGACGAGGAGGTCACGGGTGATAGGGTCTGTCACGGAGTGGTGAGGTTGCCTACTCAGCATATGGGGGAAGTAGTTGTCTGCTCACCATATGGGGAAAGGGCTAAGAATATAGGGAAAGGATAGGGCCTCACTGCTCTAGGGGAAAAACAGGACTGTGCTGTTCCTACTCTGCTGTCACAATCACCTATTCCAGAACCACAAATGCAGCTATAATCTGTGGGGATCTTCCTGAAGCTTGAAAATTGATAGCATCTGAGTGACCCCTATAAAGAGTGCTTTCAAAGTAAAAGTATGCCGCTTAACCCAAGTCAGTAAGTTAATACAAACACTGATACCTAATAACAGCTCATGTTCAGGCATTTGAGGCAACTAGGTGGGGCAGTGGATCGAGTGCTGGGCCTGGATCAGCAAAACCTAAGTTCAAATCCAGCCTCAGATGTGTGACCCTGGGCAAGTCATATAACTTGTTTGCCTCAGTTTCCTCAACTATAAAATGGGAACAATAACAGCACCTACTCAGAGTTGTTTTAAGGATCAAATGAGAATATTTATAAAGCACAGTGCCTGGCACACAGTAGGAGCTATATAAAATGATTATTCTCCTTTCAGGCTTACAGGTAACAAAATACTTTCCTTAAAAGCAGAAAGAGAGAAAGTTAAAATTTCAAAGTGCCCTGACCTTAATTCAACTGTCTTTTTCAAAAACCCTTAATAAAAAGTGATTATTACAATCATAATATTGCAAAAGTTTTACAAAGTGATACAAATTTCTCAACATTCTACTCATGATTATTATTCTGATATGGTCTAATATAAAATTATTCTATAACATTTATATGCTAACTGGCATCAGCGTATACACATTTTTAATATAAAGTAACCAGGTGGCCATCAGCAATTTCTGTTGAATTTCATAAAACATCTGGTACTGTACTCCATATAAGGTGTTGTGTCTGATTTTTTTAAATAAAAACATGCCCTAAGCTTGCAAAAGTTCAAGTGAAATATAATTTTTAAACTGCTATATCTAATTCCCAGTCATGCAAGTCTAAAACCATGTAAAATAATACTCAGCCTTTTTCATAGAGTTGTTCAATGATGCTTAAAACTGCTTTCCTTTCAGGAAACTGACTAATTCTTGAATTCATCTATGCTTTTTTACTCTCGTTAAGAATAAGATGTAATAAATTTTATAACTTTTCAATTTGGACAAAATTAGTTGAGTGAGTATCAACAATGAACAATAGTTCTAAGTGTCTAGTCAGAGGCAAAGCAAAAGCCAACAGAGACATCAGCACCCTGATGAGGAAGCCATGACGTTTGATCAGCAAAGAAGTTTCCTTTCGTTCACCTAAGTCGATGGTTTTCAGGATTTCAAAAGAAGATAATCATCAGAAAGAAGCATAATAGCCAAAATATTGTACATGGTATTCTAGAAACCACCGGAGAAAATAAATTTTCACCAGAACAATGAAGATTAGACACTACTCAATCATTACTAAAAGTTTATCGAGGGAGCTTTATATAAGCCTCATATCCTAAGGAAATTAGATCCTTGAATTGTTTCATTCTTTGTCCTTGGCAGCCCCAAAGCCTAGCACGGAGCCTTATTATTAAATTATTATTAAATGCTTGTTGACTGACTGAGTGCAAAAACGGGGTAGATTTTTGAGATTTCAAACCTAAAACCATGGTTATATTGTTAGATTAGCACTGCAGCTATCCAGTGCCCTTATGAAAGTTTGAGTGCCTCCAACCTAAATATTTCCCCTGTTAAAGGAAAAACACATTAAGAAAAAGAAGCAAGGAGGTCACATTCCTTAGATCAGAGGTGTCCCCCTGTAGCAGTAAAACCCCCAAGCCTGGGTCAGACCAAATTAAAATGTAATTAAGAAATGTTTAACTAAATAAATAAAAATACAATACAACACAGATATTGTTAATTTGTGGTTTTCTAAGTCAATATGTATTAACACTCCTTCCCCCACCCTGTTTGTATCTGAATTTGACACCACAGCCTTAGATCATAAATTCCTCCAGAGCAATTGGGCTCTGGGACAAGTTCTAAATCAAACAGTAACCTTCATTTTTTTTTAAACAATTCCATTTCATCTTTAGCTATTATCTATAATTGCAGGTTTTAATCTCTTTAAAGCACTTAACATAATGCTTGGCACCTGGTAAACACTACGTGTTGTTTGCTATTGTTCAGTCCTTTCAGCTGTGTCTGACTCTCTGTAACCCCATTTGGGGTTTTCTTGGAAGAAATACTAGAGTGGTTTGAGATTACCTTCTCCAGCTCATTTTACAGATGAAGAAACTGAGGCAAACAGGGTTAAGTGACTTTACCAGGGTCCCACAGCTACTACATGTCTGAGGCCAAATTTGAACTCAGATCTTCCTGACTCTATCCAATGTGCCACCTAGCTGCCCCTAGACATTATATAAATGTTAAATATTATTAAAATTAATCTCTTACTAAATTAATTAAGCAGAAATAGATTGGTAATGGATGCTGGCTTCAAAAATATTAAGGAAACTTCTGTTTTAATGAATGAATCCAATAGTAAATATTTTTCAAGAGAATTTAAATTCCAGCATTTCTGTTTTAGGAAAAATTAGAGGGAAAAACGTTTTTCATCTGCCTACAGTTTAGTGGATTTTGCCTCTAAAAATTCTGTTCTATTTTACCTTTAATATGGCTTCTAAGAACTTTAAACCTTTTTTTTGCCTAGATTCTTCCGACAATACAATAACTATTAATATATAACCTAAACAAATAAGAAGAAAATTGTGCCTTATGGAAAGCAGACAATGGCAAGCTCTTCAGAAATAAAAGTTAACAGTGGCTCTAATATGGGGGAACTTGTTAGCTAGTAAGAAACAAGGACTCATTCCTAAACATGAAGCAGCAAGAGTTAGGGGATGATGCCACCATTTCTCTCACCTTCCAAGCCTTAGCTAGATGGAATGGAAGCTTGAAGAAAGCAATGACTTTCTAAGGGCAGAATTCTCCTTAAGTCATTGAACATCCTTTTGACCAGCTGGTTTAATGGAATGATTTCTCAGAGATATAAAGAAATTTTTGTTCAATTTTTTTTTAATTCTGCAAAGATCCATGATTATATCAGTTTGGGTACTCCTTTATTGACTTGTGAGATGGTCTTCAAGGTTTCTTATGGCTTATGAAAAAATACTCTAAATCACTAACAATAGAGAAATGAAAATTAAAACAACTCTGAGGTACCTATCACCTCATACTTATCAAATTGGTTAAGTTGACAACAAAAGGAAATGACAAATGTTGCAGAGACTGTGGGAAAACAAATATATTAATGCAATGTTGGTGATGTGTGAAGTCATTCAACCATTCTGGAAAGCAATATGGAACTATTGTCCCAAAACCCATTAAACTGTGCATACCCTTGACCCCAGTGATACCACTATTAGGTCAACAACCAAAAGAGCACAAAGAAAAAGGCTAAGGACCAATATGTACAAAATATTTTATAGCGGGTCTTTTCAAGAATTAGAAACTGATGGAGGTACCCATCAACTGGAGAATGATTAAACAAGTTAGAGTATATATAAATATGATAAAATACTACTACACTGCAAGAAATTATGAAGGGAAAAGGCAAAACCAAGATGATAGAGTAGCAGGTGGTACAGTAAGCACCTCCCCAAACTCATCCAAACAGATCTAGAAATGCAGCCAAGAAACTACTGAAGGAGAAATGTAAGAAAAAGTAAGAGAGAATTTTTTATCCAGCTCATCTCAGCATGGGTTAACACAGAGGTCTACAGACATTGTAGAAAGGAAATGACCAGGCACTGAGGGAGAGTCTGCGAACCAGAGCAGGAGAAAGTCCTAAGCCAGCCAACTGGAAATCTGTCTCCCTTCAGCCAGTTCTGGGTCACAGATCCAAGGCAGAATAAAGAGGCAACAAGAGGTGACGTCCCGTTCAGGGGTGAAGAGCGGTTGCAGGCTCTAGGCAATGCAGCAAGAGAGAAAGAACTTCAGAAGCAAGTATCATCCACGTGGTTCTGACTAGAGAAGCAGAAAGATCTTAGTTCCAGATTCTATTCCAGTCCACAGCCAACAGAGGAATAACCAGGGCCGAAATCCCAAACCAAAAGGGAGTCTACAATTCTGTCACCCTGAGTCAATAAAGTTTTCCAGCTGGGGGATAGAAGCTAAGTCCAGGAGTATTCTACCATTGTTGTTTGTCCATTTTCAAAGAGGCCCAATAATATTATAGGGTAATGTCTCGACTTGTGTGTGAACTGACTTTACGTGAAGCAGAGTTGCACAGAGTCATCAGCCTCACTTTCTCTTCCAGAGTCATGGAAGTCCAATGACAAAAGTTAAAATGAATGGCAATGGCCCAGGACACAGTGGATGACCTTGGCTTGACACCATGTGCAAGCCTCTATTGCCTCTGGAATAACATTCCAGATGTCCCTATTTTATATAATGGTGGTTGCCAGGTCTTTGGATCCCTTGCTTCATTTCTTCTAGTACTCTTCTAGTCCTTATGCTAAGATCACTTTTTCTCTGAGGCTCCAATTGGACACATTACATAGTTATCCTTTTCTCATGGGTTTACCTCTTGGGCTTCTGCAAGATTGTGCCAGTCTTTCTGTGCAGTTCTAAATTAGATGGATGAGTTTATGGCTATTCCTTTCTGGTTTTCTGCATCCTTGCTCTTTTTAGTGTATTTTTAGGGACTTACTAGGGTATTTGAAAGGAATTTGTGCTCTACTGTTGCTCAGACCAAAACTCTTACAGAGATCAGATTGGTAGGTGGGGAGCGGGGAGGGGGGATAGCAATCAAATTGATCCCTGGATCAGAATACTTTCTAAGTACTAAGTACTAGAAATTTAAGGGAAACATAAACAGGTAAACATAGGACAATGATGGGAGCTAAACAAGGATAAACTGCTTGCATTCAAATGTGAGGAAATGATACATGTGTCCCCTCTGAACTCTATCATGATCAGGGGTCATAGAGAAAGTCTAATTAGACAGAAGGCCTGAGAGTGGTTCTGTTATGTCTTGATGACCTTAAAAAAGGAATGGAAAGAGAGGGGATGAGGAATACATTGGGAGAAAAGGAAAGGAAGGTTAGGGGAAATTACCTCATATAATTAGGGTGTGCAAATTAGACACCTATAAAAACAAGAAGAGAGTGCGGGAAACAGCTGACACTTCAACCTCACTCTCATCTGAACTGATCAAAGACGGAAAGAATGTACACACAGCACAGAGTGTAGTGGAATTTGAGAACTTTATCACACACACACACACAGAGTTGAGTACCGACATACATTCTACTCAACAAGGAAACAGAAGGGAAAGGGTAGAAGGGAGAAGGGGAAATTGGAAGGAAGGGATTTTAAGGGAGGGATTAGTCCTAAGCAAGACAGACTAAGAATGTACAAAAATATTTATAGCTCTTTTTAGGGTGGCAAAGTCTAGACATCTAAGAGGGTGCCCATCAATTGAGAAGTGGATAAACAAGTTATAGTATGTAAATGTGATAAAATACTATTGTGCTGTAAGAAATGATGCAGGAGATGGTTTCAGGGAAACCTAGGAAGACTTGAATGAAATGATGCAGAGTAAAGTAAACAGAACCAGAAAAACAATTTCTACATTGTAAATATGGTAAAGAGAAATGACTTTGGAAGAATTAGTAATATTGATCAGTGAAATGACCAAACATGATTCCAGGTCCTAGTGATTCCAAACACTCATTATGAAACACACTACCCAACTCTTGACAGCGAGCTGAAGGATTGTGTGCAGAACAAGACTTTTTTTGTTGTTGCCATTTTTGTACGTGGTCAATGTGGAAATCTGTTTGCTTGATTATACATGTTTGTAACAGGGATTTTGCTTTTCTTTCATTCTCAATTGGCAGTGGGAATGAAGAGGCATATTTTTGCTGATTTTAAAAATAGATATAATGTTTTTAAATAAAAGAAACGGATAAAGAGGATAGTTTCAAAGAAAGTTGGGAAGACATATGAACTGATGCAAGGTGAGAAGAACCAGGAGCAATTGTAACAATACCGTAAAGACAAAATATCTCAAAAGAAGTAGAAAAATCTGATCAACACAATGACCAACCACAATGCCAGAGGATATGGCTAAATGCAGGTATTTATGAAATTTGTTTCACTCAACTATACATATTTATAAATAACATATTTATAAATTTATAACATATTTATACATATTTTGGTTTTTTTTGCTTTCTCAGTGTGGTAGAGGAAGAAGTAGGAAGGAGACAATTCAGAGATGAAAATAAAACTGAATTTTTTTTATAAGAGTTCTTACGGCTGATAACCAAAATTTTTAATCAACAGGAACTTCCCTATCATAGAGCTCAGGAGAAAGCAAAAAACTTGATTCACTGTCAAAAATGAAACCAACAGGAACAGCTGAAAGCATTTTCCTTCAGGTAGAGAATTTGAGTATCAATTAGCTGCCAATTACCTGGGAGTCTAATTAGCACTGCTCCTCCCTCCCTCCTGCCAATGCCTGGTCACACCTCACATAGATAAGAATCATTTTAAAAACCCACCAGACTTTACAAGTTTGGTTGCAGTCTTCCACTGGGCTCCACCAGATCCGACCCTTTTTCATCTTCCTTGACAGCCTTTCTTTACTTTATGTCCCTCTCAGTAAAGGTGGCGTGCTTTTTTTCTGTTTTGTTTTGTGTTCCATGTTTCCTTGTATGGCACCTTACTAATCTGAACCTTAGTAAATCCTGAACCTTACCTGTAATAAGACAACTTAGTAATAATAATTCTCTCCCAACTTTATTATAACGGTCTTTAGACAAAACATATACAGTTCACTACTAGCTGGGGGACTTGGTAGATAGAGCACTGAGTCTGGAGTCAGGATGACCTGAGTTCAAATCCAGCTCAGATGCTCAATAGCTGTGTAATCCTGGGTAAGTCACTTAACCTCTGTTTGCCTTAATCCACTGGAGAAGGAAATGGCAAAGCACTCTAGTATATTTGCCAAGAAATCCCCATATTGGATCACAAAGAGTCAGACACAACTGAACCAACAACACTAGCATATTAGGGGTGAGGAGAAGGTTAGACAATCACGAAAGATTTTGTGAAGGTACAGACGTTGAAGGATATGAAGGATTTAAAAAAGCAGAAATAGGGAAAGAACATTCAAGGCATAGTGGTACAAAGGCACTGAAGTGAGAAAGTATAGAATCAGTTTGGAGAAACAAGGAAGATCCTAGTTTAGCCAAAATATACAGTGTATGTAAGAAAGCAACTTAGAGGTAACACTGGAAAAGAAAATTGAGGCTGTAGTGTTCAGGACTTTGAATACCAGGCTCAAAAATCTTAATCTCTTATTTTTGGGAAAGATTTATTTCATCACTTCTAAGATATGTCATTTCATCAGTGCCCTCTATATGAAAGAAGATTTCAACCCCTCAACAATTTAACAAGTGGTTTTTAAAAGTCATCATGGCCAAAATTTCACCTTGTGGCCAGCCTGAGGATTGGTCTCTTGACATTTAGCTAAGCTACTCCTCTGACAAAGATGTCAGTGGGCCCACACAGAAATCTTTTTTTGTTTGTTTTATTGATGTATTTTTTCATTATAATCATTTACAGATTGCTCTCGATTGATGAGAACTCTCCATAATAAAGTAAAAAAGTTAAATAAAACTATTAATACAGTGATCTTATCTGAAAGTAAATGCAACATTTGGAACTATGCCCAAAGGGCTATAAAACCATGCATACCCTTTGACCAAACAATAGCACTTCCAGGTCTTTAGACCAAAGAGATACAAATGTGTACAAAACAACAATATGTACAAAAATATTTATACCAGCTCTTTTAGTGGTGGCAAAGAATTGGAAATTTAGGGGATGTTTATCACTTGGGGAATGACTGAACAAGTTATTGTATATGATTGTGATGGAATACTATTGTGCTATAAGAAATGATGAGCAGGATGCTCTCAGAGAAACCTGGAAAGACTTACATGAACTAATGCAAAGTGAAATGAGCAAAACAAGGAGAACATTGTACACAGTAACAGCAATATCATATGATGATCTACTGTGAATAACTTAGCTATTCTCAGCAACACAATGATCCAAGAAAATTCTGAAGGACTTATGATGAAAGGTGCTCTCTATTTCTAGAGAAAGAACTGGTGGAGACTGAATGCAGATTGAAGATACTTTTTCTTTACTTTCTTTACTTTTGGGGGGTTTCTTTACATACATTATATCTCATTTGAGCCTCACAACAATCTTATGAGTTAGGTGTTATTACTGTCCCATTATGCAGAAGATAAAACTGATAAGTTAAGTGACCTACCCAGGGTTACAAATCAAATAAATGTTTAGACTGAATTAGAATTCAGGTCTTCAAGAATCCAACTCCAACATTCCATCCATTGAAGCTAATTAGCTGCCTTGCTAATATGGCTAATATTTATATACCACTTTAAAGAAGTATACAAATTACATTCATGGTTTCATATAAAGTCTTATTTTAGGGAAGGTATGTTCCTGTTTGTTAATGTTTGTCAAATTTATAATAGAAAAAGGAATTTTTTAAATAGGAAAAGCTTTCGCAGAAACAAAATAATAGCAAATTTCTCTAAAAAAAGGTATAATATTCAAGATCAAAACAAATACATGAACAAAAGCCATATCCAAAAGATCAATGGCCAAGAGATATTAACAGGCAGCTCTCATAAGAAGAAAGGCAAGTTATCAACAACTGTACGAAAAAAAAATCTCCACTAATAACAAAAGTAATGCAAACTGAAACAAATCTGAGGTTCTGCTTCACACCCATCAGACTGGCAATTACAACAAAGAGTAAAATGACAATTTTTTGCAGGGAGGATAACAGGGTAGTAGAGTTGTGAATTGGTCTAAACATTCTAGAAGGCTACTCGGAACTATATTTATTTGCTCACCTATTCTCCAATTGATGATACCTTCTTTATTTTAAGTACTTCAGCAAAACGTGTTGCTATAAATATTTTTTGTACATATGACTCCTTTTTCACATCTTTAATATTTAAGTGTGCGCTTCGTGGTATATTGCTGGATTAAAGAATATTTAATGACTTTCTGAACATAGTTTGCTGCAAACTTTAAAATGCTATATAAATGCTAATAATAGCAACACATTTTGCTGAAGTACTTAAAATAAAGAAGGTATCATCAACTGGAGAATAGGTGAGCAAATAAATATAATGGAATATTGTCATAACACAAAAAATTAAGAAAATGAGAGATTCTGAATAACCTGGAACCACAGGACCACAGACAGAGTGTTGGATGGCATCTCAGAGACCACCTAATTCAATCCCTTCATTTTACAGATGAGGACACTGAGGCCCCAGAAAGTAAAATCTGTACGGGATGATGAAGAGTGAAATCAGTAGAACCAAGAGAACACTTTTCACAATGATCACAATAATGTAAAGGAAAACAATTTTCAAAGACTTCAGAATCATTGGAGTCAATCATGACTCCAATCATGACTTTAAAAGACTGATGATGGAAGCATCTATGCTTCCCACTTCTTGGCAGAGAATTAAAGATGCAGAATAAGACATACAGACACAGCCAATGTGCTGATTTGTTTTGCTTAACTCTATTTGTTTTGTTACAAGAACAGGCTTCTGTTTGATTCAGAAAAAGTTGGTGGGTTGTAATAATGATTTGGAAAAAAAAAGGAAACACACCAATAAACCATTTTTTTTAAAAAAAACAAGAGAGTTGAAATGGAGACACACAACGCAATTTTGTTAAATATATACTTACTTTTTTTTAAAAAAATCAAACTGTAGGGGCAGCTAGGTGGCTCAATGGAGAGAGCACTGGCCCTGAAGTCAGGAGGACCTGAGTTCAAATCTGGCCTCAGACACATGACACTTACTAGCAGTGTGACCCTGGGCAAGTCACTTAACCCTGACTACCTCATCAAAAAGCAATAACAAAACAAAACCAAAAACCTAAAAAAAATCAAATTGTACATTACCAACTATAGTTTAGTTTTATATTAACCTCCTTTTCTGTTCTTTGTATGTTGAACTATTTTGCTAATGTGTAAATTCACAATAAAAATTTAAATAAATTTAAAAATCAAGGCACAAATATTGAATAAATATTAATAAAGATTCTACAACTTCAAAGTATTGTCCATCATGATCAGGAGATATTTATACCAGAATACGGGGCTGATTCAACATTAAGAAAATATAATGGAACAAGATCCTCAAAACAAAAGAAATCACGGTATACAGAAGACTTGTTTGTTTTTTTAAAGCTACTGACAAAACAACTCATTTATGTTTTTTTAAAAAAGATACAGAAATAAACGAACCTTTATTGAATCTGTAACAGAGAAACACCATTGGCCTCTCCAAAAAAATAAAGAAGTAAAGCAAAGATGTCCATTGTTAGCACTATTATTTGGTAAAGTTCTAAAAATGCTTTAAAACAGTAGGCCATAAATGCCGTGGAACAGGATCCTGGTGAAACAAAGGAGGCTTGAGCTAATCAACCAGACTCCCACAAGACCAGTCCAGACTCTTGTCAGCAACAGGGCTGTGGGAAGACCTGGCTAAGTTTCTTTATCCCAGTTGGTTTGATCTGAGAATGAGATCATTCTCTCTGTAAGACCTTTGGGCAAGAATAGTATAAAAGGAGTTTTTAAGATTTTAGGTGGGAGCTGGGGACCTTGAGGGAATTTCTTTGCCAATTGCATTTAATCTCCTTGCAGGTAGCTTTTATTCATTTTTATCTTCCTGACCTGCTTTTTAACCACCTTGAGAAACGCTTTTTTTTAAGTGGAAGTATTGTAATATAGTTGGAATATATTGGAATATGTTTTTCATAAAAGAACTGTTTATTGAATGTTCCTGCATTAGCCCCTGCACCCAGTTGAAGAATAATGATTTGCAAAACAAACTGTGAAATAAAACATAGGCAAAGATTAAACCAAATCATTGCTATCTACAGATGATAAAGACTTTTAGAGATTCAACTAAAAATTATTTGAAATAATGACTTTAGTAAAGATTTATAATACAGGTTTCATGCTTTAATAACCTTAAATTTATATATGTACATGACTATACACAAATAAATGAGTTTTGTGGGACATATATATCTATTATATGTTAAGAAATCTAAAGATATATATCTATTATATGTCTATATATTATCTAGATATATATATATATAATTGGTCAGTGATGGCAATGCAAAAAATTATTAAATAGTAAAGAAATTATTAAATATTAAACAAAGATGTGATATATCTCTATCTATCCATGTATCTGTGTAACATAAAATTCATCAGCACCTCTGTTTATTACTAACAAAATCCAACAGAAAAGGTAGAAAAGAAAAATTCTGTTCAAAATAACTACAAAATTAAGTTAAATATCTGGGAGCACAAATGCCAAGACATGCTTATAACATACAAAAATGCAGCTCTAAAAACTCTTGATAGAAATAAAGGAAGAAAAAGGTCATTGGAGAAAAGTTAACTGTGCATGTTGGGCCATGCAAACAGAATAAAAATGATGATGCCAACTAAATTAATTTGCAAATTTAGTACCATACCAATGTTGTTTATGATAAAATGTACCTCCCATTTCTTGGCAGAGAGATGATGGAAGTGCAGAAGAAGACATACATTTTTTTAAATGGTCAGTGGATTGATTTGTTTTGCTTAACTGTATTTATTTGTCAAAAGCAAGGGCTTGTATTTAGGGGATAGGGTATGTAATTAGGCAATGATGGTGATGCAAAAAAATTATTAAACAAAAGAGTAGCAACTAAATAATAATAACTAGTATTAACACAGAATTTAAAACATTAAAAATACACAGGAAAAAACAAAACAAGTTTAAAAGAGGTCACAAACAGGGCAATTTTGTTTTTAAATTGTGTTAAATTTATTTATGCTTTGAAAAATTACATAAAAGAAGTTTACAGTTTCTTAATAATCCTCTTCTTTCTACTTTGTAAATATTTTAAATAATGAGACCATTGTTCATCTTTTTTTTTTAAAGAACGCAAAATAATGCATTTTATAGCAAACCTGAGAATCACAGACATGTGCAACAGGGAGTTGCATTTTCCATATAACTTATAAAACCCACAACATAAAGCTAAATGATATGAGGTGTGAGAAATGAAAATTTTATGTGCATACAAATTTAGATTTTTAAAAATATATTCACTAGGAGTATAACTGAAGAGAAATTAGACTTTGGGGATTTAGCATAACAAGGGTACAGATTGTGGGTTTTCATATAAATTTTTATATATAAAGTCAATGTCACACGGTTCACAATTAAGCAAGTCAATTAAGTTTACTCTTACTTTATACTTCTGAAAAAATTTTATAGTGGCTCTTGAAGTGGGGGAGGGGATATATGTAGGTATTACCAATCAAAAAGCACAAGTATAAAAGGAAAGTATCTTGTATTTTATTTGTGCATACGAGACATACACCAATATCACATACCACTCAGCTGACATTTCCTGAAATAATTACAAATGAATATGAATTTTGGGAAGTAAGTCATATTTTAGACACACTACAAAATTTGCTATTTAAAAGTGCTTCATGGTTATATCTTTTTCAGTACAGGTAACTGGTGATACAGTGGATAAAGCACTTTGACCTGAAATCAAGAAGACCCGAGTTCAAATTCAGCTTTGAGATGATCCTGGTCAAATCACTTAAGCTCTGATTGCCTCAGTTTCCTCAACTGTAAAATAAAGATAATAGAAGCACCTACCTCCCAGGGTGGTTGTGAGCATCAAACAAGATACTATTTGTAAAAAGCACTTAGCACAGCACCTGGCACACAATAAGCACTTTATAAATGCATATTACCTTCCCCTTCCTTAATAGAAACAATACTTTTTTCATTTAACCGGATTTACTTGTATTATTATGTATTTATTGTTATGGGTTTTTTTCAGTTATGTCATTTATTCCAATAGCTTTCTTGATTAAAAAAATAATTAATATGGTATAATGTGTATATGTGTAAGAATGATCTCTATAGGATAGAATTATTAGGTTTTGTTTTCTCACATTTGTCATGATGGCTTTCGGCGGGAAGGGTGGGTAGGGAGATATATGTAGGCATCACCAATCAAAAAACAAAGTGTAAAAGTGAAATATGATGGCTTTTGGTGGGGAGGATGGGTAGGGAGATGTATGTAGGCATCACCAATCAAAAAGCACAAGTGTAAAAGTAAAACCAGACCTTACTGGTACTATCTTTATGTCTTAGAAGACCATTGTCCTACCCTCAGTTTTGTCATTAAATCATTCAATGTCTATGTGTCTGTTTTGCATTTTCAGCAAATGGCTAATATTAATTGAGTATTGGTGCTAATTTTTTCATGGGAAATACTCTAGTTAAGACTCATGAGCTACAATGTTAATAGGACAGTTGGCCACAACGTTACACTTAGGAACATAAGAGTACCCATGATAGCAGCTGCTCTTACTTGGGGAAAAACCACAACTTGTCAGGCTGAGGAGAAATCAGTCAAAAATAAAGGGAAAGAAGGTCCCAGGAGCAAGATGGGAGGGATACAGGGAGTAAGAGTACTTCCCACCACATATTAATAACAGCTAGCATTTATGTAGGGTTGTAAGGTTTGCAAAATGCTGTAATATATGTGATTTCATTTGATCTTTACAACAACACTGTGAGATAGGCGCTATTGTTGCTTGGCTCACTTTGGGTAGGTGCTATACTTTTATTAATGCTACCTGCAATAGAATTACCTTTCTGGACAGCCATATCACACTATTGATTTGTGCTGAGCATGCAACAGATTAACCACCCACTCTTCCCTCCACCCCCAAATCTTTTTCAGATGATACCTTGACTTAACCATGTTTCTCTCATCTTGTATTTGTGAGGTTGATTTTTCTAACCAAATTATAAGACTTTAAATTTCATCTTACTGGTTACAACTTAATGTTCCAGCTTGTCAAGAAGTTCAGTTCCATCTTGTAAAACTGGTTCAATGTTTATTGGTATAGAGAGGCCTAAGCAAGAGCAAACTTAGGTTCAATGAGAAGGAAAAAGGGGAGGAGAAATCTGAGATGGAAAAGAAATGGCAGAGAACAGCTTTAGCTTGGCGCTAAGCAGGGTCAATGATAAACTGCATTTCAATCATACAACTTTCTTTACACTAGAAAATAGCTTAGCACAAAACAAACAAACAAACAAACAAAAACAAACCACACCAACCATCAACTATTCCATGAAAGTTGAAGCTAAATATGAACTTATTTTTTAAAGTTTAATCAATACCAAAATAAGATATTGCATATATTGTCATAGTTTATTTGCTGTTTATCAGTAATTTTCTAAATAAACTATCATGTCATCAGCATATAGGCAGCTAGGCACCTGAGTGGCTCAATGGATAGAGCATTGGACTTTAGTCAAGAGAACCTGAGTTCAAATATGACCTCAAATACAATTTCAGCAATACTGTTAGAGACATTGAGTAACTTTTAATAATAAAAAGGTGATAGTAATATTTCTTGTTTTAGTGAAGAACTGGAAACAATATAGATTCCCACAAATGAGGAAATGGCTAAACAAATTATGGTATATGAATGTAATCAAGAATTCAGATAAGCGTGGAAGACATATGAAATGATAACAAAGCAAAGGAAACCTGAAAAGTAAGACACATGATGACTAAAATTTAATTGAAAAGAAGAAGTAAACCAAACTGAATGCTGTGTAATTATTATGATCAGAGAAAAAATGAGAAAATGGGAACTCCCTCCTTTTTTTTTTTTTGGCAGAGGTGGGGTACTATTGGTGTGGAATAGAGCAAATGCTATCAGATAGCTGATATGTTGGTTAATTTTACTAAACTGCTTTTCTTCCTCTTCCTTTTTTCTCTTTTGTTAAAAGGGCTGATGCTCTGGGAATATGAGGTGGAAATAAATATATGTGGAAACAAAGATGGTATAAAAAGAGAAAGATAATAAAATTTTAAATTTAAAAACTCTTTAATGACTTGGTAATATTTTTTCCTGCATTTCCATTTCCTGCACCTCCTTTATACTTCTGATACCATCAGAATAAATGTTGAATAGACTGATGAGGTGGAAAAGAGTAAAAGAGAAAAAAAAAACACCTGATCAGCCCTTAAATGCTTTGCAATAAGAACAGAAACACAAAAATACCACCACCATCCTTAAGACAAAACCATACCAATATTATGAATACCTAAAATAACACTTTGAAGCAACTAAAAACATTTCAAAGCAATTTTGAAGTCAGTGGGGTGATGCTTCTACGCTCTTCCTTTCTCTCAGTACACTTCAGTACAAAGAGAGACAATTACCTCAACATTCCTAATGCAGCTTTTTGAAAATCACCTACAATCCTCACCCAAAAAAATCCCTCTGAGATCCTGAAAAAGCAAATAAAATTGTGGCGCAATAGTTAATTTTTATAGTAAGAATAGCTTAAACTTATGCATTTCTTTAAGGCTGACAAAACATCTGATACACACTCTTACTGGATCCTCACTCACATCAGCTTGGTGCAGTAGGTAGCACAAATATTATCCTTACTTTACAAACGAGAATTTGCCCCTCAACATACCGCTAATAAGTAGCAGAGAAAAGGCAACAGTCATATCTCCCTATCTATCAAACAAGAGGGTTAAATTGGATAACACAGCTTCTTTCCAACACTAAATTTATGATTCTAAGATTCAATGTCCCTTTCAAAAAAAAAATACTGATACTTTTTTTAAACATGACTGTCAATTTCAAACAGCCCTCCTTCCACCTTACCCCACTACTCACAGAGGCACAGTAGGTTAAGATCATAGAATCAGAGCTAAAAGGGATCTCAGAGGTTGAGTCCAATGCCCTTGTTTTACATCTTACATATGATTACAAACTGAAGCAGAGAGGTTATGTGACTTGTCCAGGGTCATAACAGTCTGAAGCAGGATTTGAATCCAACTATACCAAACCCTAAGTTTACAAAACCCTAGGTAGTCTAAATAAGTCATAAATCAGGTCTCTCACCCTCCAATTCCCAAACCAAATAAATTTTAATTTATACTGAAATAGTTATGTCATAGTCCAAATTTAGGAGAAAGGAAAGGTGTCAGGAAATGATGGTCTTACAATTATAATACATAATAAGGTCTTACAATTCTAGAAAAGCTGCTTTAGGACACACACAGACACACTCACTCACTCTCACTCTCTCTCTCTCTCTCTCTGTCTCTTACCCAGAGGTGGGGAACCTGCAGCCTCGAGGACACATGTGACCCTCAAGGTCACATGTGACCCTCGAGGTCCTCTAGTGCATCCCCTTGACTGAATCCAAATTTCATAGTACAAATCCCCTTAATATGTAACCCATCCTCACAGGTTAAAATCCATATGTCTTTTGAGATAAAATTAGAGAAAATGAGAAAGATTTAAAATTAAAAAGATTTAAAATCTCCTTAAGAAAATTTATTGAGAGAAAAAGAACCCAGCAAAAGTTCCCTGCTTAGCCTTAAAATAAGATTAGTTCATTTGATAACACCTTGTCATGATTCTACATTGATCTTTCTTTCCCCCCAATACTTTTGTTCCTCCTTTTTCAGCATCCCCACCTTTAAAAAAAAAATCACAGCAATTGTCAGTGTTGAACGAGCTATTTGGTTCAGCAGTGTTTCCTCATGGCAGGCATCATTTATCAAGATCATACCACCCTTGAAGCCTACGTGTTTATATCATAGGAGAGATTCCCAGCACAGGTTTTTCCCTCTCAGGCATGTCCTCTTGTTCTCTAATTGAAGACTTCTAAACCCATATGCCAGTATTAGCTCTCTTGAATAGCAATCTTAATAATGATTACAAAGTGTCAGCTACTTCATCTGTCATGGAATTGGTGCCAATGGCTTGATTCATGCTTCTAATATGAGAATAGAATTCAACATTATCATTTTGCACATGTAGAGAATCACAGTTTCTGATCTGGAAAGGTCCCGTACGGTCCAACCCTCTCACTATACACATAAGGAAACTGAGACCCAAAAGGGTTGCTACTTCCCCTAGGTCACCTAGGTGATAAATGACAAATCTGGAACTTAAAGTCAAGTCCTCTGTCTCCAAATCAGCACCCTTTGCCTATATCTAATAAAATTAAAATCTTATTACTCTATAATCATGAAGTTTCATTTTTCAAACTGTGTACAGAAATACTATGTGTCCATATCTATATTAAAGCCTCAAAACATTAACAATCTAGGAGGGGGGAAAAAGCTGCAGGATGAAGGAGGGAGGAAAGAGCACACTTGAACACAACGTATATGTACTATTTCTCCATTATCTCCCCTGTTCCTCTGCTTCTCCCACATCACTAAAAAAGTCTGAAATAACTACTAATAAGTCACTCACTGCCAAGTATGATTTCATCATTTTCCTGCTCACTAATTTGATTATTCTTGTGGGAGTGGGAAAAAAAGTGAAAATGATGAATGATTCCTTGTGCAATGCAGAAAAAATTTAAGGTTTTAGATCTTAAAGTGACAGAATACCCCTCATGCAGAAACAGAACATGATTCATTATCCAAAGTAACTAAAAGGAAAAAATGTATATCTGTAGAGTATTTCAGAGCAGGTAATAGGTTCACCTTGATGAATGGATATGTAAATTATTTTTTGAGATAGTTTTGTTCAAATCACTTCTTACTTCCATCAGAAATATTTAATTTTATTTCAAAAGTATTTCATTTGATTTTCAGAAGTATTTCAATGAATCTGGAAAAATCTATTTTAACTGCTCATGAGTCCATAAAGCAAGGGAGAAAGAAAATGTAGATGTTTGCTTGATGTAAGCATTTTGCTAAAAGAACACAAATTCATATTTTTTACCCTAACATTTTAATTTTTATACATATACATACACACACACACACACACACACACACACACACACATACACATATACCATAATCCTAAAAAAAAAAAGACAATTTAATTAGATTAAATTGGAGGGATATTCATTACTCATTCAGTGGCCCACTTGGGGCCATGCAAATATAATAAAAATGACAATATTACTGAAGTTAACTTACAGATTTGTTGCTATGTAATTAAAATACTAAAGAAATACTTCATAAAACAAGACAAACTAATAACAATTCATTTAGATAAAGATCTAGCATATCAATGGAAATAGTGGAAAAAAAGCATAATTAAGGAGATAATAGCACTTTCATACCTCAAAGTATATGATAAAGTAGTAATTATCAAACCATTTGACACTAGTTTTAAAATAGAAAGTAAATCACTGGAAAAGACTAGATAAGGAAGAATCAGAAATAATTTAACTCAATAACCTAGTGATCAATAAATTTGAAAACAGAAATTATCTAGAAAATAAGTCCTTACCTGAAAAGAATTACTGGGAAATTCAGAAAGGAATCTGGCAGAAACGAGGTTTCTAATCAGTATTTTATACCACATATCACAATAAATTCAAGATGGATACATGACTTGAATAAAGATAATAGGGATACAGATTAGCATTAGACTTTAGATCTTAGTAGCTTAGTAGAAAGGAAACTTTCTGAGCAGGAAACTATCAGTGTAGCTAAGCACCTTCTCACAATCTATAGCCTTTTAGAGTTGTTAAGGGTGATTGGATTTTAAGTGACTTGCCCAAGGTGACTCAGTCAATATATGTAAGATGAAGAACAAGAACCCAGTTAAAAACATGATCATAAAAATTAGAAGAGAAGGGGATCATATGCCATTTACAACTACATGTGGTAGATAAATTCTTCACCAAATAAGGGACAGAGGTGATTACAAAAGATAAAACAGATAATTTTATTACATGAAATTGAAAGGCTTCTGCACAAACAAAATTAATGCATCTAGTAAAAAAAAAAAGAGAGAGGGAGAAGCGGCTAAGTAGGAAAAAAGTCTTTCCATCAAATATTTCTAAGATCTGATACCTAAGATACATAGACAACTAACAGAAATATGTAAAATTAAAAGATATTCCCCCAATAGAGAAATAATAGAAGGTTCAAGAATATAAGCAAAGTCTGAAAAGTATTTCAAACTATTAACAACCACATTAAAGAATGCCCCAAATCACAACTAAAAGACATTTAGATCAAAACAATCTTGAGGTTTCATCTACCCTACAAATTGACAAAGGTGACAGAGATGAAAAAGGATGGAAATTGTCAATATTGGAGGGGTTGTGGAAAGATAGGCACACTAGTGCATTTTTGTTGGAAATATGAATGACCATTCTGGAAAGCGATCTGGAATTAGACAAAGTAAGAACAATGTCCATATACTCTGACCCAAAAGTTTCACTCCTGTCACATATAAGGAGCAATAGCAAAAAGAAAGGCCACACATAGAAAAAAAATTATACTTTTTAGTAGCAAAGAACTGGAAATATAGACAATGCTCATTTATTTGGGAATGGCTAAACAGGTTGAAGTACATGAATACAATGCAATGTTATTGTGCTATAAGAAATAAATATCATGAATACAGAGAAGCACTGAAAGATATATTTGAACTGATATGCAAAGTCACTAAACAGAATCAGGAAAACATGCATAATTACTTTGAAAATGAGAAAAAGTACAAAATAATCAAAATTAAATGTTGCAAAGTTATAAAAACCAAGCCTGGCCCCCAAAAAGATAAAGAAGAAGAAACCAAGCCTTACTTTTTTGCAGAGATGGGCACATCATTTATGTGGAATACTGCACAGAACATCTGACTTTTTTTCTTAATATGTTGGTTATTTATGTAGAACTTGTTTTTTGCTTTTTTTTCTTTTCTATTTTAAGGAATAGTTCTTAAAGGAAGTAAAGAGCAGGGATATAGTATGAAAGCAGATGATGTAAAAACAAAAGATATCAATATAAACTTATTTTTAAAAATAATGGTATTAGTCATGTAGAATTCATTCCACTAAACCAACCAGTCAATCTGCTTAAGTCTTAAATATTCTGAAACTTGTGAGAAACTTTGAACAAGGATGGGAAAAAGTAGATGGGGTCTAATGACTGGCTTCTCTACAATGACAATGACCCAAATCACAATGAAACTTATTGAGAAACTAGTTTTGATCAAACTGAACATCCACCTCATTCAATAGATTTGGCTATGAATTATTTTTTTCTATTTTCAAAAACTAAATCCACTCTCAAAAGATGAAGATTTGACATCACTGATTATATTCAAAAGAATGTGACACAAGCTTTAAAAGAAATTTCTGAAAAGGATTTCCAAAAATGTTGTGAATGAAGATACCACTGTAGAAAAGTCTATGCAGCCTTGTGAAATAACTATTTTAAGCTGTTCCATAAAGTACTGAGATAAGTTTTTGGTAAATATTAATACAACTAAATTAATGTTGTATCCTTCAAAATTCTTGAGAAATTTCAGGTTTCCCAATAGTAATATGTTATAAAGCATTGAAAAGAAACTGAATGCTGGTTCTGAAATAAATCCTCTAAATATTGTTATATTCCCAAATTATACTGCAGCAATAATATGGCTTCAAATGATTCAATTTATTAAGTACAAGGCACTAGTCCATTTTATTTATATAATCAGTAATAATTCTACTGAAAAGAGCTATTTAAAATTTACCATTCTACAGTCTCTTATAACATGGAACTGCTTAGATGTCCACTACCATGCCATCTGAGAAAAAGGACTTTACTAAATCTTGTATCCAGAGGAGGTTGGCACTTGAAAGATTAGCTTGCTCAGATAATTAGCTGACACAAACTATCTTACTAAAATGTGGATTGATGCTGCTGGAATGATACTAGGGATGCCTAAATAAATCATCTTAAAAAGTTGAAATTGTTTTTAAGACATAATTTTGTAAATAAACTTATAAAAATCAATATAACTCATGTAACTAAGTCTTTAAAGGATTTTTTTCACTTTTAATGAAAGTACCCACCTTAAATTCTATGCTTTTAAAAATTTCTTCTTTTGGAATAGGTCATGTAAGCTTTTTTTAGTTGTCTTTCGTATTATAATTTCACTAACATCTGCTTAATTTAAGACACAGGTATATTTATAGCTTTCTCATTACCCTAGTCCACATTAAGAGTACATGATGACACAATATAGGCATTAATATGCAAAATATCAACAAAAGCCATCTGGAAAGCTAATGAATAATCAAGGGATTTAAAATTAAACTACAGAATTTTGCCTTAGAATCTTTAGGACAACACTGTCAAGTTCAATCTATTCACTTCAACTCCTGAATCAATTTTTCAAACTTTATGACAGGTCTAATAGCTCCCACCTGTTTCTCTAGCTTGACTCTTGACTGGCATGTTACCAGCTAGGGTGGAAATGTAGACAAAGACCCCTATTAGGATCTAGCGATTTCTCTACTGTGAGGTCACTCAGCCATTAAATTAGTTCCAGCCCAATTTCTTGTCCTCTCAGGGTTTGAATCTTCCCCTCCCCCCTCTGGAGTGGGGGAAGCCTTGGGGGGGGGAGGTTGGGGAGTAAGACGAAAGGGTGGGAGGGTAGACTGGAATGGAGATTAGAAGTCAGAGTGAAGGAGGAGGAAGAGGGGGAAGGAGGGTAGAGGAAAGTAACACAAGGGAAAAAAGAAAGAGACAAAGGTTTGATACTGAATTAAACTCTCATTAACCTTAAAGTTTGAAACTGAAAGAAAAATACTGTTAATATTAAATTGATAATGATTATTTTCTCCTGGCATACCAAAACCTAGACACACCTCAATCTGGAGAGGGAGGTAGTAAGGGTAACCAATATTCTCTTTACCCTATTTTAGAAAAGGAACCATTATGTCATTTTTCAAAAAGAAAAAAAATTGAGTTGAGTCACAAAGCTAAATTTTTGTTTCTAAGATATTCTCAGAAGCAACATATCGATAAGGGGGTGCAGTTGGGGTAGACTAAGTTTAAGATTCTAATTTAGACTATCATAATATCTGTTACAGCTGGAAGGAACATTGGTCTACTATTTAAACTTCACAAATGACAAAAACAGAGCCCAAAGAAATAAAATGACTTGCCCAAGGTCATGTAATGAGTTAGCAGCAGATTTGGAACTATAACCTAAATTTCTCGACTACCAATCCAGTGCTCTTTCTATTAAGACATGATACTTATCACCCCCTCCACCTTTTTTCCCCCCAGCCTCTCTCCCTCTAAAGCAGACCCAGCTGGAATTGAGAACAGGTACTCTGGTCTTCTCATACATCCACCTTAAACTCACAAAAGAATCCAACGTCTTTCAACGATCAAAAGGATTCTGGCTTCTCCAAAAGTATGCTAAGAAGACACCCTCCCTTATATTTTCTCTAAATAGATATTAAACTTAATACACTATGCAGCACATAAATACATTTATGCTTACCAAATTCATCAGCCACTTCATGGTCAAAATATGTTTAAAAGAAAATGAAAAAAAAAAAAAAAGATCAAAGCAGCTAAATTAGGAGGGAACATGTGTGATTTCAGTGGAATATGTTCAGAGGACCCAGAAAAAAAATATGAGCACAGGCTCATGCGCGCTCTCTCTCTCTGTCTCCCTCTCTGTGTCTCTGTCTCTCTCTCCCCCTCTTCCCCTTATCCCTGAAAGGAACAATTCCATGACATCATTTTTGTTTTAGGTATGAACATTTCCCATGTCTCTTCCAACATTCCACCTTCCCAATGTTTAATTACAACCAAGTTCCTTCCAACTACGCTGAGTCATCAGTATCTGTGACAAGTTTTATGGCTCCAAGATAGGTTGACTTTTTTCCAATGGGATCAAATGAGATCTTTCATTTGATAACTTATTTCATAGAACTTTAGGTGGATCATAAGTTAGACAAAGGTTTTCATCTAAGTGATGGGGAAAGAAAATTCCCTCCCAAATGTGTTGCTAATATTTATGATTAGTGGAATAGTGTGATCATAACTATGCACTAGGAAGTCTTATTTGACAGTGCTATACAGAAGGGACTGGAGAGGGGAGACTGATAAGGAGATTATTCTAACAGTCCAGGCAAGAGATAATGGTGACCTGAATGTCACCTAAAGTGATGGCTATAAGAACAGTAAGAAGAAAATAGATATCAGACATAGAATTGATAGGATCTGATGACTTGATTGGGGAGTAAGGGGAGAGAAAATGGTCAAAAAACAACATTTGGGGAGGGAGGGGGAAACCAGACTTGCAATTTCAGCAGTGTAGGTAGTTCCTAGTATGGGAACTCCCTTCACCACACAGCAGTAATATATAGTCTTACAGACTTATCAGGAACACAGAAAAATTAAGTAACTTGCTTGCCCATCATCACAAAGCTAGTATATTTCAAAGAAAAGACTTGACTCCAGGACTTCCTGACATCAAGGCTAGCCTTTAATCCCCTTTATCCTCTTGGATCTAATCTTGTTTAGTCCGTGAAAACTGGTATGGAATACTACCCAAAAAAATGTATGTGAGTTTAACAAACTCACAAGGATATCCTATGTAAGACTCAGGTTACACCCATCATGTTTACTTCTACACATAAAGGAATGTCTTCTGATGATAAGAAAAGCTACATATATGAAGGAAGAAAAGAAAAACTAAGTGTATTATTTCTAAAGCTTTACATATACCCTACTTAGTGTGCTGAACTTGGGGTAATCAAGTCAACAATCATTAAGCACTTACTATTTGTCAGGCATTGTGCTAAGCATTGGAAATGGGTAATAAGCTAAAGTATCATTAAATAGTACAGTGGGAATAATTCCATATATAGTAAGCATTCTACTACTTGGCTTATTTGGCTTCCCTTCCCTCCACCCTCTCAGCTGAAATCCTTGTCTCAAATTTCACAGGAAAAATTGAAGTTATTCACTATAAGCTCAATCTTCTACCCTCTTCCTCATCTCCTATCATTCAAATGCCTTCTCCCACTATCTCCTCCTTTACCCCTGTCTCACATGATGAAGTGTCCTTACTCCTTCTTTACTTGTCCAAGTAATTCCATTTCATTCCATCTCCTCCAACAGAATACCCATTCTGCCATCCCAAGTCCATCACTTATTTTTCATCTCTCCCTGTCTACTGGTGCATTCCCTACTACCTACTAACATTCCCATATCTCCCCTATCTTGAAAAAATTCTCACTTGATCCATCCATCTCCACTAAATATCATCTTATATCTCTCCTGCCCCTTATAGCTAAACTCTTCTAAAAGGCTGTCTATGATAGGCGCCTCAATTTTCTCTCCTCTAACTCCTTACAATCTGTCATTCTACCTTATCATTCTACCGAAACTGCTCTGTTCAAAGTTAGCAATAATCTTTTGGTTGCCAAATCGAGTAGCCTTTTCTCAATCCTCATTCTCTGCAGCCTTTGACACTGTTGATCACTCTCTCCTCCTTGATACTTTCTTCTCTAATTTTTCAGAATACCACTATCTCCTGGTTCTCCTCCCACATCCCACCTCCCACCTATCTGACCACCACTCAGCCTCCTAGGCTAGAACCTCATCCAGATCATGCCCTCTAACCACAGACATTCCTCATGGTTCTGTCTGAGGCCCTCCTCACTTCTCCTTCTACACTATTTTACTGGATGATCTCATCAGCTCCAATGAACCATTGAATTACCATCTCTATGCTGATTATTCTCAAATCTACCTTTCTTGCCCCTACCTCTCTGCAGATCTCCAGTCTCACATCTCCAATTGCCTTTCAGACATCTTAAACTGGATGTACAGTAAACATCCTAAACTCGACATGTCCAAAACAGAACTCTTTCCCTCTAAATCTTCCTTACCTCCTAATTTCCCTATTACTGTAGAAGGCAATACCATCCTCCCAGGCCCTCAGGCTTGCACTCTAGGAGTTATCCTGGATTCCTCACTCTCTCTCTCCCCTCATTGCCAAGGCCTGTAGATTTCATCTCTGTGGCATCTCTCACATACTCCCTCTTCTCTGCTTTGACACTTCCTCTCTCAGCTCTGGGCATTTTCTCTGGCTCTCTCCTGTGCCTGGAATGTTCCCTCCTCAGCTCTGTGTACTGACTTCTCCCAACTAAAACTTTATCTTTTACCAGAAGCCTTTCCCAATCCTTCTCTTCTCTTAATTATTTCCTATTTATCCTGTATATAGCTTGCTTTATGTATATTTTTTTGCATGTTGTCTCCTCCATTAGATTGTAAACTACTTGAAGGCAAGGTCTGTCTTTTGCCTCTTTTTGTATCCCCAGTACTTAGCATTGTACCTGGCACATAATAGGTGCTTATTAAGTGTTTAGTGATTGACTAATTGATATGAACATCAATAATATTAACAAAAGAGGTAGCATAGCATAATGGAAGATGGTCTGGAAACCAGGAAGGGTTCAAGTCCAGTCTCTGACACATATGTGACCCTAGTCATTTTACCAATAGGTGCTTATAAGACTATAAATTGCAGAGAAGGTACCAACCTGTATTGCTGGTGGGAGTTTCCACACCAAGGTGTTCCCTATACCAACTAAATCACAGGTGCAGTCTTTACTACAATTTCTATTATTATCACAGAAAATAAAAAGTTAATTATTGCTTCTATACAAAGGAAGGCCTTCTGTAATGGTGTAGAGAAAAGGGTTTGACTTTTGCTGTCAAGGTCAGTGATAGTGATTTACCCATGTAAATTATCACCTTTCATTCATTTGCATTAGATCATAAACTGGAGAATTTGGAAAGCAATAAAAAAAAGATTGATCACTTGAGAGGTATAAATTAACTCAGTTAAGCAAAAATTTTAACTAACCTGGATTCCTTCCCAAGATTTTCCCAAAACAATAAATATCAAAGCTATGAACACACATGGCATAAGCTAAAACCATATTAAATCCCATTTCAACAAATGGAGTATGGTAGCCAAGAAAATACCAGTTATGACATCATCTTACAGTAAACATATGATTAATTCTAAAACTTATTACTCTTTTAAAAGTCTCTTCAGCAAAGTATATAGTATGTACACACTCCAACACATACCCATTCAAACTTGGGTAGTCCCATAAGAGTATATTTCCACCTGAAAACACTTGATCAAATTGTATTTTGAGGCATACGATCTTTAGACTTTTGCACTAATGTAAGAGCAAATGTTTTTCTTATCAACACATTCTACTATATCTATAATTCTATTTTAACATTGATGTTCTGGCCCAAAGCCAGTCCTGCTATTTCTCCCAAGAGGCTCCAAAGTTCCCCAAGGAGTCTATGGGTTTCTTTTTTCTACTTCAGTGACTCAGGTTCCCACCACTGGTATTCCCCCACTTTTCTGGTATTCTCCTATTTTTAGGAGCCAGAGACTAAGCTTCCCAGTTCTATTTAAGCATATAACATCAGTCAGTCAGTCAACAAGAATTCTTAAGCATTGATTATGCTAAGCAATGGGGATACAAAGAAGGGGAAAAGACAGTCCCCTCCTCTCAATGAGCTCACAGTCTAATAAGGAAGACAACATATAAACAATTATGTACAAATAAGATATATACAGGATAGACTGGAGATCATCTCAGGGAGAAGGCACCAAGATTAAGGAAAACTGCTAAAGGCAGTGGGACTTCAGGCAAGACTAGAAGGAAAGTAGGAGGCAGAGATAGAGAAGAGAAATCCAAAAACGCTGGATTGCCAGCGTCACTGGATCACTCAACATAGAGGGAGTAAACTGTAAAAAGAATGAAAAGGTAGGAAGGAGCAAGGTTGTGAAGGGTTTTAAAAGACAAAGGACTTTCTATTTGATTCTAGAGGTTACAGGAAGCCAATGGAGTTCACTTAATAGGGGGTTAGGAGAGGCAGACTTGCGCTTTTAGGAAGATCAATTTGACAGCTGAGTGGAAGAAGAATTGGAGTGGGGGGAAACTTGAGGCCGGGAGACCTATTAACAGGATACTGCTACATGAAGTGATGAGGGTCTGCATCAGGGTAATACTAGGGTCAGAGGAAAGAAGGGGGCATATACAAGAGATGTTACAAAGGCAGAAATGACAGGACTTAGCAATTAATTGGATGGGGCGTGGTAAAAGAGAGTGAGGGGTCAAGGACAACAGCTAGGTTGGAAGCCTGAATGACTGGGAGAACAGTGGTGCCCTTGAAAGCAGTAGGGAAGTCAGGAAGAGGGTAGCATTTGGGGGCGAGATAGGAGGAAGATAATGAGTTTAGTTTTGGACACGTTGAGTTTAAAAATGTCTACAAGACACACAAATGTACTTCTCTCATATGTCATCACAATCAGAAATGTGTCTTACAAGTGTAAATGTCATTTTAGCAAGCTGAGAGGGTCTGCCCATGTGCCGGACCACCATTACACTATTGTTGAAGCCCACTAAATTATTATATCTCATTGTGATAGGACCAACCTTTACCAGTTTTCCTCTTCCTTCTCCCCTGGTACTCCTGGTATATGATTTAGGCTAGTTTTTCCCTAAAAAGTGACACATGTCCCAAGGATCTGTCTCTCTTTATTGACTCAGCTTCCTGGTAGCCTCTGGCCAAAGCGACACGGCTTTGTGGTGACCAGAGGGCATAAAAAGACCCATACATGGGCAGGGTTGGGGGAGAGAGATGTTGGTACCCTTTAGACTTGGCAGTAGTTGTACTAAAATTGTGCTAGTCACCATATCCTGACCTGCTAACCTGTCTCAATTTCATAAGAAGTGAAGGAGGCCATATCTCACTCATTCGAACTGTATTCTTACTAAATACTGTTGAATGACCTACAAGTGCCTGATTTCATCCCAACATAGAACCTGAACTAACAGTGCTTCAGCCAGGCTCACACTTAATACTTGTCATCATGCAGCAGCAAGTTTTGCTGATTAATTTGGGTAAAAAAAGAATTTCTTTTCATCTGTTTTATATTTTTAACCTCTAACCAAAGTCTAGGAAAGAGGGAGTTGTGAAGAGTAACCTGGCAGTGAACGTAAGTGTTCAAATATCCAAAAATGATTATAGAGTATTTAAAAAATGAAAATTAGAGAATAATATACGAGAAAACAGGTTTAAAAATGCAAAATTCTGCTTTTATCTTGCTTAAACATATCTTAGATGTCACACAAATGTGCCATTCTAAATATTTCTGCAAAATATCTCAAAGTAAGACAGCACAAAAGGAGAAAAAATAGCCTAGAGAGTAAACCCTACTTCTTAGATTTTTCTTTGACAGTAATTCATTTTTTCAGAGACCATTCTAAGAAGCTTAATTTAAAGAGACAGTCACCAGATCCACAACCACCAGTTCTTAAAAATATAAACCTTGTTAAAGCCTTAAGATGAAACTTAATTTTCCAATCACTACCACATTCTCCTAAAATGGGGGGGTCTCTTTCCTTGTTCTACAAATCATTTGTTTAAAAACTTAGTTGAAAGCACTAATCAACATCATTCTATATAAATCTTTATTCAGATTCTTTTCTAATGAACTTTTGTCCAAAAGCTTACCCATCTAGAAGACTCATTGTGGATGACGTCACTTCAGCAAACAGAATTATTTTTCCTAGTTGCTTTGTCTGCAAATTTTGTCGATAAATCTCCAGGTTAAAATGCTCTGGGGCAAATTCCTCTGTTGCAGTGATAACTGGCATATGAGATGGAGTTACTTCCAATTCTGGTTTATAGGATGAAACAAATTTAAGGTTCAACTTGCTGAATGTCATTACTCCTTCAGGACTCACATTTCTCGCAAGCCACTGCATAAAGGAAACTCGGGCTTCCTGTATTAAAACGAAGAAATGAAAAGGTCTAAATCATTTCAATTCAACAAATTTATTAAGCACCTACTATGTGAGGAGAACCTGTGCTAGGCACTGGAGATAACAAAAATTATCAATAATAACAAAAATAGCTCCTTAAAAAGCTTTAAAATCAAGTAGGAACCAGATACATCTTCAAATGACTATGATTCTTCAAGACATCAATAAATCTATAAAATTCACTGAAGGGGGCATTCCCTGCACCAGTTCCATTTGTAACCTATGTAAGTTGTGTCCAGATGTCTTCCACAGATGAACTCCTCTATACCCTGAAGACTTTTCTTTAGGTTTTTTAATATTCCATTGCTATCAAGCCTTAGCAATATCTATTGTGGATTTATCTCCTTTACTGATCATACACTTCCTTGATAATAACTTTTATGCCACTTCTAATACATAAAAGCAATCACTGGCAATATGCTACAGCCTACTGACATCCAACACAAATTGTTTTATTTTCCTTTGGGCCACCTGCCATTTGATTCTTGTTTTGTTTTTGCTTTTTGGGAGGCAATTAAGTGACTTGCCAGGGTCATGCAGGTAGTAAGTGTCAAGTGTCTGAAGCCACATTTGAACTCTGGTCCTCCTGATTCCACAGCTGGGACTCTATCCACTGAGTCACTTAGCTGCCCCCATTTGACTATTTAGAAACTGAACTGCAACCATATAAATAACAATACCAGAAGAATACTGGTGTTAAAAACATGGGGTTTTGAATCAAAGAGCATCCAGGGATGATTGAAAGTACAAATTCTCAAATTGTACAGCCTTCTCTTCCATTGGTTCAATTCTGAGTGAACCTCACTAACTTTCAGTATTGTTTGTCTAAAATGTAAGTACTGATGGACTAACTCAATAGGTGGCCTATCAAAATGCAGCTCGTAATATAAGCAATAGATATTCTTCAGCCATTTGGTATTTCCTATGGGGATTATTAGTCCAATCTCATGGATCTCACTGAAGAGGCTCTGGAGGCCCCAGAGCTTGATGCAATCAGCACAAAGCCATCTCAAAACAGTAACAAGCGGAGAACCTTACTACCAATAGAGTCCTTTTTCTATCTGAAATCTGTACTAGATGTTCTGGAGCAGCTAGGGGGCAAAGTGGATTGAGTGCTGGGCCTGGAATCAGAAAAAGTATCTTCCTGAGTTCAAATCAGGATCAGATACTCACTAGTTGGGTGACCCTGGGCAAGTCACTTAACCCTGTTTACTTCAGTTTCCTCATCTGCGAAATGAGCTGGAGAAGGAAATGGCAAACCCCTCCAGTATCTTCACCAAGAAAATCCCAAACGGGGTCACAAAGAGTCAGATGTGAGTCAGACACAAGTCGGACACGACTGAACAACTGGGTGCTCTCCATGACAGTGGCAGAGACCTTTGTTAAGCACACATCTCCCTATTATATCCCTTAGTTGACAATGATAATCAGAGGATTATTGAACAAAGTTGGGCAAATGAAAGTGCTATGAGATATTAAAGGACAGAAAAACAGAAAAAGGTCACTTCTACTCAGAATGAGGTAATACTAAACAAAAACCAGGACAAGGTTTATACAGTCTAGATAATATTTAAAAATTGCACTCCCTGTGGTTGTTATACATTACAATCATAGAATAATCAATGTAGAGATGAAAGGGGCCTTAGCAGCCACTGAGTTCTTGTGTGACCGATGAAAGAACTAAAGCATAAATCACGAAGCATCAGAAATGATTAAAACAAGTCAACAACAACAGAAACAACAAAAGTGGTGTCAAACTCACAGCGGCCACTAAACTGAATGTGAGAACCCTTTCAGGCTGCATACTAAGGTAGTTTTTAAGTGTAATATTATCTACATTTTATTGTGTTTTTATTTATTTTTGTTAAATACTTCCCAGTTGCATTTTATTCTGGTTTTGGCTGCACCCAGAATTGTTGTGGGCCACATGCAGGCCACGTATTTGATATCTATGGGCTTAGGGAATCTACCATTTAATCTGAACATCAAGCATAAAGCACTTCTCTTCTGTCAAGACCTCTTCCTTTGCTGCTCCTACTCAATAGACACAGATTTAGAAACATTACAGAATAAAAAGTCAGAACATCTTCAGGCTGTTGGTGATTAAACGAACATTAGTCAATCCATTTCTGGTCCTGATTCACTGATGGAATTTATAAGCATAGACAAGTAGTATCATCTG
Organism: Vombatus ursinus; assembly: GCF_900497805.2. Lineage (NCBI taxonomy): Eukaryota > Metazoa > Chordata > Mammalia > Diprotodontia > Vombatidae > Vombatus > Vombatus ursinus. Next base: position 21,985,198 of record NW_020954587.1, read on the forward strand.
GAATGTTGTGAAATTATTTGAAAGCAGTAGTCATCTGTTTTTATTCATTTCCCCCATCAAGTGCTATGAATGAAAGTAATTGTCAGGGTTGACTGCAGGAATTTCTACCTGCTTCTAGAAACTAACCTCTCTCTTCTACACAGCTGCCAATATACACCAGTTTTATATCCTCTGCACAAGTCTTTAGTAACTCCCTGTTGCTTCTAGGACAAAAAACAAAATGTTCTAGTAAGCCTGACATTTAAATTCCTCTTCAATCTGACTCCATCTATCTTTTTTGTTTGTTTGCTTAAAATAACAACAAAAAACCCTTCCTGTTGAGTTCCAAACACGTTATACAAAACAGTCATGATCTTCTCTTGAAGGGAAGTCTCTACACTACATAGCTCACAGCATTATTAGTGAGAGCTATGCTATTTAAATGTTCTCATTTTTGTCCCAACAACCAATTGTGTACATCCAGTGTGTAACGAGCTAGATTGGACCAGAAGGCTATCAATTAGTACAGTTAGCATTACCATTAAAAAAAAAAAGGTAAAAGTAGCCCACAAACCTAGAGGGGGAAGGAGATTCTTATAACAAACTTTCATTCACAGTACTTAAACTTAAAACATGATAAGGGAAATGAATAAAATCAGATAGATTACTGCTTCTAAACAATATCAAAACAAACCAGGTGATACTACCTTTTAATTACCAAAGACCTGAAAATGTTCTGAGTTTAAATTCTGTGATGTTTCTGTCCCATGCAAAATAAAAAGAAACTTGGAAGGTACCCATCAATTGGGGAATGACTGAATGTAAATGTAGATGAATAAAATGGAATACTATTGAATCATAAGAAATTTAAGAAAAAGATGGTTTCAGAGAAACATGGGAAGACTTATATGAACTGATACAAAGTTAATAGAACCAAGAGAAAAATTAATACTATAATAAAAACAATGTGAAGAAAAACTATTTTAAAATACTTAAGAACTTTGATCAATTTAATTACCAATCACACTTCCAGATTATTGTTAATGAAATATATCCTACCTACTTCCTGTGAGATGGACTCAAGTTGCAGAGTGAGACGTACGTTTTTAGGATATAGTCAATATTGGAATTTGTTTTGCTTGATTTTGCATATTTGTTACAAGAGTTTTGTTTGTCTTTTTTGGGGGGGAGCATCAAAGGGAATGTGGGGCTAAGAATAGGAACCTTCTCCCCAAAAATGAAGAAGAACAGAAGGAAGATGAGAAGAAATCACAAAAAACATTACGAATTCAAAAGTTTATATTGAATTTATTACACACTTAAAAAGAAAACCAAGTTCTAGCTGAGAAACTGACAATTTTATGTACAATTTTCTCTCTTTTCCAATATAAATTTTCATTATGGACGGAATATCCATTTAACTTGGTTTTTGTTAAGTTCAGAATAAAAAATAAATAGAAGAAAAATAAAGAGAAAGCTTTTACATTAGTCTAAATGAAAGGTGATGATGGGCCTGAACCAAGACAATGGTCATATAAATGATCCAAAGCAATCACTTCTATCTCTACCGGCAAAAGGCATCACCTACCACCTGCTGTCAACACAATCTCCCAATTGGGATATGGAGATCCTCCCGTGTAAAGAAGAGCAACCCTGGGGCAGAGCCAAGGTGGCAGAGGGAAAGCAGTGACTTGCTTGAGTTCTCCCCCAAACTCTGCCAAATACCTGTAAAAAATGGCTCTAAACAAATTCTACAACAGCAGAACCCACAAAAAGACAGAGTGAAACAAATTTCCAGCCCAAGATGGATGGTTGATTGAAAAGGTCTATCATGCCAGGCTGGGAGAGGAATGCCGTTCAGCATGGGTACACAGGCAAAGACCAGGCCTCAGCAAACCTGGAGCAGGCCTCAGAGGACTGAATCATGGGCAGCTGTGGCAATTTCCAGACTTCTCAAAGCACAAATGCCAAAGACAACTTAGAAGGTCAGTAGGAAGTCTGTAACCACAGTGAGAGAGAAGCTCAGTCCCAGCCCCAGTACCCAGCGAAGCCCCGGGGCAGCGGTTGCTTCCAAAACTCTCAGCCCACACATGCAGGGGGGATCCAGTGGCTGACCAGAGGGGAATTGCAGGGATCTCTTTGCTAGTGCTGAGGCAGGATTCTCTTGCTTTGCTCATGCTTGGATCTGGGTTGCAGTTCTGGGTGGCTGTCTTGGAGCAAGGAGGAGGGCTAGCGTGGCGGAGCACAGGCCAGGAAAGGAGTAAACACCTTGCCCCTCATCATACCACCTTAGAAGAACTGAAAATTTACATGTCCCTAGAAGTGTTTCTGAAAACAGCTGCACAAAACCCCCGAAGCTTGGGACAGTACATTCTCCATACTAGAAGGAGACCCCTACCTTAACAAAGCATTTAAAACTCAAGTAATTGGCTGGGAACATGAGCAAACTGTGCAAAAAAAGTCAGATCGTAGAATCTTTGTTTGGTGACAAAGATGATCAAAACATACAACCAGAAAAGGCCAACAAAGTCAAAGCTCCTACATCCAAAGCCTCCAAGAAAAATATGAATCAGTCCCAGGCCATGGAAGAGCTGAAAAGGGATTTTGAAAAGCAAGTAAGAGAAGTAGAGGAAAAACTGGGAAGAGAAATGAGAGTGATGCAAGAAAATCATGAAAAAGTAGTCAACAGGTTGCTAAAGGAGACCCCCCCCAAAAAAATACTGAAGAAAATAACACCTTAAAAAATAGACTGTGGGGCAGTTAGGTGGCACAGTGGATACAGCACCAGCCCTGAAGTCAGGGGGATCTGAGTTCAAATCTGGCATTAGACCAAACACTTGACACTTACTAGCTGTATGACCCTGGGCAAGTCACTTAACCCCAATTGCCTAAAAATAAAAATTTTTAAAAATTTAAAAAAAAATTATATATAAAAAAAAAAAAATTAGACTAACCCAAATGGCAAAAGAGGTCCAAAAAGCCAATGAAGAGAAGAATGCCTTAAAAAGCAGAATTGGCCAAATGGAAAAGGAAGTCCAAAAGTTCACGGTAGAAAATACTTCCTTAAAAACTAGAATGGAGCAATTGGAAGCTAGTGACTTTATGAGAAATCAAGACATTGTAAAATAAAACCAAAAGAACAAAAAAAATAGAAGACAATGTGAAATATCTCATTTCAAAAACAACTGACCTGGAAAATAGATCCAGCAGAGATAATTTAAAAATTACTGGACTACCTGAAAGACATGATCAAAAAAAGAGCCTAGACATCAACTTTCATGAAATTATCAAGGAAAATTGCCCTGATATTCTAGAACCAGAGGGTAAAATAGAAATTGAAAGAATCCACCAATCTCCTCCTGAAAGAGATCCCCAAAGGTAAACTCCTAGAAATACTGTAGCCAAATTCCAGAGTTCCCAGGTCAAGGAGAAAACATTACAAGCAGCCAGAAAGAAACAATTCAAATACTGTGGAAACACAATCAGGATAACACAAGATTTAGCAGCTTCTACATTAAGGGACCACAGGGCATGGAACATAATATTCCAGAGGGCAAAAGAGATAGGATTATAACCAAGAATCACCCAGCAAAACTGAATATAATCCTTCAAGGTTATTCACTAAATGGTCATTTACTGAAATAGAGGACTTTCAAGCATTCTTGATGAAAAGACCAAAGCTGAATAGAAAATCTGACTTTCAAATACAAGACTCAAGTGGAACATGAAGAGGTAAACAGGAAAGAGAAATCATAAGAGACTTATTAAGGTTGAACTGTTTACATTCCTGCATGGAAAGATGGTATTTGCAACTGATGAGACCTTTCTCAATATTAGGGTAGTTGGAGGGAAAGAATTACATGTATGTATATATAGATAGATAGATAGATAGATAGATAGATAGATAGATAGATAGATAGATAGAGGGGTGAGTTGAAGATGAAGGGATGATAACTAAAAAATAAAATTAAGGGGTGAGAGAGGATTATACTAGGAGACGGAGAAAGGGAGAGGTAAAATGGGGTAAATTATCTCACATAAAACAGGCAAGAAAAAGCTTTTACAATGGAGGAGAAGTTGGAGAAGGTGAAAGGGAATGAGTGAATCTTTTTCTCCTTGGATTTGGCTTAAGGAGGGAATAACACACACACTCAATTGGGTATGGAAATCTATCTTACCCTATAGGAAAATAGGAAGTGGAAAAGAGATGGGGGGATGATACAAGGGAGGACAGATTTGGGGAGGGGATAATCAGAAGCAAACTCTTCTGAGGAGAGACAGGGTCAAAACAGAGAATTGAATAAATGGAGGGTGGGATGGGATGAAGGGAAATATAGTTAGTTTTTCACAACATGGCTACTATGGAAGTGTTTTGCATGACTACACATGTATAACCTATCTAGTTGCTTGTCTTCTCAATGAGGATGGGTGGGGATGGAGGAAAGGAGAGAATGTGGAACCCAAAGTTTTAAAAACAAATGTTAAAAACTATTTTCACATGCAACTTGGAAATAAGATATACAGGCAATGGGATATAGAAATCTATCCTGCCCTACAGGAAAAAAGAAGGGGAAAGGGTAGGGGTATTCAGAATGCACGCTGTCTTGGGGTAGAGGGAGGAGCGAGATGGGGAGAAAATTTGGAACTCAAAATCTTGTGGAAGTGAATGTTGAAAACTAAAAATAAATAAATTAGTTTTTTAAAAAAAGAAGAAAAGCAATCTTCCCTTCAAATTTAGACCTCTCATCTGCTGCACATTTTCTTTGAGAGTAGAGGAATGATGCTCTCCCTTCAATGTTGAACATTGTCATATCTGGTCATACTCTACACATCCCACTGACTCTAAACTCCTATAGATTAATATCCAAACCCCATTCCATACCTCCTACCACCTAATTCCTCATTTCCACTCCCCTCAATTCTCCCACACCAAAGCTGCATCCTAACTCCACCAAGCTCTTCCACTATGCTCCCTTTGGAATGCCTGTTCCATAACAACAAACTTCCCTTCACCTTAAATCTTCTCCTCTCCTACTCCTTCCGTCTACTGGCTCTACTAGCTGTTCCTTCATTGATTCTCTTCAGCTCATTGGTCAAGATGGGAGAGTTGGAATATTCCGTGTTCCCCATTACCATTTCCAGTTTCTCCCATTTTCTCTATCACTCAGTACCTTTGAGGTATCACTCAGAACCTCTGAGGTTCATACTATCACTATCTACCAGTCAATTAAAATTCTGGTAGCTCTTGGCTACAAACCCACAGGTAACTCCCCTTCCTCAATGAGTCTGATATCAAGCTTATAAGTTTTCTCTCTCCCCAACTCCTGACGTCATATGAAAGGACTTAAACATACATACTGATTCTCCCTCAAATACCTTAACCACTCAGTTCTTCAACCTACTCACCTCCCATGAGCTATTCCTTCATCCAACCTCAGCCACACACAAAGATAACCATACCCTTTATCTTGCCATCATCCAAAAATATACACCCTCTATGTTCCTGAATCCTGAAATCCCCTTATCCAACCATAATCTACTGGTTTTTCACCCCTCCCTCTGCCTTCCCTTATAAAACCCTTCCCTTCATCTGCATTCTCCATTCCCCTACACTTGCCATTCTCTCCTCTTCTCCCCATCTTAACTCCTTGGTGAACCAATTCAACTCTACACTGTCTTCCTTGCTTGAATCCCTGGCCCCTTAATCATATCTCCTATTACTCCCAGTGAAGCCTCAGCCTTGGATCACTCCCACCATTCATGGCCTTCACTCCTACACATGTGCTGCTAAATAAAGATGGAGAAAATCACACAACCATTCTGACTGGGTCTACTACAAATTTATGTTACATAGCCTCAAATGGGTCCTCACTGCTGCCAGGCAAGCCTACTCTCTACCTCCCTTGTCAACTCACTATAACTCTTCATAGTGGTTCTTCCAAACCTTTTCATCCCTCCTCAAACATCCCATGGTTCCCCCTCCCTCCATCCTCTCAGCTCAATGTCATTCACTGTTAGCACCCTCTTCTTTCCTCTCCCTCATTTCCCATCACTCCAGTGCCTTCTTCACCCCTGTTTCATATGATGAAATGACCTCACTCCTTACCAAAGTTAATGCTTCTACTTGTTCAAGTGATCCCACTCTTATCCCATCTCTTCCAACAGATTGCCCCCTCTGTTATCCCCAATCTTTCATTTATTTTCAATCTCTCCCTCTCTATTGACTCACCTTCTACTGTCTAAAAAGATGCCCATGTCTACCCAACCCTGGAAAAACCCTCACGTGATCTTTTCATCACTGCTAAATATCATCATGTATCTCTTCTGCCCTTTTTAGCTAAACTCCTCGAAAAGGCCTCCACTTTCTCTCTTGTCACTCTCTTCTTAACCCCTTACAATCTGGTCTCTAACCTTATCATTCCACCAAAACTGCCCTCTCCAAAATTACTAATGATCTCTTAGTTGCCAAATCCAATGGTCTTTTCACAATCTTCATTCTTGACCTTTTGCAGCCTTTGACACTGTTGATCATTCTCTCCTCCTCGATAGCCTCTTGTCTCTAGATTTTCAGGACAGCTACTCCCTTGGTTTTCCTCGTACTTATCTAAGTGCTCCTTCTCTGTCTCCTCTGCTGGATCCTCATATACACCTAGTGTCCCCGGGGGTTCTGTCCTGGGCCTTTTCACTTCTTCACTTGGTGATCTCATCTGCTTCTATAGATTTAACTACCATCTCTATGCTGATGTTTCTCAAAACTACCTAGCCTGTCCCAATCTCTCTGCTAACCCACAATCTCACATCTCCAACTGCCTTTTAGTCATCTCAAATTGTATGTTCAGTAGATATCTTAAACTCAACACATCCAAAATAGAACTCATTATATCTTTTCCCCTAAACCCCTCTCCTCACTTTCCCTATTACTGTAAAGGGCAATACCATCCTCCCAGTCCCTCAGGCTTACATCCTAGATTCCTCACTACCCCCACCTCCTTCCAATCTGTTGCCCAGACCTGTACATTTCACCTTTGCAACAAGTCTCAAATATGGCCCCTTCTCTCCTCTGACACTGCCATCACTTAAGTACAGGTCCTCATTACTTTAGACCTGGATTATTGCAATAGCCTGCTGGTAGCTCTGCCTATCTCTTCTCTCCTCCTACTTTTTTGGTCTTTTTACACCTTACTCCCAAAAATGTACTCTTTGATCCAATGACACTGGCTTCCTGGCTGTTCCATAAACAAGACACTCCATCTCTCAGCTCTGGGAATTCTCTCTGGCTATCCCCCATCCCTACCTCCTCTGCTCCAACTACAGACCCCCCAAGCTTTCTTTAAGTCCCAACTAAAATCTCAACCTCTCTTAATTCCAGTGCCTTCCCTCTGTTAATTATTTCCTGTTTATCCTGTATATAGCTTGTTTGTATATATTTGTTTGCATTTTCTCTTCCCCATCAGATTGTAAACTCCTAGAGGGCAGGGACTGTCTTTTGTATTTTTGCATCCCCAACATTTAGCACAGTGTCTGTCTGGTACATGGTAGGCACTAAATAAATGTTTACTGATTGACTGAATGATTGATTGCTTGATGAGTTCCATTTGGGACATATTAAGTTTGAGATGCTTATGAGATCTCTGGGTGGAATAATTAAAAAGGGAGTTGGTGGCTAGAGTTGGGCAGAGAAATAAAGATAAAAGAGATTGAGGATAGAGCTTGATCTATACCAGTGGAATCAACAAATTATGTGAAAGTGTCTCATATATCTCTCTGCAATTTTTTTTACCCTACAAGGATTTCTCCTTTGCCCTTTCTCAGCTCTAGCAGCAACATGTTATGTATCATCTATTATAAATTCACTCTATTTAATCTCAGCAAGGCCACCAATGCTGCTCAAAAATCCTTTTATTCATCTTTCAACTCCTGATCAAATCACCCACAGTGCTTGTAATAAATATTGTCTCCCCAGCCCTTAATCTCACTCTACTCACCCACCCCCACAATTTTCAGCATGTGAACTTGACCTCTCCTTTCCTGATGAGATTGAAGCCATTCAGCTTAAGCCCCTTCAATTCCCTCTTCATTTCACAACTTCTCTGTTAGTCATCCATCTGTTCCTTTTCTCCTTCTAAGTCAAAGAAAGATATGGCTGTACAGATAAAGGCTAACTCCTCTATCTGTGCCTCTAATCCCCTTCTTTTCAAGATCCTGCTACAATCACCATCTTTATTTTCCCTATTGGATCATCTTTCTCCATTGGCTCCTTCTTACTAAACATACTCAGGTCTTCCCATCTGGAAAAATGGTCCACATATGACTACTAGTCAATCAACAGTCAGTCAGTAAGCATTTATTAAGCACTTCACCATGTGCCAGATTAGACACTGGCATGACATGCCCACATCAAAGACGGCACTGTGCTCTACGAGCAAAGCAGAATTACAGTAGCTCAAAAGAAACGTGAGATGTGCAAATTTACAGACTTCTCCACTCCAAATGTTCACATGGACTATTTGTGCCTACCTGGTGGTAGAACCTTCCAAACTTGTATTGGTCTCATCAGCCAGTTGGACACACTGCACCTTGACCCAACACAGTGATGTCATTATGGTCCTCCAACCAATCAACCAACCAACCAATCATGTGGCAGGCATTGTGCTAAGTTCTAGGAATACAAACACATGTAGCTCTACAAATAAAAAATGCCCTCAAAGAATTTGCATTCTCATGGGAGACAACATAAAAAGGGAAGATGAAAAAGGAGGGGGGATAGGGTTGGAAGGTACCCCTCATGAGGACATGATAGAGGAAATCCAGAATAAAGCCTGGAGAGGAATAAAACATAGCTGGTCTAGGTGCCCTCATTAAATGAGGATTCTGGAAAGAGCCATCCAATGAGAGAAAGATGTCATAGGGACAGAGGGTATTTCCAACATGTGAACTCCAGGGCTGAAGTGAAACTTTGGAATAAAGAGATGGGAGAGAGTAGAAGAGATCCAGAGTGCAGCCTGGAGAGGAAATCTACTTCCCATTCTTTCCTCACAGGGTTGTTATGCTATTGTTCTTCTTTTTAATGAATGTACCTTCCTCCTAAGTTCTACAACTCTATTATATTTTTCCATTTTTCCTCTTCAGTCTCTGACTTTTCCTGCTGTCACCAGTTCTTCTTTTTCCTCCCATGTCTACTCTCTCTACATCCTCCCCCTCTGTGATTTTGCTACTCCTCTGATTTCAATGATTACTTCTATTCAGATAACTCCCACATCTGTCTCCAACCCTGAGCTCCAAAATGAGATTTCTAACTAACTCCTGAATATCTGTGACTGCATGTCCCATAAGCATCTCAAGTTCAACATGTATAAAAACTAAATTTATCTTTCCTCTAAAACTTACTCTTTCTTTCTGAATAGTCGTCTCCCACCCACCCACCCAAGGAGCCATTCCACGTTAAAAAAAAAAAAAAATTAAACACTTACCAGCATGTCAATTGAATTCACACTCATAGTTCCTCACCTCTCTAATGAAAGATGAAGATGTATTTTCTCATCTTTTCCAGATTTAAATTTGGTCATTATAATTACACAGCATTAAGGGCTACTGATTTTATAGGCATCATACCTCTATTAGGTCAAACGCTTACTTCTAAAGTGAAATTTATTCTGTATAAGTAAAAATTATGAAACTGAACTAAAGAAAAAAGAAATTTTATGAGACTTCTTAAAAAAATAAGCTTCTAAGGGGCAGCTAGGTGGTGCAGTGAATAGAGCTCAGGCCTTGGAGTCAGGAGGACCTGAGTTCAAATCCAGCCTCACATACTTAACACTTACTAGCTGTGTGACCCTGGACAAGTTACTTAACCCTGATCACCCCACCAAAAAGCAAAAAAAAAAAAAAAGGCATCTACAAAAGACTAACTTCAGCAAATGAGGCTTATAAGTCTATAAAAGTCTTGATTAAGCTGGCCTCTGCAAAATTCCCCACAATTTTTCTAAGTCAAAAAACAAAGAGGTTTCTGACATGGGGAAAGGTAGGTACAGTGGAGTGGAAGGGAAGAGAGGATTGAATGAAAAACCAAGAAATCTCTTCAATATACTAGCCCAGATTCTAGTATCATAAACAATGAAAAAGGCCTAACACAAGGACCTTGACAAAGCTTTCAACAGATTCATTCCAACCAACGTATAACATGCCATCTCTAAGGTATAAAAGCAACAGGACCAGTCATATGCATAAGTAGAGAGTGGGACTGCCAACATGGTATCATTTTTAGAAATGTTTATCCCCAAATATCTCACACAATGGAATTCCTAGTATATACATCTGCTTAATATTCCTGCTTGGTGTAGAATTCTCACCACTAAGACCAAACCTCTGAGTTAGACAGCAAAAGTAGAGACATTTCGTCCCAGAAGCTATAGTTAAAATGCATATTAGGCCTCTCTCCTGCTGGTAGTGTACTGGAGGAGTAGACGCCTCTTCTCGCGAGATCGTAATAAAGAGTAACTTTTTGCTTCCACCTTGAGAAGTCTCTGAATTTAAATGTGTTAGAGTCACTGTACCACACAGCTTTGGAGATTCCACCAAGATCTGCCCAACTGTGAGCGAGATCCCTAAATCTGGACCATGAGGGTCGGGGCACCACCAGAGATTTCTCCAACAGCCCTCAGGCCAGATTTAGGGTGCTTTCGCTCTGCTTGGGTGACAACTCGAAGAGAGAGCTTGGGGAAGCAAAAAGTGAAAGAAAGTTAAACTCAAGACAGCAACAGGATTTTGTGAAGTTGGCCGGCCGCAGGCAGCAATTAAGATGCATTGGATCAGTCACATAAGTTGTATGCATACAGCCCAGAGGTAAGCGGCTCTCATGTCTCCTTATTAGTAGGTCTCTGACCTGGAGGGAAGGCGACAACCCTCGACCAAATTCACCAATTGCTGAGTCTTTGACTCAGGGTTCAAGGAGACTCTACCCAATTAAATTCTGGTGGCTGTGGGGAGAGGGCAACCTCTTCTGGTGATTAATTGTAATTGTTGAGAGCAATCTCTCCCGATCAAATTCCTTTGTGTGTTGCTCATTAGTAGGAGAATCATGGGCAAGGAACAGTCTAAAATAGCAGGTTGGAAGCTGCCATTTGATATTCCAGGAGATAGCCCCTTAAGGGCTAGGTTTAGCGATTGAGATGAATTACCAAAAATATAGGGAACAAATTGAGTAATTAAGTGCACTATCAAAACAAACAAAAAAAAAAGACAAGAAAATATAAACAGGATTTGTTTCGTGACTTTGTTTTTGTTTGTCATTTGTGTGTCTGTGTAGTCTGAGACCCTGAGGGGTGTGGGAAATGCAGCCGGATTTATTACTTGGAAAAAAAATGTTTTCTTTCTTTCTCTCCCCCTCTTCCTCCCTAATTACAGCAGCCTCAGAGGAGCAGGTGGATGGGAGAGAGAAAGAAAGACAAATACTTTATCATTTAGGTTATATGATTGGTAAAAGGCGAGTCAAGAAGGATCTTTGAGGTATCAGGTCAGAATTAGAAAGAAATAAGATATGTGCAGTTTTAAAGGGACTTTAATCAAAGTCCATCAGAAGGAAAGGCAAGAAAGTTTAAGCATGTAGGAATGAAAGGAGTCTGGGTAGGAAGAAAAGTATAAGCTATTTGCATGAACAGAGGGTTTGAGAATAAAAGATTTGGAAGCTTTTGGAAATTGTTAGGAAAAAAAAAGATTTCTCTCTCTCTGTTTACATTCTAACTCTGGCCAAGTTTTTGAATGTGAAGGGAAAGACAAGAAAGAAAAGAGAGTGCTTTTCTCTGGATTTGCAATTCTTATGTCCCTTCAGAGTTCAAAGCTGCCCAGACCTTGGTGGGTGTGATTTGGGTAGAAGAATTGAAAATGAAAATTTTGCAGCTCATTGTGATTGGATATTGTTATGTAAACTGGGCTGTTCAGTCACTTATTGGAACTCTAGAGGCCTTCTGCCTAAGGGGAGAAAATTGATTACATCTAGTAAACATTGATTCAAATTGCTGAAGCCTGAGATTCTCAGGTGGGTGGCTCTATCTGATAAACTGCTAAAAAGGATTGGGGACTTTTTCTTAGTTCCCTTAAGGAAGTTGGAAAGAAAAGGAGAATTTAGAGCAGGAATTGTCACCATGTGTCTCTTTAATGGAATATATAAATTTGTGGAAAATATTTCCTTTTAAAGGGCCAAGAGTATTGGATTTAAAACAAAAATGTTTTTAAATGTTTATCATTAGTGATTATAAATTCAGATCTGATTGGATTTAAGTTTACTGTTCTATAAAAAAAAATAATAATGGCTGTTATGAGATGTGGTATTATTAGTTAATGTTAAAAGTTAAAAGTGAAATAAGAGTAATAAGAGCGATCATTTCTATATGTGATAATATGGAAATGCAATTGATGTTATCTTAAGTTTATCGTTTAAGTTATTACTGTATTTCTAAATTGTATTGTATTTCTAAAACTCTTAGATTGTAAAATCTGAGGGACCATTATGAAGTAGAAATGGTGTTAAGGTAACTCTTGACCTGGAGTGGGTCTTTTAGTGATAAAGATGAGATAATTTGAAAACTGTTAAATACCTAGTGAGGTGTATTTGGTTATAAAAATGTATGGTGGTTTAAAGTTATAGTCTCAACATATTAATGATGAGGTGAATAATTTTCTGTACAAAGTGACTTAGAAGTACATCCATCTAAGTTGATAATGGGTCATTTCAAAGTTTATTGCAATTGTGGAAATAATTTTATAATGTACGCCCTGTGGTAATGATAGGGTTGGAATCTGGGCCCCAGAAAGGAAAAACCCTGGACTTTCCCACATGGCCAAATCTCTGGCGTTCCCCTGAGGCTATAACCCCATCAACTGGTCTTTCACTGTGGCTACACCCAATGTCCCCTCCATTGCCTTGCCTCCCTATGGCCCCAGACCACTTCCCACCCTTGGTCCCACCTAGGCTCCATTTTCCACCCTTGGTAATTCTATTCCCACATGGCCAAATCTCTTGATAATCCCATCAACTCGCCTTTCATTGTGGCTACCAGTAAAAAGACAATGATGGGCTAACATAGATAACAGGAAAAAAGCCAGTCCATAGGGGTGGGAATGGTCTCTGGAGGCTGTTGGATCAGGTGAAAGGGTTCAGAAAGAAAGAAAGATTTTTATTGGGTCTGTTTCAAGTTTTAATATACAGCTTACTTGTTGCTGAATTTTCTTATATGATGTAATCTGGTAAGCAATTGTATTAGTTATGTTGCTGGAAGGGCAATATCTTTTATAATCTAGAATGTTGTTAAATTAATTGTGCCTTCAGGGAAAAGAGAAAAAGGAATGAATCAAGGCTGTTGGGGCATTCTACATGATACTGTTTTGTAACATTTCCTTTTAAATATTGTAATTTAAGAAATGAGAACTTCCAAGTTTTGTCTATGTTTAAAGGGAAGTTTCAGCTGGGATTATCTGGCTTTCACTTATAAAGTTTAAAATTGTTAACTAAGGTATTTGGAGTTATTGTTAAGTCAAGCACTGGTAAAAATATTTTGTGTGTGCGTGTGAAAAGAAACCTGGTAATTATGCAAAAAAAAAAAGAGAGAGATTTTTGTAAAATCTCATAATTCTTATAGGCATCTTTTGACTAGAGAATTTAGGTAATTAGGAAATTGTAAGCTGTTTTTGAGAAAGGGAGATACTTTCATAAAAAAATATTTTGATAAAATCTTTGATATTCTTTTAGAGGGCCTACTAAATTTCTATTTGCAAGAAAATTATGTCCAAACCTACTACGAACATAGAGTTTCATTCCTGGGTTTGTTGTGTCCTTGGACTGGACTTAACTGGGTGCTTTTGGAGAAATAGTCTCAATGGAAGCAGCATCAGAGATCCAAGGCTAGTGATTAATACTAAGGCATATAGGCTGTAAGTAGCAAAGATCTTACGGTTTTGATCGGAATTCATTCCATGGCCTAGCAATAGTTAAATTACTGTTTGAACTTATCATATGTATAGGATTCAAGTCCCAAAAATGTCTCATTCTTTCAGATTAAGAATGGTTAGAAAGGAATAAATAAGCTTGAGAAACATAAAGGCAAATTTATTTAGAATAGCAACTTACAATCTCAATGGAAACTTTGTTTTACTTAGGACATTATTAGGAATAAGAACATGTGTAAGAAGTTATGCAAACTACTTATAGTTCACTTTGCCTGAATTAAGCTATATTCCAACTTGAAAACACTGATGAGGGGAATTTGCTATCTAAGACCTTGGCAACTGTTAATGAACTATTGTTCTGAGTCTAACTCCAAGTATGGTTAACAAGGAAGTGATTGAGCTACTGACCCATGATGTCAGCAACCTGCAAAGAGGTTTGTGAGCTGCATCTATGAGCTGCAAGAGGGTGTTCTCATGGGAAGGTCGGGAGAACGACTTTTCTGCAGGGCTGAGGTAGGATTCTCCTGACTCAATTTCCCCACTATGACGCCTGGCAGACTTTAAGTCTGGCTCAATGCAACTGGTCATATATATGTAACTTCTGCCTGGAGTTGACATGACTCTAGGGAAGCATTGTTCCCTTTCTTTAGTTATGTTCTTTCATGGCAAATTCCTACAATCATAAGTTTGTAAGCATAAATATCGAATCTATTAAACAATAGATTGATGCAGGAACATCTGAGGCTATAGGAAGATGTAAGTATAAGACTGAGTTATTTGGCCTAGAATTTCAGAATTAAGTATTCAGTCTTGACATCTGTTACTAGTATATTCCTGTGTATAAGTCAGGATCCTTTACTTTCCCATAATGGTTATGATGAGGTCTGGAGGTTTGGAGGTGCTGGGACTTCAAGGTCACAAAGCGAGGGTCCTGCCTGAAGGAGTTCAGCCCAGGTCTTCTTTCGACCAAGGGGAAAGTTTGTTGGAGACAAACCATACAGGCCAGTTAAGTGAAGTATAAGGGTTTTCTGGGGCCCATAGACAAATGGGAGCCAGATTCTCTCTGGGGCCAGGGGCAGAGGTCTTGGCTTGGATCCATACCCCATCATTAGAGGATAATTAGCCAAGAGATTGTAGAAGTAGGATATTATTCTGTTACTTAGTTAATACTTAGTTAAGGTTAAAGTTGTCTCAATTTGTTACAAATTAATGTTAAAAGAGGAATAGCTTGTGACTTATCTTGTAAATGCCTTGAAAGAAGCATCCATTTTAATTACGGATTATTTATTTGAGCATGACCAGAGGTTGGGACTGTTTTAGTATTTGATATGTACTGGTTTTAAATTAACTACTATGTATTGGAGTGTGTTAGTAATTCCTTAGTAGAATCTCATCCTCCTGATGGGGAATATGAATAGGAATGAATAATGAACTAATGCAAGGTATGAAACTAGAAGTAATTCAGAGTGAAGGCTAGGTTCTAGTTTTTCTAATTTGAGTTTCTTAAAATATGACAATTGGCCAAGGTTCCAATTTTGACCTTGTAATAGTGGAGACATGGGGGTTGAGTTAACTTTCATTATTTGCCCTGGTTATTGGCAAGATAATTTAAAATTGTGTTAAGATCAATCTTGTAGGAGAGAGAGGACATAAGAAGGAGGATCTCTGCAGGACGGGAGTCTGCTGGACACTGTTTGAATGGCACTTGGACCAGAGGACTTCACCAGATGATGTCCAGCATGTCAGACAGCTGTATGAGAAGAGACTTCTGAAGCTTCAACCGGACAATTTATTGTTACCTTTAGGTCTCTGTATCTGTACTTAATAAGAGGACTGCCCCCCCCTTTTTTAAATTTGTCAATGCGTCGTTCACTTTCTCCCATATTAAGTCCCCCAAATCCCCGATGAAATGTTGCCCAGTAGCACAGCCCCAGATAGAACCATCACTAAGGCATTGCAAGGTTTAACCACTTTTAGCTGAGGAATTGACAGAGCACTCTGACATAGATGATTAATTAAAGGGATGGTCAGAATATTAACTGTTGTAGGATACTGTATAGTTCCATGCAAAAAGGGACTAGTACAATGATTGATAATCTCACTAAAGATTATCCCAGTAGGACCCGCAGTGGGAGTTCAGAGGGCAGGCTCTGGCAATGTAAAGATGATGATTGAAAGTACCAATAAGACTTTCCACAGTGATGTGGCTTATTCTGAATCTGTTAAATTAAGGGTTTTAAGGGAGCAGGTTTCAGCAAATCTGGGGAATAATGATAGGGAAACAAGGACTATGAAAATAGGGGTGTGGTATGATAGTATAAAACAAGGTGGCAAGCTGGTTGATGAACTATATTGACAATGTTGTGAGAAGTCTTCAGACAGTATGAAATAAGAAGGGGGACTGAATGAGATATAACCTCTGTGAAGACTTCTCAGGGTGATGATGAAAAGACTGTCTCGAAACTAGAGATAGGCTCTGAAAGAATGAACAGGCCATAAGTTTAAATTACCTAAACCTATAGGAATTCGGTCCTAAAAACTCCCTTCTGATTGCCACTGCCACGTCAGCAGTAGGTATACTAAATAAAGACACGTATGTTTGGATTGGCTATACCCTGTTTCCTTGTTCTTTGGGAACGGGAAAGATTTTCGTGCCTAGAATGTAAGCCCGCCTCCCAGCCAATGGGAATAAGGGATAGTGGCGGGGTGGGAATTTCTTGTTTGCATTAAGATAAATAACCTTGCTTTGTCCTTTGTGCCTCACCTCTCTCCTGCTGATAGTGTACTGGAGGAGTAGATGCTCCTCCTCATGAGATTGTAATAAAGAGTAACTTTTTGCTTGCAAAAAAAAATGCATATTACTTGATTGGAGGATAAAAAGTTACTAGTAAAGAGAGATGTGGAGGGAGCCCTGATAAAACCACCTTTCCTAGTCCTGTTCTATTAGCAAATATTATTTTATTACTTTAATTTTTACCTTTAACATTTTGGAAAGACCTAGGAGTTAAAGAGATGAGCTACAGGCAAGTCATTTGAGGTGGAGTGGGAAGAGGAAAAAGGTGCTGAGAAACATCTTTTTGATATATACTTAAACCTGGGCACAGCACCTCCCAAAGCTTTCCCTTAGAGAGGGCTGGGACCTGGACTTTCCAGCTTACCCTCCCACTTTCCATCTGCAATTCTATTGGTTTCAACTCCACAGAACATAAGACACACCCCCCATCCCACCTCCCACTTTCCAGCTTCATTTTGTGTGTTATGTTCTCCCACGAGACTGTAAGTTCCTAGACAATAGGATTTCTTTCTTTTTCTTACTTGTATCCTCAGTGCTGAGCGTGGTACCTGATACATAATAGGCACTTTTTAATAAATGTTAATTGTTTTGTATCTTCATTTCCCATCAGTTGCTTTCATTTCATTTTCCATAAGCTGGTTTCAACCCCAGGAATATCATGCCTTCATCACCTGAAATCTCATCAGCATGGAGACTGATCCAGCTTTGATACTCAACACCTTCTGAGCACCCTCAGTTGCCTCACCCCTCTAAGTGGAAGGCGAAAGGCAGAGTAATAAACTCTTCCCAAAGCCTTCCCCTAATAAAGTGTTCAGAAGTTTCCATTTTTCTTTATTTTCCATTAGCTGCTCTGGTCGCATGCCCCCTCTCCAGACAACCTCTGGCACACCCCCCTCACCCCTAGATTTTCAGCTTCCTTTTGTGTACTGTCACTCCCCAACTAGAAGGTAAGCTCCTTGAGGGCTGGGACTATCTTTTTCTTATCTGTATTTCTAGCACTTAGCACACAGTGCCTGGCATATAATAAATTTGAAATTATTGACATCACCATAGCAAATGAAAAAGCAAGCAATCTATGTCCAATTGAATCAATGTTGTTTGGCTGCCAAACATCCTTCCCATGTTTCTGTTAACAATTAACTGGTCTACCAGCATCTTATTTCGTTTCAGTCCCAAAACTGAACCAGGCCTGGTCTACAACATTTAGTGTTAGTTGGCAGAATTGGATCCAAATGACTTTGTGACTGAAGAAGGGAAAGGGCTTTGCAGAGAAAGGCGACTAGAGGCCCCAACAAGGAAGCTCCATATCTTATGGTCACTCTACTACTAGTTCTGTATCCCACATAACCCAGGAGTGGGGTCTCACTGAACTGGTCTGAGCCTATTTGACAACTAGAGATATGCGCTCAGGATATTTAAGAACATGTGCCCAAAATGATAAGCATTATAAAATGTCATCTGCTGAACTGGTCTAACTCTGTATTTGGGGATAATCTTAATTCCACCATCTATGGCAAGCCTGGGCCCTCCACAAAGATTGTTAATGTAGGAACTGTGAAAGAACTACTCTGAATTGACTACGTGGGACACTTAATATGGCATTTAGGAAGCCATTAAGATACCTTATTGCAATACACTGAGGAAAGTATTTGAAAGGAGAGACAAGGGAAAAAGAAGCAGGGAGAAAGAGGAAGAAGGAAGAAGAAAGAGACAAATGTGAATCATTTGACCAACTTAAGTTAGGCCTGGCCCACGCTTTACTATCTAAGACAAATATACTGAACTCTACCCTTGATTTCTGACAGGTAAACTTTTGCCTTAGCTTAACCAGAACCAGGCCTCCAAATTTCACTTTCCAGCCATTTCCAAACCACACCTCCATATGCATCCTTTTCCCTTTCCCCAGCTTCCCAGTTCCCTCTTTTGTTCTGTCTCTCTCCCCACGCCCATCAGAATTTAAGCTCCTTGAGGACAAGGCCTAACTTGCTTACTTGTATTCAGACCCCCAGTGCTCAGTACAGTCCTGGACACATAGTAAGCACTTAAAAAATGCTCATTCATTCATTCAAGAACTAAACTCAGACTACCTATCTAATAGCATCTTATCATCTAAATAACAGGCATCCTTGACCCATTTACTTTTTTTGTCTGATTATTTTCTCTTTGATTCCCTCCTGCATTTGGACTCTTCCTAGAACATCCTCTATGGCAGGCATGAACACCTTTGACAAGTATACATCTCTATGTTTAATGCCTTCATTGAGAGCAATCAGAGGATTATTTGGCAAAGTTGTCTCTGAGGTTATACCTATATCAAGGAATCATGTATGAAATTAACATATGCATGGATCACAGGATCACATACTTAGAGCTGAAAAGAACCTTAAAGTTCATTTAATCCAAACCCCTTATGTTACAGCTGAGGAAGCAGTGCTGGAAAGGAGAAGTGACTTGCCCATGCTCACATAGGGAATAAGTACAGAACCAGAATCTGGACTCAGATTATTTGCCTCCAAATTCAGTGATGAATTTGCATGTGCAAATGCAGCAGCTCCTTTGGAGGAAAGTTTTTAAAGTTCCTAATAATCATCATCCTAATAATACTTATATAGTGTTTGAAGGTTTACAAAGCACTTTACATAGGTCATTTCATTTGATCTTCATAACAACGCTGTTAAGGAGGGACTATTATTATCCCCAATTTACAGATGAGGAACCTGAGGCTAAGAGAGGTTAAGTGACTTGCTCAGAGTCATACTACTAATAAATGTGTGAGGCAGAATTCAAACTCAGGTCTTCTGTGGTAGGCAAAAGATTAAATGGCTGACGAAACAAAGGTCTGAACTTCTGAGCATATCAATTTATTTAGCCATACATGCTAACTGCATAACAAACTGGGAGCAATGGTCTTCCTCAGCTTTGGCATTGGACCCTAAATACAGAGGGAAACAGATTTTTATGCATTAAAAACAATCAAATACGACCAATTAGTTAAAAGAAAACAATCAGGAATCAAAATTAGGTGATCTGATTTCTAATCAGAGGAAAGAGTAGAGACTTTCCAAGTTGAGAAGGGCAGAGAACAAGTACAATTCCCTGAAACCTGAAAATGAGGTGTCCCACTCCCCCCCAACCCCCGCAAGTGTCTGTATTCAACCAAAGGAACGTGGAAACAATAACTGACCAGATTGACCGGTACGGGGCCAGTTTTTAGATAAAATATATGCGTTACTTGAGATGTACAATTGTTAGGAAACTCCTTGCACAAATCTTCAGGTCTAACTGGGTTTCTGATCTGCACAATGTAGGTCCTTAGTTAGGGGTCTGTAAGCAGTAGGTGGAAATGGTCCAGCTTCCCAGACACTCAGGGTTCAAACAATGCAAGAAGGTTTTCTCACGGTTCCCACAAGTGAATAAAGTTTTTGCACAAGACAAAAAATGTACTCGATCCATAATTGAGTAGAAAGGGAACCAAGCTAACTCCAGAATTGAGTCACAAGATGGAGTCAGTATGGTTCCCTCAATTCCTACTACCACTTACCATTCTAATTCCCTTACTTCCTGACCTCATGTACAACATTCTATCTACTATGCTATTACCTGCCCCTACTGAGTCAAATTCTTTTTAATAACCAAAAAATAATAAACATGACATGATTTTGCAGTGTTTACATTCAAAAACATGTATATTAGAAATATTCTCCTAAATTGATAAAGAAACCAGTACCCAACTTTCTCATAAAAATTTCTTATATTGTTATTACTATTATATATATACACACACACACACATATATACATATATATATAATATTTCTTAAATTGCTACCTTTACTTAAACATAGAACACCAAAAGGTTGAACAGACTGAATGTAAACTTCTCTACACAGATTAATAAAAAGCAAGTTATACAGGCAGCCACATCACCTTGAAGTTAAAGCCTGCTTCCTAGCAACCTCTAGTGGTTCACATAAATATAGCATGGTACAGGAGAGAAGGAACAAAGTTTTGCAATGACTATGTTAGCATTAGTGAAGAAGTCAAAATAATTAATGATCTCTAACTATACAGGCTGTCAGAGTGGCTGGTTACATCTAGCTAAGTGTTATATTAACTAATACTTTTAAAATACATTTCTATCTACATAACTTCGCATTAAAATTCCACAGATCAAGGCTAGGAGGGATATTCAATTTACAGAGTGGATCTGAAAGAACCACAATAGCTAACCAGGAAGATAAACACTTGGTAGAATTAGCTAATAGTCTTGTTATTTTGATGGGATTGGAAACAGGAGGTTTTTTTTTTTGGGTTTTTTTTTTTTTTGGCTAGGCAATGGGGTTAAGTGACTTGCCCAGGATCACACAGCTAGTAAGTGTTATGTGTCTGAAACCACATTTGAACTCAGATCCTCCTGACTTCAGGGCCAGTGCTCTATCCATTGCGCCACCTCGCTGCCCCGGAAACAGGAGTTCTTAAGTTTTAGGGTTCAGTTATCTGCATTGTATCTTTCAATTATAGATCCCAGTGAAGAGAAAACTCTACAAACACAGTATTCAGAACCTGACTCATCTAAAGACAAGGAAGTGCCAATCCCCAAATGGAGTTACAGATCCTGTCTGGAGAAACATTTAGAACTATTTAAAACCATAGAGACTTTTGACCACAGTGTTAAGTAAAGCAGATTTTTAAAAAATCTTTGCTCAAGTAGAAAATAGTTCTGCTTACCTGTTTCCTGTGTAACTCCTCAAAACCGTATCATCAAAATCCAGTCTCATAAAAACTAATGTTTATTCCTTTTTGTGCTTCTGTAATTTTCTTCAGTGATTTTCTAAGAGCAAGAAGCACTCTTGCCAGGTTACACAAAACTAATTAAAATGTTTGGCAGTGTTTTAAAATAGAGACACTTTCTCAGAATGGAGAAGTTACCTAGGTCAGGATGCTTAACACACCAATTTCTCTGTAGCCATTACTAATAATTTGTTAGGTTGCCAAAGAAAGATTTGCTCACATCCTCTATGCAATTTCTTTTTTTTTTACATTTTCTTTTTTTTATTTATTTATTTTTAATTTTCAACATTCACTTTCATAAGATTTTGAATTCCAAATTTTCTCCCCATCTCTCCCCTTCCCCCATCCCAAGACAGCATGCAATTTGATATAGCCTCTATGTATACATTCATATTGGACCTATTTTCACATTAGTCATGTTGTAAAGAAAAATTAGAACCAATGGGAGAAACCACGAGAAAGAAAAAACAAACAAGGGGCAGCGAAGTGGCGCAGTGGATAGAACACTGGCCCTGAAGTCAGGAGGACCTGAGTTCAAATCCGGCCTCAGACCAAACACTTGACATTTACTAGCTGTGTGACCCTGGGTAAGTCACTTAACCCCAATTGCCTTAAAAAAAAGAGAGAGAGAGAGACAGCAAATAATATGCTTCAATCTGCATTCATACTCTATGGTTCTTTTTCTGGATGTGAACAGCATTTTCCATTATGAATCCTTCGGAGTTGTGGATTCTTGCATTGCTAAGAAGAGAAAATCTATCAAAGTTAGCGATCGCACAATGTGGCTGTTACTGTGTACAATGTTCTCCTGGTTCCATTTCACTCAGCATCAGTTCATTCAAGTC
Organism: Vombatus ursinus; assembly: GCF_900497805.2. Taxonomy (NCBI): domain Eukaryota; kingdom Metazoa; phylum Chordata; class Mammalia; order Diprotodontia; family Vombatidae; genus Vombatus; species Vombatus ursinus. Next base: position 22,007,547 of record NW_020954587.1, read on the forward strand.
TTTCCAGGTTTTTCTGAAATCTGCCTGGTCATCATTTCTTATAGCACAATAAGATTCCATTATATTCATATACCACAGCTTGTTCAGCCATTCCCCAACTGATGGGCATCCCCTCAATTTTCAATTCTTGGCCACCACAAAAAGAGCTACTATAAATATTTTTGTACATGTGGGTCAATTCCCCATTTATATGATCTCTTTGGGATACAGCCCTAGAAGTGCTATTGCTGGGTCAAAGGGTATGCACATTTTTATATCCCTTTGGGCATAGTTCCAAATTGCTCTCCAAAATGGTTGGATCAGTTCACAACTCCACCAACAATGCATGAGTGTTCCAATTTTCCCACATCTTCTCCAACATTTATCATTTTCCTGTTTTGTCATGTTAGCCAACCTGATAGGTGTGATGTGGTACCTCAGAATTGTTTTGATTTGCTTTTTTTCCAATCAATCGTGATTTAGAGCACTTTTTCATATGACTATAGATAGCTTTCATTTCTTCATCTGAAAACTACTGTTCATATATTTTGACGATTTATCAATTGGGGAATGACTTGTATTCTTATAAATTGGCCTCAGTTCTCTATATATTTTAGAAATGAGGTCTTTATCAGAGACACTGGTTATAAAAATTCTTTCCCAGTTTTCTGCTTCCCTCCTAATCTTGGTTGCATTGGCTTTGTTTGTGCAAAACTTTTCAACTTAATGTAATCAAAATTATCCATTTTGCATTTCATAATGTTCTCTACCTCTTGTTTGGTCATAAATTCTTCCATTCTCCATAAATCTGACAGGTAAACTATTCCTTGCTCTCCCAGTTTGCTTATAGTATCTCCCTTTATATCTAAATCGTGTACCCATTTTGACTTTATTTTGGTATATGGTCTAAGAAGTTGGTCCATGCCTAGTTTCTGCCATACTATTTTCCAATTTTCCCAGCAGTTTTTGTCAAATAGTGAGTTCTTATCCCAGAAGCTAGTTTATCAAACAGTGGATCACTACAGTCATTGACTACTATGTCTTGTGTACCTAACCTATTCCACTGATATACTACTCTATTTCTTAGCCAGTATCAAGTAGTTTTGATTCCCCTATATAATTTCACTAGGGTTTTCAGTATGTAAGAAATCAGTAATTTACTGAAAGCTTAGTTGCACAGATTTAAACACACAAAGACACATTTTAGTCTTAGGTCTTTAATTTTTTCCAAGTACTACAGAATATCTGTTTGGAAATGATGAATCCTTGAGCACGCAGAACGAATGAATGCTATTCATTGAGGTCTAAGATTCCAATTTTTGAAACTAGAATTTAAGCTTACCAAAATTTACTGATTTTGGGCAAAAAAAAACTTGCATCATGGAAGGTAAGTTCAATTACAACATTTTGACAGCAGGGCCTGGTGGTCAGTTTAGCAAAAAATATTGGTTTTAATTAATCAGTCAATCAGAGAACATTTATTATTAAGACCTTACTATATACATATCAGGCTGGGAAAACAAGGTAAAATGAAAGAGTCCATGACCCCTGGTAGCTTACATTCTAAATTGAAGAAACAACATGTATAGATAAAAGTATATAAAAAATACATTCAAAATTAATATCAAGGTAGTTTTGGGACGGAGTACTCTAGCAGAGAGGGGAGGGGGAAAAGAACAGCAAATATTCATGAAGAAGGTAGAATTTGGGCTGAGTGAATAAATTTGGGAAAGACTTGAAAAAGTGACAGATGATGAGTGTCCACAGTAGGATGCTGTATGTGTGAGTGGAGAGGAGGGGATAGATGTGAAAGATATTGGGAAGATAAAAATAATAAGTTTTAGCAACTGATTGAATAGGGTGAGTGTGAATGAAGGCATAGCATTCTATCCACTGCACCACCTAGCTGTAGGTATGCTTATAAATAATAAACCAAAATGTACAGAATAACACAGTATCTAGGTAAGTGAAGGAAAAACTAATTAGATTACAGGGGAAAGTGGACAATAAAACAATAATTATTAGGGACTTTCAGACTCTTTCAGATCTAGACGTATGTAACAAAAGGATAATTAAGAAAGATGCCAATGACCTCAACAGAATTTTACAAAAGATAGACATGACAGACCCATGGTGATTACTGAACGAGAATAAAAATTTCTCAGCTTTTCCTGGCACCTTTATAAAAACTAAGGTGCCCTTCCCTCTTTGCCTCCTCACCTCCACTCTCCCCTCATCCCTCTCTACCCTGGACCCCGGCTTTCTCAGAAACTATTCATTCCCAGAAACTATGGTCAGGCAATGGGAAGATCCACAATCATCAGAGCCCTACTTTCCCCCTTATCTCCCCACTTTGACCTGGCTGCTTGACTGCTCACAGTGCTTGGATAAATTGGTAGTCACCAACTCCATTCCTTCCAATGAGATGGAAGACCATCAGATCTTACCACCTGCCCTGATTCTGTGTGTTTCACTGTCATCTAACCTACATATAACCTCTGGGCCTTGCCATCTACCCCACTACTGAACATTTAGGAATTCTGAGGCTTTCCATCTGCCTTGCAGATGAATATTACTGTATGTGTTGTTTTGCCTAATTAAAATGTCAGCTCCCAGAGAGCAGTGGCTATCGTGCTTTCTCTATTTGTATCCTAAGCACATTGTAAGCACCAATCAATACTTTTTGACTCACTCATGTGCTAAGGTACAAAGAATGAATAAACAAGTGTATAAAATATAGGGCATTGATTATAGTTTCTCAATTAAGAAAACAGAAGTCATCTGTGTGTTCCAAAAAAAAAGAAATCTTGATGACTCATGTTCAATACACGAGCTCACTTTCACGGGAAATCCAATTTAGAATGTGAACTTAGATCTAAAAGAGGTACAAGGCCATAAAATTAAAAATCATCTTCTCCCAAAGAGGAATAAAAGACATATTAAGCCATTATACTAAAGGAGTGATGTATTACAGTACATTTGTTCCCTGTTACTTTTTCATTTGCATTTGTTTTTATAGTTCTCTTAGTATATCCGTCTGGGGGAAATGAGAAAATGTAACACTCAAAAAAGAAGAATTACAGGATGTGAAAAAAAATTGAATGTATTTCCTTTTAAGATCTGAGATCTCCAGATACAACAGATATTTTATTATATTCATGGATGGGGAAAGGCCTCCAATTACAGCAAGTTGCATTTCTTTAAGTTAATGCCACAAATTATTCCAGTTACAAAAAAAACATTGAATTTGAAGGAAAAACAATGATATATTTTGTGATAAATAGGTCTGTATTTAAAAAACAAAAACAAAAAAAACCCTCAAAATACAAGGGCCACATAAAACCATTTTAAGTCTAGGAAGATAGTAAAAACAACTAGGTTCCCACACATACAGTGGAAGTAAATATAATTCTTTCTTTAAAGGCTGGTTCTCTGGAAGGGAACACAGGAAAAGATAAAGGTTAAATCTCAGAAGCAAAAGATATCACTAAAAATCCATTTATAAAAAGGAAATTAAATCTCCTTAATTCTCTGAGTAGATTAAGTGAAATCTACATAGATATAATTTCTTAAGATGCTTCTTTAAGCAATAATTTTGACAAATAAATCTTAAGTTTCCAAACTATTGTCTTCACTAATAATTCTATTACTAAATAAACCAGAAGTTCCGAAAAAGTTTAAAGAGGAGAAAGGTCCAAAGAACAAGAAATCTACATTACTATACAATTAGAAACACAAAGAAAACACCACAAACATCACTCAGTATATCACACAAATACCCTTCATTATTTAACTCAGTAGATCTAAAGGTAAAAATATGCAGCCACCAATGAGGAAATTGAGATGTTTTAAATAAATCTAAATCTAGAAATACTGTAAATATTATTGTCTCATCTTTTCCAAAAACAGTGTCTCTTTTCCTAAATGTTTTCTATCAATAAAGTTGTCCCACTTTCCTGTGGAAAATAAATTTATCCAGGCTGCCAGGTCTCTCGACCACAAGTAGGACTAAATATTTTCTCTGATATTCATGATTTCTCAATCTAATGAAGAACGATGCACAAGAGATAAAGCAATTTCAGCTGTATTGACTGGACACCAAGAATACAAACAATGTAAAAAACCAATGAACGACCAGCAAAGAAGACTAATTCTTTCTTTCTAACATGATCACTAGAAACCCACTCCCCCAGGGCCCACTATAAAAGTAGTGCTGTCCAAACAGACAACAGATTGGCAACACATCTCAACTATTGCAAGTTGAGTATCTGGGAAAACTAAACTGGCTTGGCTGGGACTGTGAGTGGCAGCACTCCATACCTCATTAGAACTCAGCTAGAAACCTGAGAAACAAGAGAATTGGGACAGGATGCTTGTGTGTCACTGTGAGGCACTCCACTAAGCCCAAAGGAAAAAGCAAATTCTGTCTCAGCAGAAGTAACTTGGAGCACAGAATGAGGTGGCGAGGAACACAAAGTGCCAAACTTGGGAGGAGGACAAGAAGGCTTTGAATTCCAGCCCCCAAGAAAACTGCCATCAAGGTAGGAATCAAAACAGGAGCAACAGGAGAAAATGAGAATGAAAGACTGGAATTGCCAAAGACCTCGGAAGAAAGAATCTCCATCGATCTTTGAGCATGTACATAAACCAACAAAAAACATACTAATAAGAGAAAAGAATATAGCCTCCAGATCAACTAAAAGAGCCCAGGCATCTATGAATAAATATTGGAGGACAAAGCAAAATTAATCAAAACCTGATGAGGCAGAGAAAATTATGGTTCTCAAAAGACCACAAAACCACACAGCAGAATGTTTCTGAATACTTAAAAAGAGAAATAAAAATTAAGGAAGCAAATTTATTTTATGAAATAAATGGTAGAACAGAAAAACTTGTATTTGTGGTGGCAAGTCTCGGCAAAGAAGTGAAACAGAGAATAAGTAACTGGGAATGCAAATACACAAAAGTAAAAGGTATCTGGAAAAAGAGAAACAAAAAAAGATAACATTTTTTTAAAAACCTGATTTTCATACAAGCAGAACATATTTAAATGCAGGATGCAGATAGACAAATGAAGGATTATAGGACTCTGAGAAAAGCCCTTCAAGTCAAAAAACCTAAGGGTCATAACACAAGAAATAAAACAAGAAGAAAGCTGCCCATAACTTCTCAGAAGAAAGTAAAATGTCAATCAAAAAAAAGGACAAATTGCCTCCGAGGGAAAAAAAAAAAACCTATTCTGCAAACTCCCAGATCCATACTAATTAAATTTCAAAATTCCAATGAAAAACAAATTCCACAAACAACCATGAAACTTTCAAATGTAAAGGAAAGAAAATCTGAGTAACACAAGATTATTCAGTAACCAACAGAAACTGCAGGTGGAAATTAAATATTATGTTCCAAAGGGCAAAGGCACTAAAGATGCATCCCAAGATGATGTAACCTGCAAACCTAAGTTATTAATAAAAAGGGATGAATGTTTTGGTAAAAAGGGACATTCAAAGCCTTTCTGGAAGGAAAACCAGACTTGAACAAACAGAAATACAAGAAAGGTAAATAAATTCAGCAATTAAGGACAACAATAACAAAATAACAACTGAGAAGCCATTATGAAATTTCTTTCTAAAAGTACACAAGGAGACAAAAGTAAAAGCAGAAGGCAAATAGAAGTGATAGTGAATAAATAGGCATGGACTAAACTTCACAACACTCCACCTATAGGTGAAGCATTGTTTGTTTTGGGTTTTTTGGTTTTTGGTTTTTTTGGGAGGGGCATGCAGGGCTAAACTACAGAAAGGGAGAGCATGTAAAAGGGGAGAAAGGAAGAAGGTAGAAGGGAATATGTGATATAGACTAATCAAGTGAAAAGTTAACATGAAAAGAAAATAACTCCACTAGGCTCTTAGGAAGAAGAGAGTCTATAAGAGAATGGGTGATGAGACAAAAGAGGGATCGAAACAAGTTGGGGGAAGGTGGGGATGGACTCTTGTTTCAGCAGCGATGAATGCTCCCATGGGAGAAGAATGATAAAGGGAGATGGAGACCTGACAGTGGGTATAATCTGCAGGGATTTGCTGCTTAGAGAAACCACTCATCCAGCCTAAGAAGAAAGGAAATCAGAGCTTCTGACACCCAGAAGAGTGAGACAGCATGGACTGAGGGTCAAGACTGAATGGCAAACAATGGGGAAAATAATCGTGGGAAAGGCAAAGGTTAATTATGAAATCAGAGACAAGGAAAAACTTCCATCATGTAGTAACATGCACTTTATGATGGCAGGAACTAATATTCCTAACAGAGAGATACAAAAGAAAAAGAAGGTCATGGGGCAAGACAGACAAGGCAATAACACAGGAACTAAATAGAAGAGGGAACCCAATATAAATACCTTAGAAACTTTCAGTTCATGAGGAATACAAAGACTAAATAAGTACAAGGGCCATGAATCAAAGTCAGGAATACATAGTAAAGCAAGATTAATAATGAATAGAATAAGGGAAAGATATTTTTAGAAAAAGGTACTGAAAATTAAATTCTTTTCAAAAAATTAACGACAAAAGTTGAAGGGGAGTAGAAGAAGGAAGATTTTACTTGACTGAGAGGGGTAAAAAAGGGGAAGGGGGAGAATTAAATTACCAGATAAAAGGAAGAAGAAAAATAAAATAACAGGCAAAACTCCAAAACTAGGGAAAGGGCTTACAAACAAGAGAGTCAGTAAAATTATGGTTGCCAACAAAGTGCTAACAAGGAAACTAAATTATGCTGAATGGAACCATAGACAATAAACTAAAATCAATAAGAAACTTATATGCTCCAAATGCCTTTGCATCTAAATTAATAAAGGAAAAATTAAATGAACTATAATAATATATAGACAATAATGTAATAGTTGCAGGAGATTTCAATTTTCCTTTCTCTGTTTTAAATAAGTCTAAGAGAAAAACAAAGAAATAGGAAAATATAGAATTAAACAAATTGTTAGTTAAGCCAGAACTAAAAGACTTATGGCATCTCCTAAATGGGACTGCTAAAGAGTACACATATTTCTCAGTACCACATGGTATTTTTAAAAAATGATCATGTATTAAGGCACAGAGATATTGCAAATAAATGTAAATAAGCAGAAATAACAAACAACATCCTTTACAGGTAATAATGTAATAAAAATAGTAATAAGTTCAGGAAACACACACACACAGACCCAAATAGAGACTTAATAATGAAATTCTAAATAATGAATAAGGGGAAAATCATAGAAATAAACAATTAATAACAATGTGAAAGAAAATGATAATGATGAAACAACACATTAAAATTTTTGAGAATGCAGCTAAAGCACTCCTCATGGGAAAAATCATATCCCTACAAACCTAAACTAACATGATATAAATTTAGTTTTAATGCTATAGCAACAGAAATATCAAAGGGATACTTTCTATACTTCAACAAAATAATAACAAAATCTATATGGAAACATCCCTACTTACTGATAACAGGAAAGCTTATTCAGAAAAAACAAGGGAATCAGCAAGGAAACTAACTGAAGCAATTAATAGTGTCACTCAAGTTGCAGCTACAAAATAATCCCTCAAAAATCAGCAATATTTCTATATAATAACAAAATCCAGGAGGTAATTAAAAAAAGGGAAATCCCATTCCAAACAACTACAAAACATATAAAGTATCTGGGGATGATCCACCAAAGCACATAAAAGACTTGTACAGATTCAATTACAAAGTGTTCCATAAAGAACCTAAATAATCAGAAGAATATTCAGTCATCATGGCCAGGCAAAACGAATAATAAGAAGAATAAAATAAGAAGAATAATATAATAAGAATAATGATGACAATACTACCAAAATTAATTTATACTTTTAGAACTTGATAAAAAAATAAAATTCATTTGGAAAAATAAAAGACCTAGACTATCACAAGTATTATATGTTGTGCATATTTTCAAGCTTTTTTGATATATATTAATCAGCAATGTTGTTTTTTTTCTCCTTTCTCTTTTTTATGTCTTTAAAAAAATACTATTTTTTTATTTGGCATTACTATCTAGGTGTGGGAATATAGATACCACAGAAAACTATGGGGATTTTAAAAAACAAAAGACATCAATAAAAGCTTTTAAAAAATACATAAATCTTTCCATCTTATCATCTAAATCTAGTCTGATTCTGGGATCCAAAATATGACAAGAAAAATTAAAGCACTCAACTTCTATTTGTCCTTTCTTTAAACAGGAAAACAGAATAATCAGGAAAGACTAAAATCCATTAGAAGTTACCTGCTACCTGGTTTCCAACTCCAAGATTTCTGAGAACATATTTTTGTAAAAGCAAGTAGAACTTTGGAGGCAATGTTCTCCAATCATTGGCATGAAGGAGAGAAAAGACAGAACATGCTCTCAAGCTACATTCATCATACATAACAGTAGCTATTACAGAGTTGGTACAAAAGTGCAGAAAAAGAGGGAGAGAAAAAGACAGAAAGAGAGATAGATAGAGAAACAGAGACAGAAGAGAGATAAGGTCTCCATATGTGTTTGTTCCAAAATGACCTATTTTACCATTCACAAACACATGACTGTAAATGATAGGCAAAAATAAATAATATGAGTAGAATCACCATTTCTGAACCATCATCTCCAAGAAGGTAGAGAGGCAAAAAGGCACAATGAAAAGATTGAAATCCAAACTGTGACACTTACAAGCTAAGAAACGCTGAGCAAGTAACTTAATCTATTTGAGCCTCTTTTTCCTCTTCTGCAAAAGTGATAATATCATTTTCACTACTAATCTCACAGGGTCTTTGTCAGGAAAGTAATTTGGAAACTTTAAAGTGCTATAGGAATATGGGCTATTTTTAAGCTTTTTGAGGAAAAAAACTCTTTAGGATAAACATGAGTTGCCAGTTTTTCAAGATCAAGAAGATAAAGAAGAGGAATACACATCTATATCTGATGCAATATAACACTTAAAAAGAAATGAAAATAAAATGGGAAAACATATTTCCTTTAAGATACAAGTCAAAAATAATTTATGAAGTGCTTACTGTATTCAAGACACTGCTAAGCTTTGGGAAGAGTCAGTTCAGGCAATTAATATTTATTAAGCACCTACTATGTTCTAGGTACTGTGCTGAGTGCTAGAGATAAAAAAGGAGGGAAAAGATAGTGCCTGCCCTCAAAGAGCTCAAAATCCAATGGGGAAGATACTACTCAAATAAATATGAAGAAATAAGTTAAATACAGGATAAACAGGAAGTGAATAAGACAGGAAAAACACTAAAATTAAGAGAGGCTCAGAAAGGCTTCCTCTAGAAGATGAGATTTTAGTTGAGACTTGAAAAAAGCCACAGAAGTCAGTATGTGGAGCAGAAGAAGGAGTGCGTTACAGACATGGGGAACAGCCAGAGAAAATGCCCAGGCTCAAGAGATGTAGTATCTTGTTCAAGGAATAGCAAAGAGGCCAGTGTCACTGGATCTAAGGGTTCAGGGCAGGGATTAAGATGTAAGAAGACTAGAGAAGCAGAAGGGAGCTAGTTCATGAAAGGTTTTGGAACAGAGGGCATTTTATTTGGTCCCAGAGGGAATAGGGAATCACTAGAGTTTATTGAATAGGGGAGTGACAGGGTCAGACCTGCGCTTTAAGAAAATCACTTTCCTGAATGGAGGATGAATAAAGGATGGTTTGTAGTGGGCAGAGACTTGAGAAAGGCAAACTTCTAGGTATGAAGTGACTGCACCAGGACAGTGGCAACATTAGAGGAGAGAAGGGAGTGTATTCGAAATATGCTACAAAGGTAAAATTGCCAAGGCCCAGACAACAGATTGGATATGGGGGTGTGTGAAAGTGGAGAATCAAGGATGACACCTAGCTTGTGAGCCAGAGCGATTAGGATGATGGTGTCGCCCTCTACAATAACAGGGAAGGTAGGAATGAGAAGGGTTTAGGGGGAAAGATAAAGAGTGTGGTTTCAGAAGTTTTGACTCTTGGGAATACAAATCCCTGCCCTCAAGGAGTTTACATTCTAATGGAGGGAGATAATACTTAAGAGGAAGGTGAAAAGGGGAGTAAAAGAGAGAAAGAAGGCACCCAAAGTGGAAAATGGTGGAAAAGAAGTCTAAAGAGTTCTGCATAGAGTCTAGATGGGAATAAAAGAAAGAACACTTCTGACCTAGGGACTTTTCTTAAAATGAAGGTTCCAAGGAAAGAGCTGCAAGGGCAGAATGGTCTCTCTCATTCTTTCAGGGTGAGAAGGTTACTGGGTCATAGTGTGGAAAGATAGTCAGGAGTAGAACCCAAAGAGGAATGAAGAAAGATCTTTTATATTTGAGGATCAGGGGAAGGAAGCCTCCAAAAAAAGATTAGGATATAGATATACAAACACACATACACATACATACTTATACATATATACACATTGTGTGTGTGTGAGTGGGTGGGTGTATGTGTGTATTTTTTAAGATCTCCCTTATAACATTGTACTAAAGGTGCCAGCTAAAACAATGTTTGGGAAAATCTGTGGATTTTACTACTCTATTTGGAATTTCACCTATATATACATACATACATACATACAAGTATATATATATATGTATACACACACACACATATGTATATGATCAACAATACCTGCCTAAGTCTTCCTGTAGGAAAGAAATGTACAGAAAGAGTACGGTAGCTTGAATGAACAAAAAAATAATGGGCAAAGGAAAATATATAAGTATGATTTCTTTGACATTTCTATAACAGAATTCATCAAGTCATCTTCACCAAGGGCATTATAAATTTAATAACAAGAGGTCAGTTAAAATTAATACAACTTTAATCTATTTTAAACTAAAGAGAAGATGGAAAAGGAAGCAGAGAAAGTAATATATTAAGCTCTTTAAGAATTCATTGCTTTCGGGGGCTGCTAGGTGGCGCAGTGGACAGGGCACCGGCCCTGGATTCAGGAGGATCTGAGTTCAAATCCGACCTCAGTCACATAACACTAGCTGTGTGACCCTGGGCAAGTCACTTAACCCCATTGCCTAACCAAAAAAAAAAAAAAAAAAAAAGAATTCATTGCTTTCAAATGTTTACTTCAATCTACCAGCTGGCTGAATTTGTGTTAGCCGGGCATAGCAAAACTTTAGACATATGGTTGGCAAAGTCATACAACAAAATGCATACACTGAGATTTGAGGATTGTCCCTAACTTACATTTCTAAAATTTAATTGACTCTTCAAGTAATGCTTATAACATAATTCGGAAAGTCTCCCTCTCTCCAGCACATTAAGCAATTTCAAAACACAGACTTAAAAACAAAAATTTCACACCAAATACCATGCTAAGGACTATTTCTAAAAAGGAGGGGCTATTTTATGAAGGAAATAGGAGTCAGTCACCTATATCTATTTTATTTGACCATCAGAGGTATCACTGGGAATTTATTCCACATGCTGGTTCAGTATGCAGTACATACTAAACCTTAACCCAGTAACCAATAACAACAAAATCTTAAGAGTTCTAAGTAACCTGTTGGAGCAAGGGCTCTTAACCTGGAATCCATGAAGTTGTTTGGTTTGTTAAGATTTCAATAACTGTATTTCAATATAATTGAATTTCACTGTAATCTTATGTACTTTATTTTAAGCATTTGAAAACATTATTCTGAGGACAGGTCCGTGGACTGCACTAAATGGCTAAAGGGGCCCATCACACACACACACACACACACACACACACACACACACATGCGCGCACGTGCTCGCACGAAAAGTTAAGAAGCCATGTATAGAAGAATTTAGATTGATGAGGTAAAGAGAAGAGGTAAAAAGACCCTCCATTAAAATTATCATCCTGAAAAAGATTGGAATATTCTTTCTGTGTATGAGGCTACTCTAGGAGTGATTAATAAGTTAGTAAATATCAAATAACAAAGTCAATAATAACAAAAACTTGATTTTTTTCAGTCTTATTTACATTTTAGAATTCATGTATTCCATTTCCTTAAGTATAAATCCCACAATTCCTTTGCTTTCAAAGTTAAAAAAGAACATAAAATGTACTTTATCATTTTAACCCAGTTTGTTTAATAACACAGTTGTCATTTCTTGTTATGAAGTTACATCTGTGATCCATGAGGAAGTAACATGATAACTTCTCACAAGATTCCAACCAACGCCAGGCTTGCTTCTATTACTCAGGTCGAGTACTCATAATTAGCTACAGACCAAAAGGAATGTCAGAAAGAAGATCAAGCTTTATAGTTTTAGAAAAATCTCATGTCCACCAAATCCAAGATGTCATAGTTTAATAGAGAGCATATTCCAATTGCTACAATTATGCATAAAGAGAAAAAACCCTCAAATTTTGGGAGCTAGGCACCTAAAACAGCAGACAGCAATCTTGCAAAAAAGTGGTATGGAAAAGTTAATCCCGTTGTGCTTCTGGTATGACAGGAGGGGAACAGGAGACACTGACAGCTGACACTCCCGAGGGAGAGAGGGAGAGATGATGACAGCAACTGGCTCCATTGCCATCTTTGGCAAGTTCACTATAGATCGCCATCTCCTGACCTAAAGCTACCCCACGACTCCTCCAGGGTTTGTGGTCCACCCTCTAAAGTGAAAAATCTTCGTGCTTATAAAATCTGCCTTTTTCAGGAAAAAAAAAGGAAAGAAAGAGAGAGAGAAAGAAAGAAAAAAGAAAAAAAAAAGAACTGAGAACTGAAAGGCAATAAAAAATAGTGTAAAGAAGACGCTACAACACCACTTCTGTGAATAGTCACTTGTCTCTGAGCATTACTTTCCTCATCTTTTCCATCATCAAGGTGATATGAGGAAAGTACCTAATAATTCTAAAGCACTGTATATAATGTGAACTACAGCCCAATTTTCAGTCGCTTTTCAGTTGTGTCTGACTCTTTGTGACCCCATTTTGGGGTTTTCTTGGCAAAGATGCTGGAGTGGCTTGCCATTTTCTTCTCCAGATCATTTTACAGATGAGGAAACTGAGGCAAACAGGGTTAAGTGACTCACCCAGAGTCACAGAGCTAGTAAGTGTCTGAGGCTAAATTTGAACTCAGGAAGATGTGTCTTCTTAATTCCACACCCAACATTCTATGCACCATGGTGCCACCTAACTGCCCTACAGCCCAATTACTTGCTTTTGTCTCCTGTAGAGCTATGTCTTCTATGTACCCCATAAAATACTGTACAGACCTTACAATATAAAACACAAACACACAACACAGAGGGAAAAGGGAAGACAATAAAACATGCTGCTGCAGTTCTACAAATGTGCAACCAGAGTGGGATGATGTGATGGTATGGCAGTTCCTTCAAAGATGGCTTCCCAGCTTTCCTTTTTGTCTAGGAAAACTACTATCTCTGGCATGTGTTAGATTTTTCCCTCCTATTCCAGGCTTCCAGGATGGTGACTGGTGAGGAATAAAGTACTATTTGCTACTTCTACTTCCAGATTTATATTTTAGGACCTGTAAGCACAATAACCATTTGAGGGTAATAGGAATATGAGTTCCAAATCTACTAACAACAGGTAATAAGGGAGCTTATGGATGGTCTTATCCATTATAACAGGTGCTATAAGGCCAGGCCCAGATGGACACATCTATGAAATTGGAAAAAGAGGGGCAAAGAGGAAAATGGTCTCAATTGGTTTTGAAGGTAAAAGCGAAAAGCAAGAAACAATGTGGGGATGAATCTTCCCAGGCAGAATGGCATTGGCTGTTCTCTGAGACAGAAATTAAAGTCCCCATGGAGGTGCTTGTGTTTTTTTTTCCTCTCTTGGAATTCTAAATATGAAATTCTACCACAGATTCCACTGGGGAGCCAAGTCAAAAGCAATGAGCAAAATCAAGTGAGCAAAGGCACAGAAGTAGAAAAATTTACAATGTGTCTGGAGGACTAATAGCATTCTATTTAGGCTCTAGTAAAGATTACGTAGACAGAAAGTACTATGAGAAAAGACCAGAAAGGAACGCCCAGCTTTATACAGAATCCTCTTTTGTGTCCTGCTGTATGTATAGAAATGATCTTTTTTTTTTAAGTTCAAAATTAAAAAAAAAATTAAAAGGCTAAAATGGCAGAAAGGAGCCAGATAATGGAGGGACTTGAATACTAAGGTAAGGAGTCTCGATTTCATGCTGTAGACAACAAGATGCTACTGAAGAGTTTTAAAGTCTGTGGAGAGACAAAGCAAGTTTGACAGTGGTATGAAGGATGATTTTGAAGGGGAAAGAGATGGACATAGAAGGCTAGTATTCATTGGGAAATATAGATGATATAAAGACAAAAAACATCAATTAAAAAAAAATTAGGCTATTATAATAGTCCAGGATGGTGCTGATAAGAGTTTGGACCAGGGTGGTGGCAACAGAAATTGAGAAGAGGTAGAGTATATAATAAATAATGCAGAAACCAAAACTTACAAGATCTCCAGAGTCCCTTCAATTCTAAAATTCAGTTCCAGCATCAGTAGAAGACAGTACATCCTCAGACTTAAGAGTCACTTCTTACTCTGTTTTCATTTTGATATTTTATATTTCCTGTTATACTATGAATGATCATTATGATATTTAAATGATTTCCCTGTTTAAGATGTTAAAAAAAACATTGACATGAACAGAATGAAAAATTACTGAATTGAACTATGCCTAACTGATGTCTTTTTTCTCAGAGATATTCTTTCCCACTTTCACAGCTCCAAAAAACATCGTTAGTAGTCAATTTAACTCAGCTATGACACCTTGTGGCAAAAGACTATTAATGATTCCCAGCAGCAGCAAGATACTTTTCCACTGTTTCTAAGACATTTGAACATAAAGTAACAGCTCACAATTATTCAGCACTTTTAAGGCTTATGAATTTTCTCAAAACAACCCTATGAAATAACACTATTAATAACAAAAATGATATAAATAAGAGATCATATTTAGGCAGTGCTTTCTCAGAGCAACCCTGTAAGATACATACCCTATTTCATAGATGAGGAAATTGAGGTTCATAAAGATTAGTTCCTAGCTAGTTAGTATCAGAGACAGGATTCAAGTGTGTCTTCTAATCATTAGATATAGGTATAGTTCTTTCCCCTATCACAAGTAGGTCCTGGAAAAGATTAGGCACCAGGGTCTGGACAGGGGTGGGGAACCTGCAGCCTCAAGGCTACATGTGGCCCTCCAGGTCATCGAGTGTGGCCCTTCAATTGAATCCAGTTGGATTCAGCTGCACCTGAGGTCCTAGAGGGCCACATGTGGCCTGGAGGCTGCAGGTTCCCTACCCCTGGAGCATTTCACGATGCAAAAGATCAGATGAAGGGGATCTATGGCAGCAAAACAAGTGATATATAAATCCAATCCAAAAAGCATTTGGCCTCTTTATATGAAAAGTCGATCACTAATGTGTGAGACTCTACTTCATTTAGTTAAACCTTGTAATTTTTCAGTATGACTCAGAGGGGATATAGTAAAAGGTAATGAAAGCAGGTAGCATTTATATAGCACTGTGGTATATTACATAATTTGATCCTCTCAAGAATATGAGAGGTAGGAGCTATTGTTATTTTTACTTTACAAATGTGAAAACTGAGGCTGAATACTCTGCCCAGGTTTACACAACTAGCAAATATCTGAGGCTGGATTCAAACTAAGGCTTTCCTAACTACACTGTACTGCGCCATCTAGCTGCAAAATTCTGATCTGGACCCCTGTCCTTGCTTTCTACAAATACCCACAAATTCAATCCAAAAGAGAAGAACTCCAAAATGTCTCAATGTCAGAATCTGAGAAAAGAACTTAAGAAAATTGGATGCCTCCTGAATTGACACCAATCATAAAAGTTTTTAACTAGTTATTTTCACATTATAACAGAAAGAAAACCAAAATTAATATAAGTAGCATATTCTGAAAGAAACATTTTACACTTATATTTCCTTCTATTAGTATGACTATTTAGAGCCATACCCATTGAATATTCAACAAATTAACTAGATTGAAACCCTGTCAACCATTTTCAATATGCATAAGCAATATACACCCTATCCTCCAAAACAGAAAAATAAAATTGAAAAAAGATTTACTGGTAGTAAATTCAGTAATTCTTTCAACCAAAAAAATAAAAGCAGAATTAATAATCAGTTCTACAACTGTCATATTACCAAAGTCAATTACTTTTCCTAGTTTCCTCAAACTGGAGCCTTTAAAATTCTACTAAGAATCTAACAACTAAGATAGCACCTTCCTGCTCCACTATAATTATCAGTAACAATAAATTAAAGACTTTTTCTTCCTCTAACAGACCAATGTGAAGAAGATGCAAAAATTGTAAGATAGTGAAGGTGAAAAAAAAAAGGCTACAACCACAATCAGAAAATTTTGCCCATATTTCAGGGCAAATCCCAACAGTTTAGAAATGTGTTAAAAAAAAAACATCCTATTGGTACAATGTAAGTATTGATGTGAACAGCTGACATTTATGTGGCACTTTGTAGTTTACAGACCACCTTAATTATTAAGTTTTCATTTGATCCACCCAAAAACCATGTGATGCAATTTACTGTTTATAATGAAAAATTTTTTTTGTGGACTTTTTAAAGTTGAATCTATTCCCACGGTTGTCAAATAATAGGGGTGCCTGCATAACAGGAAAATATATCCCTTGGGAGAATTCTAAGAACTAATGAGGCAAGATACAGGTTACCACACGTACAATGCCTCTATATTCTATAATTTATTCTACTAATAAAGATCTACTGCAAGACCAATATTACCAAAACTTTATTTGAAGAGTATAATCTATGGACAAAGATTAAGCCAAGAGCTTGTTAAACATGCTGTCCCTGAAACAAAAGTAAATGATGCCCTGAGTAGAAAGATCCAGGTAGGAGGACTAACTGACTTACCAAACCACAAAGAAGGTCTCGTTTATAATTAGCCTCTTGTAAAACAGCCTCTTAGAGTTTATAAAGTACAGTGAGACACACACTCTCTCATAAGATTAAAAAAATATATATGCTTTGCTTCTACCTTTAAAGTATACCCTTGCTGAAGTTTCTTTAGTACATGTCAGCAATAGTAAAATGCAAAGTATGGTGAGACAGAGAAATAGCTTTTAAATGACCAACAATTTCCCTGGTCATAAAGAGAAGTTTAGGAGTGTCACTAGAAGAGTCCCAGTCTTCAGTTCTGCCACATACCTACTTCATAATCTTGGCAAGCCATTATTGTCTGCACAATTGAAATGTTAAGGATGAACACCATGAAGAAGTCTTCCAATTGAAACGTTAAAGTCTGGGAACAGCAGGCCATTGCTCCAGCCCCACACCCTTCTGTCTGCACATCTCATGAGGGCCGTATCCAGTCGTCCTAATCTTTATCTTGCCATTGAACCCAAATGGCTCTGGAGGAGAAAGTGAAGCTGATGATTGTGCACAGGCCTCCCTCACTGAAATCAAATTCACTCAAAAGCGACGGCATCACCTTCCTGATGTCATGGTCTTCTTTGAGAACAAAGGACAAACAACAACCTGTGAGTAGTCTGAGCTTCCCCATAGGGGACCCAACTGGCCAGTTCCAATTGGGCAGCAGCTTCTTCCTTCCTTCCTTCCTCCTTCTCCCTTCCTTTTTCCTTCCCTTCCTCTTCCCTTCCCTCCCCTCCCTTCCCTCACCTCCTTCTCCTTCTGTCCAAATAGGGTATCATACCCTTAGCTGCAGGTGCTCTGCCCAAAGGAATATAAATTTTGATGGCTGAAACCCAGCAAGACATCTGGGAGTTTACAGGCTAGATTTCTTTCTTAAAGACTATAACTGTTTCTGTTTTGGCCAGAAACCAAGGGTCTTTCCCTCCCAGATTTATTGTTTTTAATTAGGTAAAAGAGGCCATTCCTTGGCTCATTTCTTAGCTAGCCTCAATAACTGAATGGACACTGCCTCAAAGGGAGAACTCAGAAAGACCTTAAAAAGACCAAGGTCTCCCCCTGTATCCGGGGCTATCTCCAGTTGTCCTGATCCATATCTTGCCACTGGACCCAGAAGGCTTTGGAGGATAAAGTGATGCTGGTGACTTTGCACAGCTCTCCCTCACTTAAATCAAACTCACCTGGAAGTCATGGCATCACCTCCCTGATGTCATGGTCCTCTTCTAGAACGAAGGACAAACAACAACAACATCTCATACGTCACAGACTTCTAGAAATTTCACCAAGGGAACAAGAATTCATACTTCTTTTCTTGCCCCATTCCAACCCTTAATACCACAGTGAAAGGTAGAAAGGAGACCACTTGATGAAGTATAAGAAGAAAACTTTATATGCAAAACAGACAGTTGTCAGGAGATAGTGGAGAAAGAGCCAGCCTCAGAGTCGGGAAAACCTGGATTCATGTCCAGCTGCTGATATATGTTACCTATTGACTTTGAGCAAATCCCTTAGACCTTAGTGCTCCCCGCAACTTTCTTAACCAATGGAAGAAATTTATATGCCAGGAGTTCTCTATACAGAAGAAATCATAAATCCTCAAAAAAATAACCAAACAAAGATAACTATTACTTTTAATCTGACTCTGCCCCTTGCCTAAGGGCTTAATGAAAAGAACATGTTATTTGATCTGTCAGTCAATCAACAAGCATTTATTAAGCACTATAATAGTACCTGTGCCAGGAATAGTACTAAACACTAAAGATACAAAGAAAGGCAAAAAATATGGTCCCTGATCTCAAGGAGCTTAGGAAAATTCTAGGACCTAGGAAGACATGTGAATAACAATGTAGATATGAGATACATACAATGTAACGGAAGGCAGTCTTAGATGGCTACCAGGGGAGAGGCCAGGGGAAGGCCTTCTGCAGAAGGTGGACTTAAGTTACAGGACTGGGTCGATATTTTCTCCATTATAAACACCAGGAAAAGCTGAAGGAGTTTCAAGCTACTCAGATCCAAGTGAAAAACAAATCACAACATTCATTCCTAAAAACATTTAAAATATTCATATATTGGCTTATAAGAGTCAGTTATTCTCAGTTGAAGAATTTTTCTTAAAAACAAAAGACAAAATAAGCCATATCTATTACTATACCACTAGAAGGGGAAAAAAATTCAACCTTTAGATTTTTAAAAAAATACCAATACTGACCTATGCCCAAAGGGCTATAAAACTGTATAAAACCCTTTGATCCAGCAATACCACTATTAGGTCTGTATCTCAAAGAGATCATAAAAAAGGGAAAAGGACTCACATGAACAAAAATATTTATAGCAGCTCTTTTTGTGGTGGCAAAGAATTGGAAATTGAGGGGATGCCCATCAACTAGGGAATGGCTAAACAAGTTGTGGTATATGAATATAACAGAATACTACTGTTCTTTAAGAAATGATGAACAGACAGACTTCAGAAAAATCTGGAAAGACTTGTATGGACTGATGCTGAATGAAGTGAGAAGAACCAGGAGAACGCTGTACACAGTGACAGTCACGGTGTATGATGACTGACTTTGATAGACTTAGGTCTTCTCAGCAATGCAAGGATCTAAGACAATTCCAAAAGACTCATGATGGAAAATGCTATCCATATCCAGACAAAGAACTATGGAGCCTGAATGCAGATTGAGGCATACTATTTTCTCTTTTTTTTGTTGTTTTTTCTTTCTCAGGGTTTTTCCCCTTTGTTCTGATTCTTCGCAACATGACTAATGTGGAAATATGTTTAATATGACTGTACATGTATAGCCTATATAAGACCACATGCCGCTTTGGGAAGGGGGGAGAGGAGCGAAGGGGGGGAAACTTAGAACTCAAAATCTTATGAAAGTGAATGTTGAAAACTAAAAATTAATAAATAAATTTTTGAACAATACCAATACCTTGTTAAGTTAGAATATAGTTCTCTCAGACTGCTCAAATGAGGTAAATGAACAAAGAAATAGATATATTCTCCCAGTCCAATTACCAGTATTAGCTTCATGTTAAGACTGATTCTTAATGGACAGCTGTCTTGCATTAGAACTGAAAGAGGTCATCTAGTTCAACTTCCTCATTTTTCAAATGAGGAAACTGAGGCCCAAAGAGATTAAGTAACTTGCCCAAGGTCACACAGTTAATAAGCATCAGTGGCAGGATTTGAACCTACCTCTCTGATTCTGTAGTCAGTGTTTTTTTCCACTGTACCACGATGCTATCTCCAATGAAATGTGTTAAGCTGCCAAGATGACAAAGTACAAATGACAATGATTCACTTTTTTTTTTTTTGCTGGTGACCTTTTTTTTAACATTACTTTTTTACTATTTTATTTTTCCCCAATTACATAGTAAAATAATTTTTTAACATTTTAAAAAATTTTTGAGTTCCAAATTCTATCCTTCCCTCTCTCCCTCCCTTCCCCCTCTCCCCTCCCCAACCTCATGGCAAGCAATCTGATATAGGTTATACATATGCAATCATCAAAGACTCATTTTAAAGGCCACTGTCATTTCAAAGGCAGCTGTAACTCAGAAGGAAAAGAACAGTCAAAAACCTGAGCCCAAATTATTTCACCAAGTTGCCGCCTATTTTAAGCAAGACTCTTTGAGTCTGTTTTTTAACCTGTAAAAAGAATAATAATACTTGCACTATTTCTCTTATAAAACTATTGTAAGAAATAACTTTATGGAGTACTATATAAATGAGAGTTAATTTCACATGGGACAAGAAACTCAAAAAAATCATTTTTGTCCTGACCTACAATTTCATTGCTGTGGGGAACTCAAAGTATGGAAATTTCTACCAATACAGATCAGCAATTCATAGGTACCTTAGTCTTAAAGTTGTCCTTCAGTCAGTCAGTCAACAAGTATTTAGTAAGTAGCCACTATCTATCAGGAATTGTGTAAAGTATTGAGGATAAAAATAAAGGCAAAAATACAATCCCTGCCCTCAAGGAGCTCACATTCTAATGGAGGAGACAACATGCAAACAGCTACGTACATACAAAACATATATAATATAGTACATGAAAAGTAACCTCAGAGGGAAGGTACTAGGAGTGAAAGATACTGAAAGGCCTCCTGAGAAGGTGAGATTTGATCCGACTCTCGAAGGAAGCCAGGCAAGTCAGCAGACAAAAGTGAGGAGGGAGAGTATTTCAAAAGAACAGTCAATGAAGACACAGAGTCAGGAGATGCAAAGTTGTATAGGAGCAAGAACACAGGTGTTGCTGAAGTATAAAAATGCATGGAAAAGAATCAAGTGAAAGAGTAGAAAGATAGGAAGAGGCCACTTTGTGAAGGGCTTTAAATGCCAAATGGAGAATTTTTATATTTGATCTTAGAGGTAACGAGGAGCCACTGGAGTTTACTGAGCAAAGTCATGACATGAGTCAGACCTTCACTTTAGGCAGATCACTTTGGCAGCAAAATGGAGGATGAGGTGGAGAGGGAAGAGAGTTGAGGCGAGAAGAATACCCAAAAGGCGACTGCAACAGTGCAGGCATCAGGCAATGGGAGCCTGCAACAGGAGGGTGGCTGTGAATGGAGAGAAAAAGGTGTACAGAAGAAATGTTGCACAGGTAGAAAATAATGAACCTTGGCAACGGCGACGATGTGTGGAGAGTTGTCTGGGACAATAAGCAGCTAACTGGCTTGCCCATTTATGGTGACACAAAAGTTATCTGTCTGCAGCAGCACTTTAACTCCAATCTCTTGGCTACAAGACCAGCCTTTTCACGGACAAAACAACTTGTCATTCAGTCATTTCAGTTGTGTCCCATGTTTTCTGACCTCATTTGGGATTGTCTTGCAAAGATACTAGAGTGGTTTCCCACGTCCTTCTCCAGCTCATTTTACAGATGAGAAAACTGAGGCATACAGAGTTAAGCAACTTGTCCAGGGTCACACAACTAGTGTCTTAAGGCTAGATTTGAACTCAGGTCTTCCTGACTCCAGGCCCAGCCCTCTATCCACTGCACCACTTAGCTGCCCACATCAAACAACTACAAATCCATAAACATTTATCAAGCATTGCCTAGATTATCAAATCCTCTCTTAAAATAACTAAATACATTAGTTTGCCTAGGTAGGTGAGTACAATAGACACAATTAAGGCAATCACCGAAGATGAGTTAGAAGAGTTCTCTAGCCAAACAAAACCTAAGTCTCAAGTTTATCGTTACCAAAGTATCATAGACTCAACCAAAGATTATGGTATACAACTGCATTCAAAGCAACAAAAATTTCATTCTATATCTTGCAAAAATATCAAGAAAGCTGAGGGGGCAGAGGGAGAGTAGAGAGAGAGGAAGAACAGACAGATTCCTGGTAAAGTGCTCAACTGTCTGAGAATTTCCTTCACCCATCCAGTGTGGCATGAGAACAGAACATCTCAGTTTCATGTGCCACTAGGTGGCAGACTTCAGGAGAATGAAATAATCAAATGTTCTGATTTCTTACAGAGATTTAGAGACAGTACCAAAATAAAGTTAAAATACAAAAGTAATAAATTGTTTTCCCAAGTTAACAAGTTTGTGGTCAAAAAAGGTGCCCCAAGAATTTTTCTACAATCTCAAGAATCACATTTTTGACATGTTAGATTTTCCACATATCAAGTAAAAGAAACTACATTCAGAAATGAAATAAAATCCCTTCTCCTTATAAAACTTACATATATACATATATACACATGTGCTGTATACACATTATCTGTATACATATATGTTTTATGCATATATGTATTTGTTATGCATAGAAAATATCACTTTAAAGATGAAATCCAGGTGAAATATTTCATATGGAATGAAACAATGAACTATATACACATATACACATATATATAGATATGTATATATACCATTTAAAGCTGATAAAGGGGAAAAAAATAACCATTTAAAGCTGATAAAGAGAAAAAAAGCATTAACTTCCCTAAGAATTTACTAGATTAAGTTCAATTATCATAAACTGAGGTTTTCTAAATGTACTCACCTCCTCAGCTGTGAATAAGTAAAGAGGAGTCAGGGGAGGGATTTTGTTTAATTCACAACTTAAGCCAAGGACAGTCAGGATCTCCTTAAGGACTTCATATCTCTTGAAATTGCTCGATTTCAACAAATTAAAGGCATCCTGAGTTTGTATTAAAGTGCTGGGAGACATTTCCAAGTGCACCTAAAGAAAAGAACAGAGAATTAGGATGCCTACATATGCTACAAGATAAACACTCACCAGTTAGACAAAAGAAAAAAATTAACAAATACTTATCTAATGATGAATAAGGCCAAAATTTAGAGCCTGAGACAACTGTATATGTTACTTCAACGATGGGCCAATTAAAAAAAACTCAAAAGCCTTACTAAAACAATAGACAATCTTCTTCTTCTTCTAGGCTAGAAAAGTGCCTGAGAGGTTTTTATAACATTGCCACAATGAAGATTCTGAATGTTTGAGGACTAAGAAAATCATCTCTCTACATATGTCAACAAATGCACTAAAGGCCAAAAAGTTTCTTACTCCCTAAGCTGGAAACCAAGATTAAATAACTTACCTAAGTCTAGAAGATTGTTTAAGTCATACTGCCATAAACAACACCACACTCTTCCTCAGCTAAAATACAAAGTAGTATTTGTATACACTTAACCAGCATATAGAATTGCTCACAGAGCTGCCCTAATGAGTAGGCATGGCATTATTTGGGGGGGGGGTTCCAAAGAAGGGCATTTTTTGCCCTCCCAAAAATAGAGCTCCCTGGAGGATGACTGATATTTCAAAATCGGACTATTTCTTCTTCTTCTTCTTTTTTTTTTAAAGGCAATTGGGGTTAAGTGACTTGCCCAGAGTCACACAGCTAGTAAGCGTCAAGTGTTTGGTCTCAGGCCAGATTTGAACTCAGGTCCTCCTGACTTCAGGATCAGTGCTCTATCCATTGCACCACCTAGCTGCCCTCATTTCTTTATCTTATGACTCTGCTGCCCTGTTAAAATACAAATCCCTCCATGAAGATAAAACATTAAGTCTTATCAGTTACATATGCCTTATTGTGAATTAGCTTATCATAACATATCTATCTAGAGAATATGTTTTGTTCAGAGTGGGTGAACAGGATAGGGTTGGTAATTAGGGAACGAGAGTGGTACAGAGAGCTCAAGGACACTGTTGCTTGAGAAAAAGAACCAAGAACCTGCTTTCACAATTACATTTTCCCAGAGTAAGTCACACTTGAAGAGTTTATAAAGCTCTGAGCCAGATAGTTGCAGGGAACTACCAAAAAACAAAGTGAAATACATCATCTCTGGACTCAAGGATTTTGCAACAATAATAATGATGATAATGATGGTGACAACTAGCATTTACATATCAACTTTAAGGATGGCAAAGCATTTTACAAATATTATCTTATTTCACCCTCACAACAACCTTAGGAGGTAGGTGCTATTATTATCACCCCCTGACAGATAAGAAAACCAAGGAAGAATAAGGCTAAATGACTTTCCCAGGGTCACACAGCTAGTAAATGGTATGGCTGAATTTGAACTCAGTGCTTTCTGACTCCAGATGCTGGACTCAGGTGAAGATTGAGACATATATTTCAGGGACATGGCCAGGGTAGAAACTAAAATTTTGTTTGACTAGTTATATTTTTTACAAAGATTTTGTTTTTCTTTTCTTTTTTTTTTAAAGGAATAGGGAAAGAATGAAAAAAATAGACTTGATTGAAAAAATCATTTCAAAAAATAAAAAAGAAAGCTTGGCAAAAGAAAAATGTTTATAATAAAACATCTTTAAGATGTCAGGAAGCAATGACCTAGGCATACATATTTTTCATCTATAGCTTCAACATATACGTAAATGGGCTTCATGAGGAAAGAGAATATATTTAAATAGGTAAGACAATCCAAATTGACTTAATTGGGCTCACTGTCATAGAGTTTCAAGACTACGCGACTTGTTTCTGTAGGATCACATATTATAACTGCAAGATACCTTAAAGGTCATCTAATCCAACCTTCTGTTTCACAGATGAGGAAACTGTGGCCCAGAAGATTAAGCTACTTGCCTATCATCATATAAGTAGCATGTGTTATATCCAGAATTTGAATCGAGGTCCTCCAACTCCAAATGCATGCATTTAATATGAAATAAATGGCATAACAGCAATAACTGGTAATATGTACAAAATACTTTAGGCACTTAAGAAATATCTCATCTCCCCAAAGAGAAGGTATCAGCAAAAGCCAGCCTTGTATCTCTCAGTTTCTTGTGATTTTCATTCCAATTATCAATCAAAGAGCATTATAAAAACAAACACAACTCTGACCTCAGTTTTGGCCAAGAATAACAATATCTTTCTCTAAAGTAAAATAGGGAACTTTACTGAACAAGATACTGACAAGTTCTAATCACTTCGCTATTCAAAATATTAGTATGAATCTGGATACCTTCCTCTAGCTTTTTTCAGTAGTAAGAATGAGAAAGTTGGGTTTTTCTTCTTTTTTATAATTACTGGAAATAGTACAAAATGTGAAGTTCACTTGACTACTTACAGGATCACATATTTTCTTTTGTCCTTAAAGAACCATCTTTCTCTTATGGTATTAAATCACTTATTATTATTACATTTATATTACGGAGATGTAGTATAACTCAGTGGACAAAAAACCAGCCTCAATGTCAGGAAGACCTGACCAATGCCTTGCCTCTGACCAATGCAGGCCATGTGAAGCTGTCACTTTACCTTCATATCCCAGACAACTCCTCAAGGTGAATTGCAGGGAAGGTTCAATAAGCACTGGAAGAAGTAGTTCCTTACCAGGACTACCCTACACTGATGAAATTAAAGACTTGGGTTTTTTTGTTTTTTTTTTTAAAAGATTATATTACAAAAGGGGAAGACTATGAAATTGAACGGGGAAAACTAACTGGCCTGAACTAATGATTGGTTGATGTCACTGATATTGTTCCATCTATATATTCCTGAGGAGAAAATATGAAGTCTATTACTAGACTGGATAACATCTAAAATCAAAGACAAAGCCCTAAAGATTTTAACCTCATTTTTGAGGGTCTACTCTATAGCTTTTTTCTCTATGGTAATGACCTGCAAGGACCAAGTTATATTATGATAACTATGTATAATTTAATGGTGTAGCAAAACAGCTTTCACTATGTAAGGTACAGAAATGGAGAGCAGGAGCAGTCTAATCAGTTTTCTAGAAAAAGTATGCACATAGTGGTGGTAACATTTGTCAATCAGTCAATAAAAATCTATCAAATACCTACTATGTGCCAGGCACTGTGCTAAGCATTGAAGATACAAAAAGAGTAAAAAAGAGTTCCTGATCTCAGGGAGCTCACAATCTAATGGATGGAACAACAAGAAACAAATATAAACAAACAAGTTATATACACAATAAGTAGGAAATAATTAACAGAGGGATGACACTAGAATTAAGAGGGGTTGGGAAAAGCCTCCTGTAAAAGACAGGATTTTAAGGGGGACTTAAAGGAAGCCAGTGAAGCCAGTGAGTGGAATTAAGGAGGGAGAGCATTCCAGGCAGGAGGGATACAGAGAAAATGTCCAGAAAATGACATGGAACAACAAGGAGGTCAGTGTCACTGGATCAAAGAGTATGTTGTGGGGAGTAAGGTATAAGAAAATTGGAAAGGTAGGAGGAGGCCCTAGCCTCCTATGAACCTATGAAAGGTTCTGAATCCCAGAGGATTTTGTTTTTGATCCTGGAGGCAATAAGGAGCCCACTGGAGTTCATTGGGTAGGGAAGTGACATGATTGGACCTGTGATTTAGGAAAATCACTTTGTTGGAGGAGGGATTGGAATGAGCAAAGACCAGAGGCAAGATTTACCCTAGCAAGCTTTTGTAATAATTTAGGCATGAGATGACAAGAATCTGTATTACAATAGTGATGATGTCAGAGGAGAGAAGGGAGTGTATTCAAGAGATGTTGCAAAGGTGAAATCGCCAGGCCTCAGCAACACAATGGATATGTAGAGTGAGAGATAGCGAGGAGTTGAGGATGACACCTCGGTTGTAAGCCTGAGGTATTGGGAGGATGACGTTCACCTTGACAGTAAGAGAGAAGTTAGGAGGTGGGAGGGACGGTTTAAAACTTGTTATGCAAAGCTAAAATATAGCTCCTGGAAGCTGAGATGGTCAGCAATTTTCTGAAAAAAAAAATAGAGTGCCTTCTGGGATAATGTAGTTGCAGAAAGAAAAAGAAAAAAAAAGTTTGGATTAAATGGCCTCCAAGGTTCCTCTCCGCTCTCAATCTATGACTCTATAATTCTTCACTAAGTCTTTAAAAATAAATTCACAAGAGACTTCAGAGTCACACAAGTGACAAGATGGAGGACTAGACAAATATTTTCTCTGATTCCCATGACTTCGCAAACCTCTACAAAACAAAAATTATGAACCAAAGTTAAAACAACGTCAGCTGTCTCCATGTTCTGGTCTATAAGAACACAAAAGAAGGCAAAAACAACAATAATGATAAACTGATGCTCACAGACCCCGAGTCATTCAGCACCCTCCTCCAACTCCCAGGCTACAAAATACACAGTAATCGCAACAATGTAAGTGGAAAGAACAATGATACACCAAAACATCAAAAGTAAATGTAAAAAATTATAAAAATCAAGCAAGAGTCAAATGAAGAGAGATGAGAAGACACCCTAACCTACCCCTTCTTGAAGGTGGAGGGTTCACAGATATTACACTTTGCGTGTGCTTTCAGACTTTTTTAAAGTATCGGTCTGTTATGCTGATTTTTTTTTTTTGTTGTTCTCTAAAAAATACTATTTCTTATGTGGTAAGGTTCTCTGGGAAGGGAAGGGAATGATACTTCAAATAACTATGGTGATGTAAGCAGCAGAAAATATCAATAAAACCATTTGGAAATTAATTCAGGCAACTTGCAGCAAGACTGGAAAAATGCTTGTTATTCTAGATCTTTCCTGACCTACAAGAGTTATTTTGGTTTTAAAATCTTTTTATGTTAAATGTTTTAAGAGAAGATGATCACCTACCCAGCAAAACTGAGTATAATCCTTCAGGGGAAAAAATGGTCATTCAGTTAAATAGAGGACTTTCAAGCATTCTTGATGAAAAGACCAGAGTTAAATAGAAAATCTGACTTTCAAATACAAGACTCAAGTGGAACATGAAGAGGTAAACAGGAAAGAGAAATCATAAGAGACTTATTAAGGTTGAACTGTTTACATTCCTGCATGGAAAGATGATATTTGTAACTCATGAGACCTTTGTGAGTGTTAGGGTAGCTGGAGGGGAAAAAATTATATGTACGTAGATAGATAGATTAGATAGATTAGATAGATTAGATAGATAGATAGATGAAGTTTGAAGATGAAGGGGTGATAATCTGGATAAAAAAATGAAATGGTGAGAGAGGATTATACTGGGAGAAGAAGAAAGGGAGAGGTAGAACGGGGTAAATTATCTCACAAAAAAAAAACAGAAAAGAAAAGGTTACAATGGAAGGGAAATGGGGGAAGGCGAGAGGGAATGAGTGAATCTTATTCTCATCAGATTTGGCTTAAGGAGGGAATAACATACACACTCAATTGGGTATGGAAATCTGTCTTACCCTATAGGAAAATAGAGTGGGAAGGGGACAAGAGAGCAAGGGGATGATGGAGGGGAGGGTAGATTGGGGGAGGGGGTAATCAGAAGCAAACACTTCTGAAGAGGGACAGAGTCAAAAGAAAGAATAGAATAAATGGGGGGGGCAAAATAGGATTAAGGGAAATAGAGCTAGTTTTTCACAACATGACTACTATGGAAGTGTTTTGCATAACTGTCCATGTATAACCTGTATTGAGTTGCTTGCCTTTTCAACGAGGGTGGGTGGGGAGGGAGGAAGGGAGAAAATTTGGAACCCAAAGTTTTAAAAACACATGTTTAAAAAAAATGTGTTCACATGCAACTGGGAAATAAGAAATATAGGAAATGGGGTACAGAAATCTATCCTGCCCTACAGGAAAATAGAAGGGGAAGGAGATAAGAGAAGCGGGGGGGGAGAGAGAAGGGAAGGCAGACTAGGGGAAGGGGTATTTAGAACGCATGCCATCTTGGGGTGGGGGAGGGGCGAGAGGGGGTGAAAATTTGGAACTCAAAATCTTGTGGAAGTGAATGTTTAAAACTAAAAATAAACAAATTTTTAAAGAAGTTAAAAAAAAAGAAAGACGAAAATTCTAGAAAAACAAAGAAACTAATATCCTCTTTTGGGGGAGACCAAAAAGGTCTGTGGATAGATTTTAAGGGATCTGTGAACTTGAATTTTTTTTAAATTACATCTTTATTTTTCACTAACTTCTAACTGAAACTTAGCATTTCCCTCAATCATGAATTTTTTTAAAAAATTATTCTGTGAAGGGTGGGAGTCAAGACTTCATCAGACTGCCAAAAGGGTCCATGACACAAAAAAGTTAAGAACCCCTTAATAAGGTCCATCTCAATTGGATCATGTGATAAATTCACATAGAGATATAACATCTTTTTAATTAAAAAAAATAATAAACTGAAGGAGCAGCTAGATGGCACAGTGGATAGAGCACTGGCCCTGGAGTCAGGAGGACCTGAGTTCAGTCTGGCTTCAGACACATAATACTTCCTAGCTGTGTGACTCTGGGCAAGTCACTTAACCCCAACTGTCTCACTAAAAAATAAATAAATAAGTAAACTGAAAAGGAAAAAAGAATAGCTAAAATAATTAGGTCCAAAAGTAATTCACTGAAACCTTACTATGGGACTTCTTAAACAGGGGTCTGTAAACTTGTAGGGGGGATTCTTTTTATAACTATTTCAATAAAACTGACTCCCTTTGTAATCTTATGTATTTTATTTTATGCCTTTAAAAATATTATTCTGAGAAAGAGTTCACAGACTTTAACAAATTGCCAAAGGGGTCTGACAAAAAAAGTCAAAGAACTCTAGTCTTAGGAAAGGAGTGTCACTTTTAAATGTCTCTCTTTCCATCAACTTTCAATTGAGATGAACAAATCAAAAATTTTAAAAAACCCTAAACTCATGGGTTATACATGTTCAATAAAGTCTCTAACTGCCAAAATGTGTTCTGAGATTAATACACATTCAGCAGCTATTAAACTGCACATACCCTTTGACCCAGTGATACTGCTACTAGGTCTATACTCTAAAAAGGTCAAAGAAAAACGAAAAGGATCCACATGTACAAAAATATTTACAGTATATCTTTTCATGGTGGCAAAGAACTGGAAAATGAAGGGGTGCCCATCAATTGGCTAAATAAGTTATAGCATATGAATGTGATGACATACTCTTGTAACATAAGAAATGGTGACAAGGATAGTTTCAGAGAAACCTGAGATTTATGATTTAAAGCAGAGTGAAGTGAGTAGAATCAAAAGAAAAATTTATACAATAACAATATTATAAAATTAAACAACTTTGAAAGACATAGGAACCCTGATCAACACAATAACCAACCAGAGTTCCAAAATATTCATTATAAACCACCTCCAAATAGAGAAATGATGGATGCAGAGTATAGCTTGAAACACATTTTCTTTCTTTCCTTTTTCTTTTTTGGACATAGCTAATTTGGGGATCTGTTTTGCTTGATCATACATATTTATAATAGGTTTTGTTTTTCTTGCCTCCTCAGTTAAGTGGAGAAGGGGGAGGTAAGAGGGAGAGAATTCAGAAATGAAAATAAAATAAAATTGAAAAAACAAAAATTGAAAAATAAGAATTTTTTTAGAAAATACAGTCAGCCCAATTCTCAACACTTTAAGATGATGTTGATGATCACTTATATTCAGAATAATAAGCATGAGGTATTGCAAAATACCAAACCAAAGAAAGGATCAATCATATTCTCTATGCTCTTCTTCCTAATTCAGGAAAGTAGACTGATACATTTTAGAAAATGTTTTCCACAATAAAGCTTGAAATAAAAAGGGTTTCCTAATTAATCCTCAATTAATCAGAGAATTATTTCAAACACCTCCCCACTGAAAGGATTTGGATTATTCATGATGTATGCACAATACAAAAAGAAGTCTAGAGCAAACCAACCACTCAACATGAACCAAGAAAAAACCCTCAGTTTCAATTAAGTCAAAATGATCCTCAAAATGCAAACATTCTCAACCTTTTTACGGCAAAAGCCATAGAAAAAGTTAATTTCTTACTAGCTCTGTCATTAATACCTGACAAAGAATAGCTTCTCCTCCATTTGTTCCAAAAGGCAAATGAACAATTATCTTGTCTTTCTCTATGTTTTCTAAGTAACCCTTGAGCTTTCCAAGACTGAGAAGCTCCCCAGTGCCTTCTTCATAAATGCTGCCACTGGTCAGAACATTCAGTTTCATTTCATTGTTATCAGCCTTGGAAAAAACCAGGGTCTGAATGGTCTTCTTCAGTTCCTCTTTGCTTCTCAGCTGTAGCCCACCAAATGTGAAGGAGGAAGACAGCCCCAAAACCTTCCCACCTTGGGATAGGTATGCCATGAACTGTTGGCAAATTGCTTCAGAAATGGGCTGCTCTGTGGCAATGATCAACAGTAAACAGTTATGCAGCCATGGATCACTAAGTACCTTCTTCTCCTTCAGGTGATAGATTGTATAACTATCAGTGTCAACACAGTCAGTCAGAATGGAACGGAGCTGCTGGAATCTTTGATGTGCTTCCTGGGAGTCAGAACCCACAAAGAGTAAAACATTTGGCGGCTTTCCAGTAACATTGACTCTTTTCCCTTGTCCAATATGGCAGGCTGTGTTAACACTGCCCTCTAGGCTGCTATTGAAATCATAAGGAAGATCAGGAATGTCTTCTGCAGATGCAAATTTGACAGATTCAATGGTGCTGCTTTCTAGTTCCAAACATTCATGGCAGCTCGAAAGATGTAAGTGATGGTGTTCATCAACATCATCTCCTTTTTCTGATACACTGGTGGGTTCTTCCTGAGAAGCACTGCTTTTCTTCTGATTACACTCCTCATCTTGAACCTTTTGGTCATCCCTGCCTAAATGCTTTGTCCCTTCCTGTCCAGGTTTAATTTTGAAAGATAAGGCTGAAGTTAATTCTTCTACTTCTGTGATCGTGGATGATGTCAACTGCTGTAGCTCTTTCAGCACTGAATCCTGAAGATGTACAGCTAGGGCATGAAGAGAAAAGAACTGTTTTTATTTTTACTGACAAAATTCTTTTCAGCACATCTTATAAATCCCCAGTGTATTCCAAAGTAAATCCCCCACGTTACCCTATCTTCACAAAGTTAAGTAAAACAACACAAAAGAGATTGCAACCAACATTACATGCAACCTTTGTTCAAAGGAAGAACAAAATAAAATTAGTGGTATCAACATTAAATGAATATATAAGTTTTTCATTATTTAAAGTTGGAAAAAAGACAATACCTACAATTTGTAGATTCAGCATTTTATACTACTCAGATTTTATACCCAAATCACATTTTTCATGCTAAAGCAAAACAACCTAAGGTAGGCATTCCACTTCTTTATTTACTCATAACCCCACTTCAATCACATGATAAATTCAAGGAACTTCCCACACAGATTAAATACAAAATTTTCACAATGCTTTTTCTTATATAAATCACACAAATTTGAAGCTAAAAATACCCCAAAAACCTACACAAAGTGATTCAAAACTAAATTAGCAGAATCATAACTATAAACATTGCCTATAAGTACAAATCAAGGAGAAAAAAAGACAGAATGGAAGGAAGAAAAAAAGAAAGAGAAGACCTAAATGAAAAGCTAGCAACCTGGAAGGAAACACAGAACAAAAGCATTTTTTTCATCTGTCTAATGGCTTTTAGTTCAGGTGTGGCGAACCTGAGGCCTCAAGACCACATGTGGTCCTCCAGGTCCTCAAGTGTGGCTCTTTGACTGAATTCAAACTTCACAGAACAAATCCCCTTAATAAAAGGATTTGTTCTGTAAAACTTGAATTCAGTCAAAAGGCTACACCCAAGGACCTGGAAGGCCACAGGTTCCTCACCCCTGCTTTTAGTTCATTTGATTCTAATTTTTAAAATGTCAAAGATTTTAGTGAGAGTTTATACATTTTGTATGTCTGATCATTTGTTTTTATTGTTGGGGGAGGTGGGCCAGAAAGCCTCTGAAATCCCTTCCACTTATAGATCTATTATCCTATAAGTTCAAGAATGTTTGCAGAAATGGATCATTTTAATATTTTCTGGGCACCTTGAATTTAAACCAAACCAAGAAGCAAAGCAATTTTCACAAGTTCAAGGACTTTCACATGACAGATACTTGTTCATAGATATCAAATTCACTAGAACTACAAACTCTTCTAATTAAGGAAGAAACATTTTATATATGCATTTATAAAGATTTCTAGATTTAAAAAAATTTTTCCAGAAGCACTTTAAAAACAACATTTACAAAAAAAAATTGAAAGAAAATTTCAAAAAACTAAGATCTAAGCGACTGAGCTTAGAGATGGCAGCAACTACTATAACTTCAATCAAACATATAGGTTAAGAAGTAGAAGCACAAAGTGACTAAGAAATGGTTTTAAGTGAGACAGCAAAAATAACATGGCTTCTGAATTTAAAGACAGTACCCTAGAAAGGACAACATAAGGAAGTCGTTTTTAAGGGTATTCTATAAGCTTTTCAACTAAGAGTAATAAATGAATCAATCTATAAGCTTTATGAAGCAATTATTATGTGCTAGGCACACTGGGGATAGAAGGAAAAAGCAAAAACAGTTGCTACCCTCGAGAAACTTACATTCTAATAGGGTGAAAATACATACATGAATGAGTACATACAAGATTAATACAGAGTAGAAGATAGAATTAGAAGGTAAGGCCTCCTGCAGAAAGTGACACTTGAGCTAAATCATAAATGGAGCTAGAGATTCTAATAGTCCTATGAGGACTATTTTGGCTCTACAATAACTCCATTATAACCTAATAGAATTATTGTAATTTAGCTTTCTCAAATGCTGAAATTGTTTCATTATGAAAGTTTTCAATTCTATTTAAAAGTACAGCTTACAAGCTGTCAAGAGGTGAAAGAGAAAGCATTAAAATAATGTATGACAAAAGCATCATACCACTGTTAAATGTTTTGTTTTAGGGTTTTTTCAATGCTTACAAGATTTTGAATTAGACTGAAAATACTCACTGGTCTTGAATCTTAGTAACTAAAGGGGAAAAATAGTCTTTTTGGCTAAAATAATAACATATTACAGATTACTATTATGAATCTATTCATGAAGATACGTACAGACAATCTTTTGTGGTACCATTCCATTATCCATTTGGAGCCTGTTTTCCATGAAGGCAATGCCCAACTCGCTGAAATTATCTATACTTGCTTCAGCAAATAGCTTATAAGGCTCTCCAGGTCTGCAGGCTAATGGCAAACAACAGTCTGACCACTTTAGAATCTAAAGGGAGATGAGAAGAAATAAAAAGCAAGAAATTAGTGCAGACATTTTAAAGAAAAAAAAATCTTTCCCATAGTACCTAGGAGGACTATTTTGGCTCTACAATAACTCCATTATAACCTAACAGAATTAATTACTGTAATTTAGCTTTCTCAAATGCAGAAATTGTTTCATTATGAAAGTTCTCATTTCTATTTAAAAGTACAGCTTACAAACCAACAAGTGCAATCTTTTGACTGCAAAGAAAGAAACCTTAAGATTCTGGAAGAACTAAATAATGCTTAGTAGTAAAAAACAAAACAAAACAATTCTAGTGAATAATCATACTTCAATTACATAATACATACATAATCATACTTCAATTACTCAGGTCCAACTACATTATGTATTCTCCAAGTAGGCTCTTCATTACTAGGCCCTCTTCCTTACTAGGTTCTGCTTCTTGCTATGTTAACATCAAGTCACATTCCCATCAAGATGATCAGGAAAAATAGAAAGAAGTTAAATTCAAATGCCAATTATTAGGAGCTGTGAGAAAAGCCTGGGGGATAAAATTAAATGATAAAAAAAAATGATTAGATTATCTGTAGATTTCACATGTTCAAGTACTGCTATAACTCAATATAGGGCGAGCCTTATAACCCAGGAGGAGACTGTAATTGTTGGCACGAACAGAAGTTTCAAGGGCCCAACAAGGTCTTTCTACCCAAACTATTTCAACTCAG
The DNA here is from genome assembly GCF_900497805.2 of Vombatus ursinus. Taxonomy (NCBI): domain Eukaryota; kingdom Metazoa; phylum Chordata; class Mammalia; order Diprotodontia; family Vombatidae; genus Vombatus; species Vombatus ursinus. The sequence goes on from NW_020954587.1 coordinate 22,042,687, forward strand.
TTGCTTTAATGTCCACAACTTAACACCTTGACAACTATTCCTTATGCATTCTGTTTTCCTCTTTTACAATACAAAAACCCCTCTGGAAGAGGAAAGATACACTAGTCACTTAACAGACGCTTTCTTCTTAGACAGAAGGGCATATGAGCACAGGATAACTAAAGCAAATGTTGAAAGTGAGAGGTGGTACCTTAATGTAGCTGCAAATTCTTTTTTTTAAACAAAAAAAGTCATGCCCCTTCCCTCTACTGTTCATAAAACAAGCTATATAATTTTATTAGCTTGGGTTTTTTTTTACTTTTTGTTTTTATTTTTTTTCAGACTGTCTGATTCAGTTTCCTCGTTGTAAAATGGGAATAATAAGTTACCTACCTCCCAGAGCTGTCATGAGAATCAAATAAAATAATATTTGTAAAGTGCTTTGCAAACCTTAAAGCGCTATGTTATTGAGGTTGGTACTTTTATTGATCCTGAAGGAAGCCAATGTAGCATAGTGAAGAGGTGGGACTGAGGGAAGTGGGGAAGGGGAGGGGAGACAGAAGGGAGAGAGTTACATGGTCAGACTTACACTTTAGAAAAGTGGAAGTGGGATTAGAACAGAAAGAGTGCTCATTAAGGCAGGGAAATCAGTTAGAAGGTACTGCAATAGTTTAGGTGAAAGTGATAAAAGCCTAATAAACTAGTGTTGTGGCTGTGTGAGTGAAAAAAAAAGATGTATGAGTTATGTAACACCACACTAAAGAGATGGATGATAGATAATCCCAAAGGTATGAAAATGCACTCCCACTCTCCCCACTCCCAAAGGTTACAAAGCAGAAAGTCATTTTCATCACATCAAACTAACCCATTTTTAATTTCAAAGCTGCACAGTCAAACAGTGGTTATCCAGAATGCTCAAGCAACAAGCATCTCATTTAATTGAATTTTCTGATAATCTGAATAGTAATCAGAAAATCCTGTTTCAACACTTATTGTTGAAAATCTCTCTAAAATATCACATCACAGTACACACACACACACACACACACACACACACACAAAACATAGATTTGATGACAAAGTGCTACTTAAAGAAAGAAAAAGTATATAGCTGAAGAAATTCAGTGCTCATAATTAGGCCGTGCCAAAAAAAATTAAAATGGCCATATTACCAAAATTAATTTACACTTTTAATGACATACTACTCAAATGGAAAAGGGAAGAGTTTGTGACCAAAGAAGAAATAGAAAGGAACATGGGAAACAAAATGGATAATTCTGATTACATGAAATTAAAGGTTTTTGCATAAACAAAACCAATGTAGCCAAAATTAGAAATAAAGCAAGAAAATGGGGGGGAAATTTTTATAGCAAGTTTATCTGATAAAGATTTCATTTCTCAAATATATAGGGAACTGAGTCAAATTTATAAAAAAAAAAAAAGCCATTCTCCAGTTGATAAATGGTCAAAAGATATGAACATGCAGTTTTCAGAAGAAGAAATCAAAGCTATTAGTAATCATATGAAAAAGATGCTCTAAATCACCGACAGAGAAATGCAAACTAATGTAACTCTGAGGTACTACCTCATGACTATGAGATTGGCTAACACAACAGAAAAGGAAAAGGACAGATGCTGGAGAGGGTGTGGAAAAATTGGAACACTAATGCACTGCTGGTGGAGTTATGATCTGGCTCAACCACTCTGGAGAAAAATTTGGAATGATGCCCAAAGGGCTATAAGACTACAGATATCCTTTGACCCATCTATCCCACTACCAGGCCTTTATCCCAAAGAGATCAAAAGAAAAGGAAAAAACCTACATGTACAAAACATATGGCACTGAGGGGCTAAACAAAATAGTTCTAAAGCCTCCTCCATGTGACAATCTCAAAATACTTGAAGAAAACTATCATGTTCTCCCTGAATCTTATTTTCTCCAGGCTTAACATTCCCAATTCTTTCATCTGCTAATCATATACTATGAACTAAAAGCCCTTTCACCAACTTGACTGACCACTCCAGATACTCTCAAGTTTATCAATGTCCCTCTTAAACCATGTTGCCCAGAACTGAATACAATACTCCAGATGAGTTCTGACATGAGCAAAGTACAATGGGACTATCATCGCCCTATTCTTGGAAGCTATATCGTTCCTAATGTAGCCCAAGATCTCATTAGCTTAACTTCTTGGCTGCCACATCACACTGCTGACCTATATTGAACTTGTCAGCCACTAAAACCCTAAGACCTTTTTTCAGAACTGATGGTCTAACTATGACTCCCCCATCCTATACTTGTGAAATAGATTTTTTTACCCAAGTGCAAGACTTTATGCTTATCTCTGTTGAATTTCTTCTTCTCAACCCAATGCTCTACCTCTTATCAAGATCCTTTTGGATCCTGACTATCATTCAGTGTATTAACTATTACTCTCAATTTTGTGTCATCTGCAAATCTGATAGGTATAAGTATATGAATGTGATATGGATCTATTTTGATACAAATTCCCATAAGCTCCCAGGATCCATAGCTGGTAAACAACCACACCATGCTTGCGCTACGTTAACACATCATTATATAACCACAGTTAATGTAAACTTTTGAGCTTAGCCTGTAAACACCACACTGTGCCTGCTCTACGCTGACACATCCTGATAATCAAAGTTACTGAAAACTTATGAGCTTATTGTTGGCATGTTGCCTTCTTTGTCTGTTTCTCTATAAATCAAGTCGGCACTGGCCAGGAGATGTGGATACCTTCTCACCTAGTCTTGACCTGCTGCCATTGAGAATAAAGTGGAATGAATCCCTTATCTACTGCTCCATTATCATTTTTCAGCCTGGCTGAATCTATTGTGAATTTGCCAGGAGCTGAGCTATTTCGTTACAGTATACCAGTTATGACTTTTTCCAAGTCCTTGATAAAACTTAAACAATGCAGGGTCAAGCACAGACCTACTGACACTAAATAACTAGCTATGAATACATCTGTATGTTTTGTCATCTATTCTCTTTTTCCATCTTCTCCACAAATTATATATATATATATGTATATATATATATATATATACACATACACACACACACATATGTATTTGTCAAAAGCTTTGCTCAAAACAACATAAGGCAAGAAGCATTTAATAGCATAGGCACTGTGCTAATCACTGGGGAAACAAATATAAGCTAAAAACCCTGCCCTCACAGAGTTCCTCAAAACAAACTAAAAACGATGAAATGAGAGCGATAAAGGTACTTGGCTCAGGGGCATGGTGCTGAAATCCAGAAAGTCAGAAGCACAGTCAGCAGGAGAATTAAGGTTGGCTTGCACGGACCCTTCAAAAAACAGAGACCTCAGGGGGAACTGACCAATGGCAGAAGGGAGCTGACATTGCAGAAGAATATTTCAGAGTGAGAAGATCACCAAGGCTGATGAATGTTCCAGGGGGAGAGTAATCAAGATTTAGTATATCGCTGAAGTCTGGAAAGTCAGAAGCATAGTGGAGAGGGAGGAAATGCTCAACTCAAGGGAAACTATATCTATACAATTTCCCTCATTTACTGGTCTAGTAGTAGTCTGCCAAAAGGGAGGTAAAAATTAGACTGGAATCACCTGTTCTTAATGAAAAGTAGGTTGACTCTGTTATTTCTACTTCCTTTTCTACATGTTCACAAACTATGTTTTTAATGATCCTTTTCAGACTTTTCCCAAGAATCAAAGCCAAGCTCACTAGGTTTTAGTTTACAGTCTCTGCGCTCTCCCTTGAAAATCAAAATCACTGCCCTTCTCTTCAAAGAAATCATTTCCCCTTGTGTCTTCAAAATTTCATTCTTGAGCCTCTTCCATTCTTCCTGGAGCATTTTTTCTTATCTTATCTTTTCTTTGAAACCTTTGAAATCTCTTTTCTGAAAATTTAGGGTACGTGTTAAGATTATGCCTAGACGTCTTCTCCTCTGTCATGACCTTGAGAATAGGAAAGTCACTTCCCCACTGGATTTCCATCATTTCTGCCTTCAGAAACTAGTTTCTGTTAATCAGATACAATGGAGAATTTCCCCTTGTTGGTTTCTCTACTTTTTGAAGGATGAAATTATCATTAAAGCAAATGAAGGAATTATTTGTTCCTCTGCTTTTGTAAGAGAAAATGAGATCCAACAAATGTCTCCGATAACTAAAGTCTCACATCACTACTAAATGATGTCTCTGGGCCAGACTTCTTACCTGTTTCCCAAACTCCTCATCTATTTCCTCTTAATGTTCAAGTGGTTCATAGTTTACTCTAATGACAAAATCACTTCTGCTTCTCTCCCTCTGACCTTCACCCAAATACTCCCCATCATACTTCCTCCCTCTAGTTCCTGATTTCCTCAGAAGAGGAAATATAAAATGCTACCCCACCTTCTCTTTTATCTATCAGGTCTCTTCTGAATAAGGCATACCCATTGAGAGTGATAGTCCTAAGTTTCATCCCACTAAGTCTAAGCGACTGTTATGAGTTTAAATCTGCTCCTTCCCTTCATTTTAGTTTCTTTTGCTTGTTGCCCAAATATTTAGTATTTATACATAGACAGTAAGGTCTTGGGCTTCACCACTGGCTCCTTCTTTGGATCTTGTCTCTTGACAATCTCTGGGTGTGTCAGGTGCTATTCTTCATTCTTTGTATCTGCGTTCTATAATATATAACTTTGGGGATACATAAGCCGTCTTCTCCTTCCCCCATCCTTTCTGTATTAAAGATTTTTTTTTAAGTGAGGCAGTCAGGGTTAAGTGACTTGCCTAGGGTCACACAGCTACTAAGTATCATGTGTCTGAGGCCGGATTTGAACTCAGGTCCTCTTGACTCCAGGGCTGGTGCTCTATCCACTGCACCGCCTAGCTTCCCCATTAAAGATTTTTTTAAATCTGATTTGCAAAACGCCCGGCAAACACATTAGTACGTTAGGTGTATGGTCAGTCAGGCACACACCGCCTCTAGCCAGGAATCTGTCAATCCTATGTTGTAATCTATAATGTGGAAATCCAAATCCCATTCTTAGATAACCAATTGTTTTAACAAGGTATTCACTTCCCATATTAATTTTTTCTCTTCCATACCCCTTGTCTTCAATGAATAACAATGAGGAAAACACAACTTGCGTCCCTATAGTCACTGGTTTCTTGCCCAAGAGTTCATTAACAATTATTAGCAATACGTTTTGAGTTCCTTCTGGAAGTGTCAATTGTACCCACATGAATGACCAGAAATGCATAGTTAGCATCATTTTGATAAATCATAGGAAGTTCTCTTTCTTGGATACATACCTCAGATAAACAAAAGACATCTATTGGTTTTTTTTTTAAATTATGAACTTAAAATGATCATTCCCCTATGTGTGTATGTATGTATGCATACATACACGTGTGTATAAGCCTGTACATATACACACATGTATTTACACATATGTTTGTGTACATATATCCTCATATACAAAGAAGAACATAAGAGAAATTACATGAAACTATGAATCTCTATCAGGCATAGCTCACTGTTCCTTATAACTATGATAAATTCAACATGTGACTTTCAAACATCCTGCTTCTGATCTCTATACAGTTATCAGTCAGGTCAACAAATAGTGGGCCTCAGTGACCCTGAGTAGGGAATCACCACTTACTATTACTTTTCTCTTCTTTCTCTGCCCCTTATCAAATGACCTCTCACCAAACAGCTCTGGTGGCACTACTCTAAAAGTTTCTCCTTCCTCAGAGCATCCAATTCTTTCCTCTTCAAAAACTGCCATGTGGAAAATGCTATCCACATCCAGAGAATGAACTGATGGAGTCTGAATGCAGATTGAAGCATATTATTTTCACTTTCTTTGGTTTATTTCATGATTTTTTTCCTTCTGTTCTGTTTCTTCTTTCACAACATAACTAACGTGGAAATATGTTTAACATGAGTGCACATGTATAATCTATGTTAGATTGCTTGCCATCTTGGGGAGAGGGGAGGGGATGGAGAAAGGGAGAAAAATTTGAAACTCAAGATGTTATAAAAAGTGAATGTTGAGGGGAAGCTAGGTGGCACAGTGCATAGAGCTCCAGCCTTAGAGTCAGGAGGACCTGAGTTCAAATCTGGCCTCGGACACTTGACACTTAACTAGCTGTGTGACCCTGGACAAGTCACTTAACCCCAATTGCCTCAGCAAAAAGCAAAAAAACAAAAACAAAAACAACAACAGCAACAAAAAAAGTGAATGTTGAAAACTATCTTTACATGTAATTGGAAAAAAATACTATTTATATTTTTTAAATTGCCAGTTCTAATTGTACAGATGCCTTTTTCCCTCCCCTTCCTCCTCTCTGTCACACTCTTTCATTGGACATCATACAGAGGAGTGAAGTCTCCCCTCCACCTCAGATTCTCTTTTCCTCTAAGAATTCTTGCTTCTCTTCTCTTCTTGGAACCCTTCATTTTCCCTAACAACCTAAAGTGAGGTGATCTGTTCTTTGAGTCCCTTTATTCTCTCCTCCAGGAGAAAATCAGCCTACACAGAGAACAGGCAGTTGGAGAAGAAATTAAAACACTACACAGAATAAGCAAATCACTTTTTATCATAAAAATCATACTTATAGCCTGGATTCTTGAAATCAGGGTTTCAGGGTGTGGGTGTTCCCATCTCAACCTTAAGTGCCATTAAAACTTTAGAGCTAATTATCAATTCTTAATAAACTGAAAATTCTACTCATTTTTTTTCCTTTGTCTCAACTACACACCCACACCCACCTCCCCTTTGGCATAGCACCAATCTCTACTGGGTTTCACCAATTTGCCTTACCCATTAATCTACTAAATCAAAGCACCTAACCTTCTAATCACCTTCATTTGCATTTTCTTACTTACCTAACGCAGTCTGTCCAACATTTACCTTTTCAGTTTCCTCCTAAGCCAATTTGGCCCTCCTTAATTGCTCTTGATCCTGCTTCTCTTACAAAGAGTAAAAGAATCTGAAATAGTACCTGGACCTGAAAATTGTTCTTCAAGTACTCCTCAGTTTATCCAAAATCTTGCCAAATTTTTCCTTCCCAGATTTAATATCTAACCTATTTCACTAGTTCAAAACTCTTCAAATCACATACATGATTTTCATCTTATTATTCAGTTCAAGTACTTCTCTTTTCTATTGCTTTATTGCTCCTATTGGGGGGGGTTGTTAAGACCCCCTAATTCTCTGCCAGGTCATCTTCCTTGCACTAGTCACTCTCTCCCCTTCTCCCCATCTTGAGTCCTTGGAGAACCAATTCAACTCTACACTGCCTTCCTCTCTTGAACAGTTCCCTTATTATATATCCCACTATGCCCAGTCAAGCATCAGCTTTGGAACACTCCCACCATTCTATGCCTTCACACCTACCCAGGTGCTGCTGAACAAATGTAGAGAAAAGCATACAACCTTTCTGACTAGGTCCACTATACATTTAAATTACATAACTTCATCTGGGCCCTCACTGCTGTGAGGAAATCCTACTTGACTTCCCTTATCAATTCACTACCCTATTGTACACAATGACTTTTCCAAACCTTTTCATCCCTCCTCAGACATCCCATGACACCCCTCCCTCCGCCCTCTGTCCTAAGAATTTGGCCTCACACTTTACAGAAAAAATTGAGGACATTTGCAGTGAACTCCCTCTTCTTTGTCTATAACTCATGTGCCTTCTGCCATTTTCTCTTCTTTCACCCCTGTCTCACATGATGAAATGGCCTTACTCTTTATCAAGGTTAATCCCTCCATTTGTTCAAGTGGTCCCAATCCATCCTATCTTCTCCAATAGACTTGCCCCTTCTGTCATTCTCACTCTTTCATTTAATTCCAATCTCTTCCTCTCTACTGGCTCATTTCGTGCTACCTTACAAACATGCCCACGTCTCTCTATTCTGAAAAAAACCCTCATTTGATCCTTCCATCCCTAATAACTATTGTCCTATGTCATCCGCCTTTTGTAGCTAAACTCTTCGAAAAGGCTGTCTACAGTAGGTGCCTCCACTCTCTCTCCTCTCACTCTCTTCTTAACCTCTTACAATTTGGCTTCCAAAGATAACATTCCACCAAAACTACCCTCTCCAAAGATCATTAGTAAAATGATCTCTTAGTTGCCAAATCCAATTTCTCAATATTCACTCTCTTTGACCCTCTTTATCATTCTCTCCTCCCTCTAAACACAAGTGTGAACATGTCACACACCTACTCAATAAACTCCAAAAGCTCCCTGTTGCCTCTAGGAGTGAATACAAAATGCTTTTGCTTGGCATTCAAAGCCCTTCATAACCCAATCCCCTCAGGGTCTTCTTACACCTTACTCCCTGACATTCTATGTCTCAGCTCTGGGCATTTTCTCTGACTGTCCCCCATGCCTGGAATGTTCTCCCTCCTCTACTCCAACTACTGTCCTCCCTGGCTTCCTTTATGTCCCAACTAAAATCCCACCTTCAACAAGAAGCCTTCCCTAACCCCTCTTAATTCTAATGCTTTCCCTCTTTTAATTATTTTCTATTTATCCTTTACATAGCTTGCTTTGTACGTATCTGCTTGCATGTTATCTTCCCCACTGGATTACAAGCTCCTTAAGGAGAGGGACTCTCTTTTGCCTCTTTTTATATCCCTAACACTTAGCACAGTGCCTGGCATGTAGTAGGTACTCAATAAATGTTGACTGATTGATTAAACAAGTTTAGAAGAAAATTTACCTCTAGGAAAAGGACTGACGGATTCTGAATGCAGATCAAGGCATGCTTTTTTTTTTTTAACTTTCTTTCTCTTGTGTTTGTGTTGGGTTTTTTTTTTGTCTGTTTTCTTTCACAACATGATTTATATGGAAATATATTTTGCATGACTGAATATGTATAACCTATATCAAACTGTCTGCCTTCTCAATGTGGGGGAAGGGGAGGAAGGGAGGTAAGGAGAGAATTTGGAACTCAAAATTTTAAAAAACAAATGTTAAAAATATTTACATGTAATTGAAAAATTAAAATATTTTTAAGAAAGAAAGGAAGAAAGGAAAAGAAAGAAAGAAAAACATTAGCTGTATGGCTGTGACCTCAGAAGCAGAATAGTGTCTTAGTTCTAGCTTCTAGCACAGTCTGAAGAGCAGAATCCCAGGACACAGAGGAGCAGAATCCCAGGACACAGAGAAGCGTGCAATTCTATCACTCTGAACCTGCAGAGTTTTCTAGTCTGGCAGCATTTCACACAAATTCCCAATTAGGAACAAGTCAACAAAAGTGTTGCGCAGACCCAAACACAAATTTGCAGAGCATGGGGAAGGACAGCATTGATCAGACTTTGCTCCAGATCATACCACCACGGGAACACTGAGATCTTGCAGGTCACCAGTCTGAGCTGACACTGAGATTCTGATATAACATAACATTCAAATACCCCAGAAAGCAGCAGAAGGACCCAAACGGACAAAGGTAAGGTTAGATGTTCTCCACAGAAATACAAAGAATTTAGGCCTAACATAAAGTCCAGAGTCAGGAAGTAGGCTGGAAGAATAAACAAATAAAAAAAGATTCCCATCATAAAGAGCTATTAATGAAAATACACTCAACCTTGGGGGAAAAATGACTCAAATATATCGACAAGCAAAGCCAAATAATAATAATAATAATAAATAATAATAATCCAGCTTCAGCACTAGTCTAAACCATAGGAAAATAACTGAGAGTTATGAGGAAGAAAAAGATTTAGAAAGGAAATTAACAGCTTGTCAGAAGAGGTATAAAATCTTGCTCAGGCAGCAAATTCCCTGAAAATTAGAATAGACCTAAGAAGTTAATGACCCCATGAGACAAAAAAGTGTTAAAAACAGAGTTAAAAGACTGAAAAAATACAAAAGAAAATATAAGGTATTTCTGCAAAAACAACTGACCTGAAAAACAAATTGAGTTCAAATATTTAAATACCACTGGACTTTCTGAAACCCATGACCAAAAAATAGCCTACACATCATATTTCAAGAAATCATAAGAAGGTAGTGATAAGATGGCTGAGTAGAGGCAGCAGAATTCTCCCAGCATTCCTCTCCAAACAATTTTAAGATAATGCATCAAACTGAATTCTAGCACAGTATAGCCAATAAAACATTGGGTTGAGACATTTCTCCAGCTCAAGACAACTTAGGAGGTCAGAAGGAGAGGCCTGGGTTACCAGCATTGGGGCTAGCCTGGCACACACAGCGGCAACACCAATGGTGGGCCCTGGAGGCAATGACAGCAGCAATAGCAGCTTCAGGAGCTCTTAACCCAGAGACAGAAGGGGAACGGACAGCTGGTCAGAAAAAGAGCAGCATAAGGGACCTTGTGCTGGAACTGGGCAGAGGACCAGAAGCTGTTTGGCAACTCCATTGGCCATATGCAGTCCCAGATCACAGTTCTGAGGCAAAAAGGAAGGTTTGCACTTGCAAGGGAACAAGAACTTGGGCACAGTTCAAGGGCTGAGAGGAGCACTAGCACTTGCTGCTGCAGGGGAATAAGGGCCCTTCCTGGGTAAAGACCAGACTGCAGACGAGGAAAGCAGTGACCACATCTCTCCCAGAATAAAATCACCCTGGAAGCAATCCAAGAACTAGCTGTGAAAACAGCAGTGTGAAAAAGCCTGAAGCCTGGGACAGTGTCTTCTATCCCCAGGTGAGCAAAATCCAACTTTAACATAAAGTTCAAAATCAGCTGGGAAAAAATGAGCAAAGAACAAAAAAAGAACCTGACCATAAAGAACAAAAAGAACCTACTATGGTGACAGATTAGACCACGACACACACTTAGAAGAAAACAATGACATGAAAACAGTTACAAACAAAGCCTCAAAGAAAAATGCTAGTTGACCTTTGTCAAAAGGAAGCATGGAGCTGTATGTGCACTCTGGTTCATCCCTGAAGGATATGCAACACTTGACAGGTCTCTATGTACCCATGAATGGAAGGCAGTGTTAGAGATGATGAATGACTGAGTCATGAAGAAATTCCCCTCTTGGAAATTCCTCTATATTTCAAAATGATTCTATCAGTGGTCACTTTCTCTTCATGATTTGAGCCTATTTCTCTGGATCACCAGTTGCTGACATGTCCTCAGAAAAGAAAACAAAGAAGAAAATTGACAGGAACACAGGCTCACCTAGGCATGTGCATTTCTAGACCTGTTGGTAAACTCATGCGTCCAAGATGGTAAGAGTTTCTGAGTTGGATGTTCAGGTGGAGGTAATTTTGCTATCAGCACTGCTTCTCAGAACATAAGATGACCACTGATAGAATCATTCTGAAAACCAAAACAATGAAGAACCATTCCTGGTTCTCCCTCTGGCCAGGAGAACGAGACTTTGCGACTTGCTCAAAAAATAAAAGTCTGAAGTCAACGAAAAAATATATCCTATCTTTCAACAACCCCACAAAAATTGTTTTTCCCTATTGGAAGAGCATAATAAGTGCAATGGATTATTATTTTGTGTTGTTGTATTTGTTGATATATTTTGATGAATCTTTTCTTCCCTAAGCATTCTCTGTGGTTAAGGAAATAAGCTGTTGTCCTGTACCTAATACTTATTTTGTTCAGAGTACCTTTTCTAGTAGTTACAAATATTTTGACCCTAGACGGGCTACACTTTAGGACTGTTTTGGGGATTTTCCTTGAAGTTCTACTCCTGGGGGAGGCCAACTGGCAAGACAGAAATAAAAAATCTGAGACCTATTTAAGGGGTCATGCCCCCCCAAAATTGTAAACAGTCTATCCAAATCCGGAGTAGAGCCCCTTTTTGGGGAAGGGTCTCCTGTACCACAGATAAGCAACATACTCCAAAAAGGTAAAACATAAAGGTTAAATGTAAGTATATATACACAAATATTTATAATGGCACTTTTTGAAATAACAAAGGGCTAAAAGTAAAGTGGATGCCTATCAATGACCACAAAAATTATGAATATGAAGAATTCAGAGACATTTGGCTAAACTTGTATGAACTAATACAGAATGAAGTAAGCAAAACCATGAGAAAAATGTATTCTCTGACCTCAGTGATATAAATGAAAACAGAATTTAAAGACTTCAGAACTCTGATCAATACAGTGACCAATTATAATTTCAGAAGACTGATGGTGAATCAATTAACAAGCATTTGTTAAACACCTACTATGTGTCAGGCACTGTGCTAAGTACTGAGGATACAAAGACAAAGAATGAAACGATCCCTACTCTCAAGGAACTTATATTCTAATGGGGAATGAAACATGCCTCCTACCTCAAGTCAAGTGGAGAATAAGGCACTAATTATCAAACATGGTCCACATGTTGATTTACTTTGTTTAACTGTACCTCTTCATTATAAGAGAGATTTCTATTGGATAGTGAGGAAATTAGAAAATGACAGTAATATTTTTTAAAAAATCAAGGATACTGGAAAGATGGTGTAATAAGTCAGGAAATTAGCTAGCTCTCCCAAATTCCCCCACGAATAATTTAAAATAATGCTTCAAAGTGAACTTTAGGGCTGCAGCAATAAATAAAAATCAAGGTAAAGCAGTTATCCAGCCTAACACAAGAGTAACGCAAGAAAATGAAGAAAACTATGAAAAGAAAGTTGTCCAATTGGAAAAAGAGATATAAAAACTTACAAAAGAAAGTAACTCTTTAAAAATTAAAATTGGGCAAGGGGAAGCTAATGGACTACATTTGATAATGACTTCATAAGACACCAAGAAATAATAAAAAAAAATCAAAAGAATGAAAAAAATAAAAGAGAATGTGAACTATCTCATTATAAAAACAACTGATCTGGAAAATAAATTGAGGAGAGACAAAATAAGAATTGTTGGACTATTTCAAAGTTATGATCAAAACAGGAGCATAGATACTACACTTCAAGAAATTATTAAGGAAAATTATCCTCAAGTTTTAGAATTAGAGGGTAAAATAAAAATGGAAAAAAATCCACCAATCACTATCTGAAAGAGATCTCAAGATGAAACCTCACAGGAACATTATAGCTAAGTTATGAAGCTCCCAGGTCAAGGAAAAAATACTACAAACAACTAGAAATAAACAATTTAAATACTGTGGAGTTACAATCTAACAAAAGATTTAGCAGCTTCTACATTAAAATACCAAAGGGCATGGAACATGATATTCAGCAAAGGAGCTGGGTTTGCAACCAAGAATAACTTACCCAGCAAAGTTGAGTGTAATCCAACAAGGAAAAAATGGATACTTAATGAATTAAAGGACTTTCAGGTATTTTTGAGGAAAAGACAGGAACTGAACAGAAAATTTATTCAGGAGAAACATGAGAAGGTAAATATGAAAGACCAATTATAAGAGATTCAATAAGGTCAAACTGTTTACTTCTTATATGGGAAAACATTATCTGTAACTCTTAAGATTATCATTACTAGGGTAATTTGAAAGAGCATACATAGATAGAAGGTTTGGGGTGGAGTTGACTATGACAGGATGATCCTAAAAAAAGAAAATTAGGTAAGGACAGGTAAAATGAAGCAATTATCTCATACAAAGGAGGCATGAATGAAAGAACTGTTACAGTGGAGAGCAGGAGGGGGTGGAGGGCTGGTAGTACTAGAAACTTATTCTCATCAGAACTAGGTTAAAGAGGGAATCAAATACACATCTAGAAGAGTAAAAGTCTTCTTAACCTACAGAGAAATGTGAGGGCAAGGGGACAGATATTATAATGGAAGGACTTTTAGAAGGATGTGTAGGTTAAGAAATAAGAGGGTGAAGGGATAAGATAAGGGAAGGACTCTTAGAAGGGTGGGTGGATTAAGAAATTGGACAGCATGGCAGGGTATGGAGGGAAGGAGACAGTTTGGAACTGAAGATGTAACCAAAAAAATTAATGAAAAAAAAAAGAACCCTTTGCCTGGGGCCAGTAAAGAATGAAAGAGGAAGAAAAAGAGAGAGAATGAATCAATAAAACTTCTAAAAGAATTTAAAGAAAATATATCCCAGTGAAGAAAGTAGAACCAAATGAAAAATGTATCCAATGAGTATAACAATGTAAATAAAGTCAATGTTGAGAGTCAATGAAACTCTAGTCAAAATAATGATCAATATTAGTGACATACTACTGTGGTTTAATTTTACATCCCTACTTTTAAGAAAACAATCAATAAAGGTAATTTGGAAGGCAATTCCAAATTCCAATTCCAAATTCATGATGAAACAAGTTACACATTTCCTGAAAGAGAGGTGATGAATAGACTGAAACACACTTCACTGAACATGGCCAATGAAGGAATTTGTTTTGCTTGAATGTACAAGGAAATTTCTAACAGAAAATTTTGGGTGTTTTTTTGTTATCTCAATGGGAAAATAGAGGAGATAGAAGAGAAAGATGAATCTTCATTTGAAAAAAAATTTTTTTTTAAAAAGGAGTTGTGCCTATAGTTCAAGATTTAGTGCTCTGAATTAATTATGTCTCAGGACAGTTTCATTAGCTTTTAGGGTAGGGTTTCTTGATCTAGATTCATGAACTTATTTTTTTTTATGTTTTGTTACCTGTATAGTTTTCTTTGTATTTTATCAATATAGTGTAATTTCCTTTGCATTTTATTTTATTCATTTAAAAACATTATTCTGAAAAGATGGCTTCACAAACTGTCAAAGGCACCCATAAAGCTAGATAAATAAATGAATGAATGAATAAATAAATAGGTGAACAAATAAATAAATATGGCTTAAGAACCTCTGTTTTAGGGGAAAAAATGTGTAGATTACATGGTAGAAACCTTTGTAGATGTAGATTCATGTACCAGAAGCTCCATGAAGTGAATAATTTTCTCAAGAGAGAAAGGGAGCCTGGTCCATGCAGCCCAAGCATGCCTAGTGCAGGAGGTGTGCCCTGGTCTTGGGAGCAGTGCCAGCAGCTGGAGCCAGGGGAACCAAGTGGGACCACAGGCAGACTCTGAGTTTCTAAGCTCTTCACAATGAGAGACTTTGGGGTCCTTTTCCTCCCTTCTCCTTATAGTTGATAGTTTGGGTGGCAGAAGTGACACAGAAGTAGAGATGGCTGACAGTGTGACCTTGTCAAGAGAATCAAGGACTCCAACTGGAGCATCTGCATCATCTCCAAACTAGATGTCCAGATCCAACAGAAGAGGAAAGAATAGAGTTGAAGAAGGGCAGCTAGTGTCCTAACTCAGAGAAGAGCCAAAAGCAAGGAGCAAAAGTAGGAGAGTGAACCAAGGATAGTGAGCAGAATTTTTCAGTGCTGTGCTTGGAATGGAGAAGTATTCTAGCTGAGATTCCTCTTGTTTTACCAAGTATTTATCCCTGTGCTTTGGTCAGTAGCTGCTCAAACTACTGGAGATCCCTCTCTCCATGGAGAAGTCTTGTTCTGGCTCAAGTCTAATCTCACCTCTATCTTTAATGCTCCTTGGGCTCCCCTGTTTGTGCTCAGTAAAGTTGCTGATCTGGCATTTGAGGTCTCTACGAGGAAGTCTCAGTCATTCCCAGGTGTCAGCAAGATTATCACCACCATGTTGTTCAGCCTTTCCTCGAGCCCTTTTCCCGATCGAGGGTATTATTGTCAGTCTATTCTCAATCCCTCTCATTAGCCAGTTGGTCAGTCTCCTGCACATGTCTGCTCTCTACTCACTGTATTGTTCTGAGTACTGTTGGTTCAACACAGGAATTGAAAAGCATCAGTGATTATCCAACACTGAAAGTAGTTGGCCTTACTACTTTGGATTTGATCTACCCTTGGCCATCCTCAGAGCAAAGCAATCTTCTTACGTCATCAATGGCTGCCTCTTCTCTATCCTCCTCCCTCTGCTCATCATCAGCATCAATGAAGCAAAAAATCCCTTGGAAAGCATTCCCCTTCCAGTTACACCTCTTCTCCTTGGTGGTCCTCCTAAGCCACAGACTCTTTTACAAGACAGTCTACCTGCAGTCTGCCCTGAGCACCTCATCTTGCCCAAAAGCTCCCCTCACCTCACCCATCTTCTACCAGACTGCAGCCCACTGAGCTGCCTCTACAGGGAGGGAGGGATGACTTTGAACAGAAGTGCTAGTGTTTCCTTCTTCAGTTTCCCCACTTGCAGGGAAAGCAGGAGGCCCTGCCAAGGGCCCTCAGCATAGTCTCATGTCCTCCGTGGGATCTGGAATTTTACTGTCTAATGAGTGTAGGCTAGAATGTTTTTGATGCCAGATGTAGATTTTTAATGCCATCGTGTCTCTGTGACTACAGATGTTTCTGCTGTTGTTTTCTAGTTTCTGCCAGCCTTGTGTCTGCGGTGACTGGAACACCTTGCTTTTCTCCCCATGCCATCCCTCCCCTCCACTCTGCCACCCTTGATGAATGGATTTTGTAAATCCAGTTTGGTTGTATGGTGTGTGTGTGTGTGTGTGTGTGTGTGTGTGTGTGTGTGTGTGTGTG